>NC_092763.1:19998469-20304122 GCF_047496795.1 Chiloscyllium punctatum | reverse complement strand
ACAATTGATGAATCTCATAATGTCCTCAAGCGCTTCACTGCCAATGACATCCTTTTTTGAAATGTAATCATTGTTATAATGCGGTCCCCTCAGCTGCAGGGGAAGTGGTGGCACATTGGTAATGTAACTGGATTTGTCATCCAGTAACACCAGGCGACTCTCCTGGAGGCATGGATTCAACTCACACTAGAGCAAGTCAGATGCTAGGAACCTTGCACCGAGTAACTCACCACCTGGCTTCCACAATTCAGGAGTGTGGCAGAATACTCGCTGCTTCCCTGGATGAGTCCAGATCAAACAACACACAGGAAACATGACACAATCCAGGATAAAGCATTATGTCAAAATCACCAAGGCTCTTTTGACAGCACCTTCCAAACCCACAGCACTAAAATCTAGAAGAACTGCAGCAGTAGATTATATATCTTCTTCCAAGCCTAACACCATCTTGGCTTGGAAATACGTGTCTGGGGGGCGACTGTGGTTGAGACTCTCTCCCTCTGTGTCTGGGTATGGGTAGCCTGGTCTAGCTTGGCCTTCGGTGTCAAATTGGAACGGCATTGTAGGTCTACCTCCAGCAAATAGATTGCAGTCGTTCAAGCAAGCAGGTCACCAACACTTTCTGAAGAACAACTAGAAATGGACAATAAATGCTGGCCCAGCCACTAGCACTCAAATTCCATGACTGAATATAAGAGAAAATATTGCCCAGGTATGACCTATGGCCAAAATGCAGGAAAATCCAACCTAACCAATTACTACCCTGCTGGTCTACTCTCAATCATCAACGACGTGATGGAAAGATGGCTGAAAATGCTATCAAGAAAAACTACCAAAGGAATAACATGCTCAATGAACCTTAGTTTGAGTTCTGCCAGTGCAATCTGCTCCTGACTTCATACACATTTTGGAACAAACATGAACAATCTTAAATAACCAAACATAAATAATCTGCAGAGTTCCAACCATGTGATGTGAAAGTTTCACAAACTACACTCTTTCACTAAGGCAGCTTATTTCCTTAACTGCTCTAAGCTCTCCTTTTTAAAAGAGAGACTACATTTGCTTTTGATGCCTGTCAGGTCTCCTTTGAACTTTAAAACCAAGTTAAAAAAAACAACTTGCTCATTTCTCTTGGGAAAATGTACTGATATTTGAGCCCATTAATGTCAGGTTATTAGAAAAGTGAAAGAGTTCATCAAAGTGTGCCTGATGGAATTAGATTAACAGAAAATATTGACTACATTTAAGTCCTTCACAAGAATTACTATTTATTACAAATACATGTAGGTAAATTCTAACCACAGACAAACAATTAAGAGCGAGCAACAATTCTACTAGTTAAAATTTGAAATCCTCCTTGAAATCCATACTCTCAGAGAGAAACATTGAAAAAAGCATGGGTGATATTGGTGGAGGAAATGATACTGTGAAATCATAGTTATACATGGTGCTCATTTTTATTCCCAAACTTTCTGTTCTCTGAAGTCCTTTCTTCCTGACTGTCCCATTTAAATCTAGCAACTGACTTTGATATGTCCAGTCTTATTTCAATAGAATGATTAAGTTTCTTTATATCACGTTTTGATTCCAGCTGTTCTCTTTATAGCTTTGGCAAGAATTTGTTCTGTAAAACAAACTGCACATTTTTTACTCCTTCAATTTATTTTTATTCACTGATGATACATGGACATCTCTGCCTGACCCAGCATTTATTGCCCATCCCTAGTTGCCCTTGAGAAGGTAGTGGTGAGCTGTCTTCTTGAACTGCTGCAATCCACATACTGTAAGTTGACCCACAATGTTTTGCCCTTCTAGAGGGTAGTGGTCAGGTGTTTGAAAGGTGCTATCTGAGGAGCTTTGGTGAATTCCTGCTGTGCATCTTTTGGATAGTACACACTGTTGCTACTAAGCGTCAGTGGTGGAGGGAATGGATGCTTGTGGATGTGGTGCCAATCAAATTGGCTGCTTTGTTCTGGATGGTGTTAAGCTTGTTGACTGTTCTTGGAACAGCACTCATCTAGGCAAGTGGGCAGTCTTCCATCACACCCTTGACTTGTGTCTTGGAGATGGTAGACAGGCTTTGGTGAGCCAGGGAGTGGGTCACTCACCATAGTACTCCTAACCTCTAACCTGCTCTTGGAGCCACAACGTTCATGTAGTGAGTCCAGTTGAGTTTCTGGTCAATTATAACCCCAGGGTGTTGATAGTAGATGATTCAGTGATGGCAGCACCACAGAATGTCACAAGGGCTGGTGGCTAGATGATCTGTTAATGGAGGTAATCATTGCCTGCCATTTGTCTGGTGTGTATGTTATTTGTTAACACTCCCATATGACCAACTCCTCGTCTGTATATGTCTGCGTGAGATATCATAGTTACTTATAGGAACTTCGGCTTCTCTGACCTTTGGTGCTTAATGCTCAGTTAAATGAGATTTTAAGTTTATAGGAAGGCTAACTCTGAATTTGTCCATAATCTAATTTCCCTTACATTCTGAAAAAAGTTTGTCTAGTTTCAGTAATTGAAACTAGCTGCACAGCATTTGTTTTCCTTTGAAAATTAGGTTTCCTTCTTGTGGTTCAGAATTTGAATTTATATGTTTCATGGACAGTCCCATAGGTATTGAAAATAGCTTTTTAAACAGATTCATAACCTGAAGATTGTTCTTCTGGCATATACAGTCATTAGTTGCACCTGTCAAAATACTGTAATTTGAAGCTTTGAACATTTTTTAGGCAGTTCATCTGTCCATAACCCACCTCAAATGAGGTGATATATCTTTAGAATGTATCCTCAGGAGCTTAAGCACTAAGTGTAGATTAGTCATAGAATCATAGAATCATAGAGAGATACAGCATGGAAACAGACCCTTCGGTCCAACCCGTCCATGCCGACCAGATATCCCAACCCAATCTAGTCCCACCTGTCAGAACCCAGCCCAAACCCTTCCTATTCATATATCTATCCAAATGCCTCTTAAATGTTGCAATTGTACCTGCCTCCACCACTTCCTCTGGCAGCTCATTCTATACACGTACCACCCTCTGTGTGAAAAAGTTGTCCCTTAGGTGTCTTTTATATCTTTCCCCTCTCGCCTTAATCCTATGCCCTCTATGTCTGGACTCCCCACCTCAGGGAAAAGACTTTGTCTATTTATCCTATCCATGTCCCTCATAATTTTGTAAATCCCTACAACATCACCCCTCAGCCTCCGACGCTCTAGGGAAAACAGCCCCAGCCTGTTCAGCCTCTCCCGATAGCTCAAATCCTTCAACCCTGGTAACATCCTTGTAAATTGTTTCCGAACCCTTTCAAATTTTACAACATCTTTCTGATAGGAAGGAGATCAGAATTGCATGCAATATTCCAACAGTGGCCTAACCAATGTCCTGTACAGCCACAACATGACCTCCCAACTCCTGACCAATACTCTGACCAATAAAGGAAAGTATACCAAACGCCTTCTTCACTGTCCTATTGATCTGCGACTCCACTTTCAAGGATTTATGAACCTGCACTCCAAGGTCTCTTTGTTCAGCAACACTCCCTAGGACTTTACCATTAGATTTGCTTTCTCAAAATGCAGCACCTCGCATTCATCTGAATTAAACTCCATCTGCCACTTCTCAGCTCATTGGCCCATCTGGTCAAGATCCTATTGTAATCTGAGGTAACCTTCTTTGCTGTCCAGTACACCTCCAATTTTGGTGTCATCTGCAAACTTACTAACAGTACCTCTTATGCTCACATCCAAATCATTTTTGTGAACAAAAAGTAGTCAATCCAGCACCGATCCTTGTGGCACTCCACTGGTCTCAGGCCTCCAGTCTGAAAAACAACCCTCCACCACTATCCTCTGTCTTCTCCCTTTGAGTATCCAAATTGAGTATTCTGTATCCAAATGGCTAGTTCTCCCTGTAGTCCATGAGATCTAACCTTGCTAACCAGTCTCCCATGGGGAACCTTGTCAAACGCCTTACTGAAGCCCATATAGATCACATCTACTGCTCTGCTCTCATCACTCTCTTTGTTACTTCTTCAAAAAACTCAATCAAGTTTGTGTGACATGATTTCCCACACATAAAGCCATGTTGACTATCCCGAATCAGTCCTTGCCTTTTCAAATACATGTACATCCTGTCCCTCAGGATTCCCTCCAACAACTTGCCCACCACCGATGTCAGGCTCACTGGTCTATAGTTCTCTGGCTTGTCCTTACCGCCCTTCTTAAACAGTGGCACCACGTTTGCCAACCTCTAGTCTTCTGGCACCTCACCTGTGACTATTGATGATACAAATATCTCAGGAAGAGGCCCAGAAATCACTTCTCTAGCTTCCCACAGAGTTCTAGGGTACACCTGATCAGGTCCTGGGGATTTATCCACCTTTATGTGTTTCGAGACATCCACCACTTCCTTCTCTGTAATATGGACATTTTGCAAGATGTCACCATCTATTTCCCTACAGTCTATATCTTCCATACCCTTTTCCACAGTAAATACTGATGCAAAATACTCACTTAGTATCTCCCCCATTTTCTGCGGCTCCGCTTAAAGGCTGCCTTGCTGACCTTTGTGGGGCCCTATTCTCTCTCTAGTTACCCTTTTGTCCTTAATGTATTTGTAAAAACCCTTTGGTTTCTCCTTAATTCTGTTTGCCAAAGCTATCTCATATCCCCTTTTTTCCATCCTGATTTCCCTCTTAAGTATACTCCTACTGCCTTTATACTCTTCTAAGGCTTCACTCGATCTATCCTGTCTCTACCTTACGTATGCTTCCTTCTTTTTCTTAACCAAACCCTCAATTTCTTTAGAGTTGGTGGTGCTGGAAAAGCACAGCAGGTCAGGCAGCATCCGAGGAGCAGGCAAGTTATCCAGCATTCCCTATACCTATCAGCCTTTCCTTTCACCTTAACAGGAATATCCTTTCTCTGGATTCTCATTATCTCATTTCTGAAGGCTTCCCATTTTCCAGCCGTCCCTTTACCTCTGCCCCCAATCAGCTTTTGAAAGTTCTTGCCTAAGACCATAAGACCATAAGACATAGGAGTGGAAGTAAGGCCATTCGGCCCATCGAGTCCACTCCGCCATTCAATCATGGCTGATGCGCATTTCAGATCCACTTACCAGCGTTCTCCCCGTAGCCCTTAATTCCTCTAGACAACAAGAATCTATCAATCTCGGCCTTGAAGACATTTAGCGTCCCGGCTTCCACTGCACTCCGTGGCAATGAATTCCACAGGCCCACACTCTCTGGCTGAAGAAATGTCTCCGCATTTCTGTTCTGAAATGACCCCCTCTAATTCTAAGGCTGTGTCCACGGGTCCTAGTCTCCTCGTCTAACGGAAACAATTTCCTAGCATCCACCTTTTCCAAGCCATGTATTATATTGTATGTCTCTATTAAGTCTCCCCTTAATCTTCTAAACTCCAACGAATACAATCCCAGTATCCTCAGCCGTTCCTCATATGCTAGACCTGTCATTCCAGGGATCATCCGTGTGAATCTCCGCTGGACACGTTCCAGTGCCAGTATGTCCTTCCTGAGGTGTGGGGACCAAAACTGGACACAGTACTCCAAATGGGGCCTAACCAGAGCTTTATAAAGTCTTAGTAGGACATCTCTGCTTTTATATTCCAACCCTCTTGAGATAAGAGACAACATTGCATTCACTTTCTTAATCACGGACTCAACCTGCATGTTTACCTTTAGAGAATCCTCGACTAGCACTCCCAGATCCCTTTGTGCTTTGGCTTTATTAATTTTCTCACCATTTAGAAAGTAGTCCATGCTTTTATTCTTTTTGCCAAAGTGCAAGACCTCGCATTTGCTCACGTTAAATTCCATCAGCCATTTCCTGGACCACTCTCCCAACCTGTCTAGATCCTAGTCTTAGTTAAAGTCTGATTGGAGTTAAATTATCCTCTGGGTATGTTGCCTTTTCTTCCCTTACTTACACCAAGCTTTTTCTCTGACCATATCATGTTATCTGATTTCATGATCTCTTTGGATTTCAAATTTTTTTAAATTCCATCTCCTTTTCTACCAGAAATTGCTGGAAAAACTCAGCAAATTTTATCCCCACAGATGCTGTCAGGCCTGCTGAGTTTTTCCAGCAATTTCTGTTTTTTTTTCTGAATTCCAACATCCATAGTTCTTTATTTTTTTTCCCAGTAGCCTCTGTTTTTTTTTAATCCTTTCCGATTCAGATTTTCTTAACTCCATCTCCCTTTCCACCGCTCTTTTAGAATCCTAACAGTGAGGCAGCAGGGTACTCGGCCCAACAAGTCCATACTGATACCCCAAAGACCATCCCAGACTCCCCACTCCCACTACCATATCTCTATAACCCTGTATTTCCCATGGCTAATCCACCTAACCTGCACATTCTTGGACACTATAGACAATTTAGCATAGCCAATCCACTTAACCCTTGGACTATGGGAGGAAACTGGAGCACCCAGAGGAAGTCCACACAGACGTGGGGAAAATGTGCAAACTCTACACAGACAGTCACCCAAGGGTGGAATCGAACTCAGGTCCTTGGTGCTGTGAGGCAGCACTGAGCCACCATGCTGGCCATATCTTCCCTTCTTTTACCCCACTCAAATTTCCTCACTTATCTTTCTGTTTTTCTTCTACTTCAAGACTTTTCATTTTTCTTTCTCTCTGTTTATCTTCTAATTCAAGAGTGTTCATTTCTTTTATTCCCCAGTCAAATTTTTTTCATTTATAACTGCATCTTAGCTAATTCTAGATGTGACATCTCAATTTCATGTGTTCCTTCTAATTCTAAATGTTGGTTAATCATGCTACATATTATCTTCCGTATGAGATCCTGCTTTTGCTTCTACTCTCAAATTATCTGCTAACTCTCTAAGTTTAGCCTGAGTCAAAGATTCCAAAAATTCACTTTATGTCTTCTACTTCCAGAAAACACGAGCAATATTTAAGGGCATTTTCAAAAACAAGTACACAAGGCTGCAGATTTGGTTTTAACAATAAGATAAAAGTTTATTACACAGAATAAACCAAAACCCAACAAATGCATATACTCATAGAGATATACAGACCTTTCAGTCCAAAACGTCCATGCCAACCAGATATCCCAACCTAATCTAGTCCTACATGCCAGCACCTGGCCCATATCCCTCCAAACCCTACATTATTAGATACCCATCCAGATGTCTTTTAAACATTGCAATTGTACTAGTGTCCACCACTTCCTCTGGCAGCTCATTCCATACCCGTACCACCCTCTGCGTAAAACAGTTGTCCCTTAGGTCCCTTTTATATCTTTCCTCTCTCACCCTAAACCTATGCCCTCTAGTTCTGGAGTCCCCGACCCCAGGGAAAAGACTTTGTCCATTTATCCTATCCATGCCTCTCATGATTTTATAAACCTCTATAAGGTCACCCCTCAGCCTCCGCCACTCCAGGGAAAACAGCCCCCGTCTATTCAACCTCTCTCTACAGCTCAAATCCTCCAACCCTGGCAACATCCTTGTAAATCTTTTCTGAACCCTTTCATGTTATGCTGAGAATCTCTACAAATGGTTTTCTTTAAGACAGACATGGATCCCTCTCAAATTCAATGAACTGAGATCCCACACAAGCCTCAACTTGGTATAACCCCAGCTGATGTTACCCCATTGGACAAGTCAGATCCTAGAATGAAAATATAAAAGTGATTATTTTTAAAATATTGTCTCCAGTTTTTGTCACCCAGTTACAGGAAGGATACTATAAAGCTGGAGAGAGTTCAGAATGGATTTACCAGGATGTTGCCGGATATGGAAGCTTTGAGTTATAAAGAAAGGCTGGGTGGGCTGGGACTTCTTTCACTGGAGTGTAGGGTGGTGAGAAGTGACCTAATGGAGATTTATAACATCATGAGTGATATAGATAGGGTTAATGGTAGGTGTCTTTTCCAAGGATGGGAGATTTCAAGACAAGGGGGCACATTTATAAGGTGAGAGGAAAAAGATTTAGAAACGACACAAGGGGCAAATGTTTTACACAGAGGGTTGTTCACATGTGGAATTAACTTTGTGAGGAAGTGGTGGGCACAATTATGATGTTTAAAAGATGTTTGCATAAATACATGGATAGGAGAGGTTTGGAGGGATCTGGCAGGCAGATGGGACTGGTTGAGTTTGGGATTCTGGTCAACATGGACTGTTTGGACTGAATGGTCTGTTTCTGTGCTGTATGTCTCTATGACTCTATGGTAGTTTTTCACTAAGAAAAAACAAGTACACAAGGCTGCAGAATTGGTTTTAACAATAAAAGTTTAGTGATAGTAGAAACAAAAACAGAATGTAACAAATCAAGTTATCTACAGGTAACGCAACTTGAAAGATTTCAAAACAAATGGAAAAATAATATGCCATCTATTACCCAATGCAATAATATTACAGTTACTCCAAAATCCCTTCTTTTTCAAATCTATAGAGTTGACTTACCTAGGTCTTCTCAGTTTTAGGCCTTAGCATCTCATATAACTGAGAGCTTAGACTTTCTCAGCCTTTAATAAATTGCCAATTTCTAATCAAATATTCCTGGTGGATGTTTCACAAGTTTTTTCACTAAGGGAGCTTATTTTCTTAACTGCTCTGACCAATCTCCTTTTTTTAATAGAAGATTGTTCCTTGAAACAGCCGAGAAGTAAACCTAGTCAATTTTAAAACACATCTATGGAAATCATCCTGTAACCAAATACCACGAGTTTAAAATCCAAATTCTAAACAAAAAAAAAATTAATATCTATAAATCACACACATTTCATTACAGTAGGGAAGCAGTGGCAAACAATTAAAGAGAAATGTCATAATGTTTAACACAGATAGATTCCATTGAGAAAGGGAAGTCTCTGCTACAAGACTATACCATCTGTGGCTAACCAGGGAGCTAGTGATGGTACTGTATCAAGAGAAAAGATGTACAATGTTGTAAAGGTGAGCAATAGAACAAAAGATTGGTACAAACTCAGAAACTACCAAAGGATAATGAAAAAATATTAGAGGAAGACATTGGAATGAGAAAAAAAAACTAGCAAGAAATATAAAAATAGATTGTTAAAGCTTTTAGAAGTATAGAAAATGTGAAAGTTTAGCTAAAGTAAAAGCTGGTCCCTTAGACCATGAAGGTGGGGAATTAATAAAAGGAAATAAAGAAGTGACGGGGAATTTGAACAAACTTTTTTTTAACTGTCTTCACAGGGGAAGACACAAAAACAATGTGAAAAATAGGAGAAAATCAAGAGGTGATAGAAGGAAACAAAATTTTAAAAACCATGATCACTGAAAGAAAGAGTACTGGAAAAGTGAACGGGACCAAAAATTCAGATGTCATCTGGACCAAATAGCCTGCATCCCAGGGTTTTAAAAGAAGTGTCTACTAAAATAGTGGATCCATTGGCTGCAATCTATCAAAATCCTTTTGATAATGGAAACCTCCTAGCTGATTACAAAACCACAAGTGTAACACCTCTACTCAAGTAAAAAGGGAGACAAAATTAACAGGAAACAATGTACAATTTAGCTTAATATCTGTCATTACAAAAATGCTAGAATTCATTATGAAGGAATTTATAGTATGACATTAAGCAATTAAAAAAAACCAGAAGGTTACTCAATGTTGAAATTGATGGTTCTGGGACTCTGCAAGATGAATTTTTCAAAGCCCTTTAATTTCCTCTTGGAAGTCAGTCTCCAAGAGGAGATGTGGGTGGCTCCCTGCTTTGCATTTGCTGAAGAGTAAAACCATGATACAGTAAGGCTGAGTCAACATGGTTTTGTGAAAGGAAACTTGTTTTGACAAGTTTATTAGAGTCCTCTGAAGATGTAGATTTGATAAAGGGAAAATAGTAGATACGGTGTAATTGGATTTCCAACAGACATTCAAAACAGTGACATATTAATGATCACTGCACAAAATGGGAGCTTATGATTGTAATGTGATATATTAGCATTAAATAACAGGCTAACAGGAAACAGAGAGTCAAAAAAAAGGATAATTTTCATGTAGGCAAAATGTAATGAGTAGAATGCTATTGGGATAGCTGCTAGGTCCTCAACTATTTATGATATATATTAGTAACTTGAGGCAAACTCAAGTTGGGGGTGACACAATGGCTCAGTTGTAAGCACTGCTGTTTCACAGTGCCAGGAACCTGGGTTTGGATCCAGCCTCAGGCAACTGTCTGTGTGGAGTTTGCACATTTTCCCCGTGTCTGCGTGGGTTTCCTCTGGGTGCTCCAGTTTCCTCCCACAGTCCAAAGATGTGCAGGTAAGGTGAATTGGCCATGCTAAATTGCCCACAGTGTTAGATGCGTTAGTCAGAGGGAAATGGGTCTGGGTGGGTTACTGTTCGGAGGGTTGGTGTGGGACTTGTTGGGCTGAAGGGTCTGTTTCCGTACTGTAGGGATTCTAATCTAATCAAGCTATTTTGTAATTAAATCTGCCTATAGCACAGAAATAGCTAGAAAGCAAATGTTGAGGAGAATACAGAGTTTACAAACTGATATACTTAACTGAATGGGTAAAAATGTGGCAGATAAGAATGTGAGATTGCCCATTTTGAAAAGAAAGAATACTCCAGCATCCGCCATGGGACACTCCAACTTAGAATGTGTATCAGGAATGAGCAGGTAGGGAAAGAGTTAGGTTTTGAGTTTTGTGAAACAAGATGTTCAGCTGAGCATGACTCAGATCAGATAAGAACTTGCAGCTAACAATGGGGTGCTGGAGGCAAGGCTAATGGGTTAACAATGTGGAAAAGCAGTCATTTTGTAGAGCCATTTAACAATATTTGAAGCACTCAGTGTGCAAGGTCAGTTAACAAGGGGAAAAGTATCCATTCTATGAATCCAGTTAACAAGTTTAAGAACATTCATTGTATAACAGTAAAGGGTTTGGTCTCTGCTATTGATACTCGTTGATTGTCATGGTCATCCAATTAATATGTATGTTGCCTTATCTGGATGCTCCTCCCTGTAAAATGACTGTATAATTCATTAAGAAACTGCTATTCCAGAGAAGACCATGAACTCATGTATCTGTGCACATGGGCAATTGTTCTTTCTCCCTCCAGGGCCTGGAATAAAGATGAAGGAGGTAAATCCATACTGTGTCTCTGAGTGTTTTGCTTCAACTGAGGGGGAACCGGGATGACAATATTGATGTAGTCAGCAGGATCCAAATGGATAGTTATGATCGGACGGCCATCCAGAATATTGGTGTCTCGAGACGGGGGTCCATAGGTAAGATTTTAAACTTTGGTCCCTCTTGATATTCTTGAGTGTTGGAAATGATTCCCTTGTTGAATTGCTCTCTATTCCACGGATTCCTCGAATGGTAATTAGTTTAGTGGAGAGTCACAGTTTTACAAGTGCACCGACAAACAGAGGTTTGAGTCCTCTGCACTGTACTAAAGGGGGGTATAATTGAGGTTTGCATTCTCTGCCTGGTATTGGGGTTTGAATCCCCTGGGTAGGTGTAATTAAGGTTCGAGTCCTCTGCACGGTACTGGGGTTCGTGTCTACTGGGATGGGTTAAATGAGGTTCAGGTCCTCTGCGTGGTACTGGGATTTGAGTCCCCTAGGATGGGTTTGATTTGAGGCTCAAGTCCTCTGCACTACTCTGAGGTCTGAGTTCTCTGTGTTTAAGCAGGTTCCCAGCTCTCTGTGTTTAAGCAGGCTCCTAGCTCTCTGTGTTTAAGCAGGTTCCCAGCTTTCTGTGTTTAAGCAGGATCTGAGCTCTCTGTGTTTAAGCAGGTTCCCAGCTCTCTGTGTTTAAGCAGGCTCCCAGCTCTCTGTGTTTAAGCAGGTTCCCAGCTCTCTGTGTTTAAGCAGGCTCCTACCTCTCTGTGTTTAAGCAGGATCTGAGCTTTCTGTGTTTAAGCAGGCTCCCAGCTCTCTGTGTTAAAGCAAGGTTCGAGTTCTCTGTGTTTAAATGGAATTTGAGTTTTCTGTGTTTAAGCGGGGTTTGAGCTCTTTGTGTTTAAGTGAGGTTCGAGCTCTCTGTGTTTAAGCGGGGTTTGATCTCTCTGTTTAAGCGGAGTTTGAGCTCTTTGTGTTTAAGTGAGGTTCGAGTTCTCTGTGTTTAAGTGGAATTCGAGCCCTCCTGATGAGTAAAGTGAGAAAAGGGTTAAAGTCCCCTAGTGGTGAAATTTGAGGCTCTGAGAGTCTTTGTTCTAGGGGAAGAGAGTGACTTGGACTGCGGCATCATGTGGTCCACTGCAAGGGCTTTTTCTTTTTATAAGGGAAATGTCTATGAGAGGATGAAAACAAAAGAGAAACATTGAAATTAAGGTTGTGTTCATACTTGGGTTGAAGAAGTATTACATTGAAATTGTACAACATTATGTCCTTTTTAAAATTATCAAACTTGTAACCTTAAAACAACTTGATTGAGTGCCTTGAGCCCCTGATTTGTTTGAAATTCTACAATGCCTGTTAAAAAAAAACAGCTGGGTCAGTGGTCATGCTATAGCTGATGAGAGTATTGTATTAAAATATCTTTGCTGCTGCTGTGTTTTTAATGCAGAGTGTTCACAAGGAGAAGAGTGCATTTTGAGTTTGATGTTTTGTTATGATTTTAGAGAATATTCCAACTTGAGGCTGAACTGTTTAAATTCTGTTAATTATTGTTAAGACTTCATTGGCCCGCTTCATATTGCACATTCAAAGAAATTTAATCTCTACCAAAGTTGCCACTGTAATCTGACTGTTTTATTTGGGAAGTTTCATTTGGAGAACATATTTTAAAATATTCAGCATTAGTTTCCCATGAATATTTGAGATTTAAATCTGAACTGAAACTGCCTCTTCAATTGCTAAAGCACAGGAAACATTCTGTTGTTTTCTTGCTATTCCAGACTTTTGAAATACTTTTCCTGACAACTTTCACATTAGCCAAGTATCAATTTGTTAAAGAAAAATAATTCTTGAATAACTTGAATGGGGTCCCCTGAGTGTTTGATTTTAGGACCATTGATTGTTGTTTATGATTGACTGAATTGTTTAGACAGTACAATTTAGAAGTTTATAGATTGTATAACACTTGATAGTGTCATAAATAGTGAACAGAGTAATAGACTTCAAGATGACTGAGAATGTTGAAATAGGCAGACACAATTTAGTGTTGTTAATTGTGTGACTGTCATCATACTGATACCCACCTTGGCAAGGAAGGAATGAGAGAGGAAATGCAAAGATACTCTCAGCAGCTAACATGGTCTCTAGAGTTTCTCCATTCACAGGAAAAGCAGACCTTCGGACTATCACCCACCCCTCCACAACCTGATCCAATGGATTCAATCAGCTCCCCAGTCATGAGCATGAAAAGTGAAGCAGCTAACGGTGAAGAGGAGGTCTGTGTGCTTTTTGTCAGTGGCCTTCCTACGGAAATGAAACCACATGAGCTTTACCTTCTCTTTCAAACATTTAAGGGATATGAAGGCTCACTGATCAAGTGAACATCAACACAGCCAGTTGGCTTTGTCACATTTGACAGCAGAATGGGAGCAGAAGCAGAAAAGAATGCTGCATTCACCTAGCCTGCAGCTGCTGCTGCCGCACTTCACGTTCAGATGCACTGGTATCCTCCATCTGAAGTATCTCCACAAGGATAGAAGTCTGGTTAAGTATTTAACTGCCCTTATCCAAGAATTCAGATTTCTCTATGGAGTGGTGTGCAAGGGCAGACTGGATTTTGCACCTACATCCTGTTCCCGCCACCCCCTTTTATCTGCAGCCCCCCCCCCACACCCATCCCCAGCCCTGAAGAAGGGTTACACCCAAAACGTTGACTTCTGCACCTCCTGATGCTGTGTGGCTTGCTGTGTTCTTCCAGCCTCCTGCCTGTAAGCTTTTGAGCTCAGGCAGTTGTACCTGGACCACCAGCACTAGGTGGAGATGCTGAAGGAGATCAGTTGGAGAATTCTAACAGACTGTCTTTGAAACAAAGGATTGTCTTTGGGGTAGGGTAGCTCATGGGTAGAAGGAGCAGACTGGCGAGGGATTCCTTAACCCAATATAAACTCCAGGCTTCACTGCATGTAAAATACTTGCTTACTTAACCTCAATTACTCTTCATTTTTGTCGTCACCTGATGCCATTGGAATAAAGAATCCCAACTTCATGATTTTGTATGTTCAACTCTCACATTTCATCAGGATCAATGCTCTCTGTAAATTACGTGGCCATTGGCATGCCAATTCCATTCTGTGCATTCTCTTCCCATTTTAGAATCACTACTGTCCATGTACCTCTGAGGTCCTCGAATCAGAATGATGTGTGGGCCAAAGAGGAACTTGCAGATAGTGGTTTTTCCATGCACCTGATGTCCTTCCCAGATAGAAGAGAATGTGGCATTCAAAGGTGCTATCTAAGGAGCGTTGATGAATTGCTGCAGTTCATCTTGTAGATGCTATGCACTGCTGCCAATGTGCGTTGTTGTTGAAGGGAGTGAATGTTGATGGTGGTGGCTGCAATACCAATTAAATCAAGTAGGCTGCTTTGTTTTGGATAGTGTCAAGTTTTGTGGATGTTGTTGGAGCCACATCCATACAAGTAAGTGGAGAATATTCTATCACATTCCTGACTTATGCCTTTTAGATGGCAAAAAGGATTTGGGAGAGACAGAAGGTGGCTTATTTGCTGTGGAATTGCTGACCTCTTTCTTGCTCTTGAAGCCACAGTAATTATACGGCTGGTCCAGTTCAGTTTGTCACCAACGGTTTTGTAGATGCCAGTGCTGTATCTGTATTGGAACAACTTGGCTACAGCATGATAGCTGTAATTAGGAACCTCACAAAGAAGCAGGGATGAATCCGCCACTTGGCATTGCTGGATGAAGTTGGTTATAAATGCTTCAGCCTTGTAATTTGGGAACTAAACTTTTTATTTTCTTAAACACTGCATTGATAATAGTGTACATTCAGTGCCAGATAGGACTTAATGTGAACTTGTGGAACAAAGCAGCCTCGGTGGTATCAATTACCACCTTTCCTTTGTCCTTGTTTATTAGAAATTGTTCATGTTTGGGGAAATTAAGTAACTGGTGTAACAAGTTACATGTAACACAGGAAATATTAGAAAAGTTCCATATTAAAGGAACTCCAATTTCCAAACCAGCTCAGGATTTTCTCCTCATTTTCAGGGATTATATACATGCTGCCTGAAATCATGAACATTTAAGGCTCTGTATCTGCTGCTAACACAAGTGCAGGCAGCTTCCTCATGCATTTGCAGTGCCTGTGGTATTACCACAATCGGCCAGAACCCCAAAAAGATGGAGTACACAATTGTTCACTCTCATACACAGCACTGCTAAATATCACTGAAACAAGCAATTCACCTATCTTCTCTTTAAATTGTATCAACGTGAATGTAGTCTTAAGAGCGTAGGCATTGCAAAGGTCAGCTACAGAAGCTGGGATGTTTCCAGTAATGATGCAGTGAGGGGAATGAAGAACAGAGGATGCTCAAGGAGATGAGGGATTGGAGCATGCAGCAGCGAGCAGGACAGCACGGGAAAGGGAGTGACAATGGGCACACCACTTTCAGTTCCAGTGTGATGTAGGTGTACAGTTAAAGATAAAGTCACCAGTCCCAGAGGAACATGGAGTTGCACGTTTATTAGTGAGAGACTGGTGGTGAGTTTAACCTGAGGATTACCACAGCTCAGACAAGGGGCAAGGTTAAGAAGGAGGGATGTTCATGGTGACCAGGCCAGGATGTGAAACAACACTGTTGACTCTGCATTGCAAACCAGCTGTCCTGCGGACTGAACTAAATTATGATGTCAACAGCTCTGACTTCCTGTTTCAGTGCATTGGCAAGAGACACACCTAGGAATATGCTAAAAGGATATTTCCTCTTTAAAAATCTGTATGTTGATAATCATAGAATCCCTACTATGTGGAAGCAGGTTATTTAGCCCATAGAGTCCACATCAATCCTGCAAAGAGCATCCCACCCAGTCCTACTCCCTACCAAGACATTTAAATAGAAATTGTTCCATTGGTAGATGCAGCATGGTTTCATGAAGGACAGGAAACAAATTTACTTGAATTCTATAAAGATATAATGAGTGCGGTGGACAATGGGGACCCAGTAGATGTGGTATATCTGGATTTCCAAAGGACTTTTGACAAGGTGCCACACGAAAGGCTGCTGCATAACATAATGGTCATGACATTATGGGCAATGTATTAACATGGATATAGGATTGGTTAACCAACAGGAAGCGAAGAGTGGGGATAAATGAGTACTCTTCTGGTTGGCAATCACTAACTCATGGTGTGCCTCGGGGAGCAGTGTTGGGACCATAATTGTTCACAATTTAAATGGACGATTTGAAGTTGGGAACCATGGGTAGTATGTTGAAGTTTGCGGATCACACTAAGATGAGTGGGAGAGCAAAGTGTGCAGAGGACTCTGAAAGTTTCAAGAGGGATATAGATAGTTTAAGTGAGTGGGCAAAGGTCTGGCAGAAGGAGTACAATGTTGATAAATGGGAAATTATCCATTTTGGTAGGAATAACAGTGAAAAGGGTTATTATTTGAACAGTAAAAAATTGCAGCATGCTGCTGTGCAGAAAGACCTGGATGTCCTTGTGCACGAATCGCAAAAAGTTGGTTTGCAGGTGCAACAGGTAATTAAGAAGCCAAATGGAATATTGTCTTTCAGTGCCAGAGGGATTGAGTTTAAGAGCAGGGAGGTTATGTTGCAGCTGTACAGGATGCTGATGACGCCACACCTGGAGTGCTCGTGCGGTTTTGGTCTCCTTACTTGAGAAAGGATGTACTGGCACTGGAGGGAGTGCAGAGGAGGTTCACCAGTCACAGGTTGTTTCTGGAGTTGAGATGGTTGGCTTCAGAGGAGAGACTGAGTCAACTGGGATTATGTTAATTGGAATTGAGAAGAATGGGGGGGAATGTTATGGAATCATATAAATGCATGAAGAGAATAGATTGTTTCCACTGGTGCGTGAAACAAGGGCAAGAGGGCATCACCTCAAAATTAGGGGAAGCAGATGTAGGACTGAATTCAGGAGGAACGTCTTCACCCAAAGGGATGTGAAACTGTGGAATTCCTTGCCCAGCAAAGTAGTAGAGGCTTCCTCATTGAATGTTTTTAAAGCCAAGATAGATAGCTTTTTGAACAGGAAAGGAATTAAGGGTTATGGTGATGAGTAAGTGAAGCTGAGGCCATGGAAAGGTCAGCCACCATCTTATTGAATGGCGGAGCAGGCTAAAAGGGCCAGATGATCTCCTCCTGCTCCTAGTTCTTACGCTCTCATGTACCTTATCCCCATAATTCCTATGCTAATCCATGTAGTGTACACATCCTTGGATACTATGGGTAATTTAGCACGGTCAATCCACCCTAACCTGCACATTTTTGGACTGTGTAAGGAAAGCAGAACATTGAGTTTTGTTATGGACTCTGCACTGATTTTTCATTATTTTTATTTTATTCTTTTATCAATATTGGATGATGAGTTGGGAATAACTGATGATTTTTTGGGACAGCTTCGGTTAAAAGGAGAACAGAACAGACCAAACAAGCTTTGTTCAAGAGGCCAGGCCCGGAGGCTATTTACAGGCCTGACTAAAAAGTCCTAACAGACACAGCAACCCAGGACAAGCATTGCATTTAAGCAGATGGTAGAAGTTGGCTATTAATGTGACTAGCGCTTGGGAATAGGTTCTGGTAAGTCTGAAGGAGACCCTATGTTCAAACAGATGTGAGTTACTGAATAGTAATTAAGGCCTCGGGAAAAGGCGATCATTCTATCAAAAGTGGAACCAGAATTAAAGTTGTTTCATTTTTTAACTACATTTTCTGAGTGGCATGGTGGCTCAGTGGTAAGGACTGCTGTCTCATAGTGCCAGGGACCCATGTTCTGAAGAAGGGCTTATGCCCGAAACATCGATTCTCCTGTTCCTTGGATGCTGCCTGACCTGCTGCGCTTTTCCAGCAACACATTTTCTGTTGTGATCTCCAGCATCTGCAGTCCTCACTTTCTCCACCCAGGTTCAATCCCAGCTTTGGGCAACTGTCTGTGTGGGTTTCCTCCGGGTGCTCCAGTTTCCTCCCACAATCTAAAGATGTGCTGCTTAGGTGAATTGGCCATGCTAAGTTGCCCATAGTGTTCAACGATGTGTAGATTAGGTACGTTAGTCAGGGGTAAATATAGGGTAGGAGAATGGGTCTGGATGGGTTGCTCTTCGGTGTGGACTTGTTGGGCTGAAGGGTCTGTATCTCCACACTGTAGGGATTCTATGATTTCTGGGTTACTGCTGAGACAGGATGTTGATTTGAAAGCCCCCTGCCTAATCTACTCCACCAGCTTCCAGAAAGCATAGCCAAGTTTTAAGGAGAGGTTGGATTAGATTAGATTAGATTACTTACAGTGTGGAAACAGGCCCTTCGGCCCAACAAGTCCACATCGCCCCACCGAAGTGTAACCCACCCATACCCCTATATCTACATCTACCCCTTACCTAACACTACGGGCAATTTAGCATGGCCAATTCACCTGACCTGCACATCTTTGGAGTGTGGGAGGAAACCGGAGCACCCGGAGGAAACCCACGCAGACACGGGGAGAACGTGCAAACTCCACACAGTCAGTCGCCTGAGGCGGGAATTGAACCCGGGTCTCTGGTGCTGTGAGGCAGCAGTGCTAACCACTGTGCCACCATGCCGCCCACAATAGACTGTGACATTTTTCAGTGGTTGAGGGGTGACGTGATAGACGTTATTAAACTCACGAGGGGTAAAGACAAGGTGAATAGCAGCTGTCTTTTCCCTAGGGTGGGGGATTTCAAGACTGGGGGCATGTTTTTAAGGTGAGAGGAGAAAGATTTTAAAAGAAAACAAGGGGCAATTTTTCTTTTTTTTTATGCAGTGTGGTTTGTGTGTGAAATGACCTTCCAGAGAAAGTGGTCGATGCGGGTGCAGTTACAACATTTGAAAGACATTAACATAAGAACATGATTATAAAATATTTGGAGGTATATGAGCCAAGTGCAGCCTAGTTTAGTTTGGGATTATGGTCGACTTGGACTGGTTGGATCGAAGGGCCCGTTTCCGTGCTGTATGACTCTGTGACTGTTATTGCTTGGGCGAGCTGAGATGATAACCCTAATCAACATTTCACCTTCTGGCATGAATGTTGACCAAGGAAGGACAAAAGGCAAAAGGTGCTGTTGAAAGTAAGTCAGGCGGGACCTGCTAAGAATAACGAAGCTTCTTGCTCCAAATCTTCAGTTCTCAGAAACCTACCTTCAGAAGAAAACATCACCCTCTCAATGGCAGAAGCTATTTCATTAACTGGGTTTGAATTTCACAGTTTTCCTTCTCACTTCAGTACCAAGGATCTTGAGTAACAGGTAAACCACACCACTCATTGGGAGTTTATTCACAGTATTTTCCTTCTCAGAATACTTTTGTATTATTGTAATCTGGACAGCTCTAATTCTTTGTTCATAATTTAACCACATTATGCCAAAAGAACCTTCTTAATAACTTGAAATAAACAAATCTTTAATTTGTTCAAACAAAAGCTGGTCTAGTTTAACCTGAATCCTTACAAATTAAAAGTGGTCACAAGTTATATTAATTCACAATTGTGTGGTTATGACATAGGGAACAATATGATCAGTCTTTGAGTATAGAATCAGAGCATTCCAGCCCCAGTCTTCAGCAGAGGAGCAGGAAAAGGCGGAGTTAATTTTACTGTCTTCACTCTTATTGAGTTGGCTCATCATCTGAAGTTGAGTATGGTACTGGAAAAGCACAGCAGGTCAGGCAGCATCCGAGGAGCAGGAGAGTCGACGTTTTGGGCAAAAGCCTATTCCTGATGAAGGGCTTTTGCCCGAAACGTCGACTCACCTGCTCCTCGGATGCTGCCTGACCTGCTGTCCTTTTCCAGCGTCACACTATCAACTTGAATCTCCAGCATCTGCAGAGCTCACTCTCGCCTCATCATCTGAAGTTCCTGAGTTTAGAACATTTTAACAAAGCTGTTATGTTGAAGATAACATACAAAGCTGGAATTAGCTCTGCATTGATTAAAATATACAGTACTTAGATGCAGGACACCGTGAGATTATGTTGGCAAGCCGTTTCACATCATCTCAAGTAGAAAGGGGCAGAATGTTTTATTTCACATCAGTAGCAGGTCTGGAGGTGGGCTGATTTAAAAACATGTTGTTGGAACGTGGCTTGCTAGGACAAGAGAGGTTAATGGATACCCCAGTAACAGGTTACAGGACGATTTTAAAGGTTCTTTTAAAGCCAATATTCAGAGGCTGAACCCAATATCAGTTTCACAAACACCTTCCTCTCTGCCCTTCATTAACTATATCTGACTGAGACGGTGAGAGCGGCAGCCCTTTGGACAGCCTCCCGTCTGTAATGGATAGCAGTCGCCAATTATTACCCAGCGCTGGAGCATGTACTCAATTTGAGGCACACTCTCAGTCCCTATATACATTGGCAGCTCTCAGCTCTGATGCTGGCACCGCTGCTCTCAGTGCAGGAGTCCCTCCCGCTCCCGACTTGGCTATCACCCTTGAACCGGATGGCTAACTAGCCCGATGACCATCTTCTAAATCACTTCACTTGTCTGCTGTCTATGTGGTGCAGTATCAGGTCCTGAAGGTACTCCTACCATCAGGGTCCTGACCCTAAAGCAAAAATGCAGTCGGAGCCTGTGAGTCTTTCCCTGACCCTGCTTTTCATATGGAAAACAAGTCTTAAAAAAGCACACACAAAAGTAAAAGCCGCTGTTGTACCATCCTGCACCTCCCCAAGCAAAGTTACATTCTTGCCATGCACTGGATGGCAAATCTAAGGAGTAAGTCATCTTTGTTGTCAAGAAATATTTTGTAGCCTAAGTCTAACCTAATTTGTCTTTAGCTTTGCAGTAATCTTGTTGATGTTGGTCCTAACTATATCCTTAAATAAACAGATAATGTAACAGTGTTCCAGTCATGTTCAGTTATCAGGAATTACAGGGCCTACTCAGCAAGGTTACTTGAAGGTTTTGGAAGGCAAAGTTTATCTGTCAGCAGCCAAACACCACGTGTTTTTGTCACATATAAAGGAAACAAAATCTGATCACACAACTGGTTTCCACTTTGACAGATTTTCCTGCAGCTTGCAGATTCTAATCTGTGTGATGCATCTTTATTAACTCGCTTTATTGTCTTACCAATTTCATTGGCAGGTTTCTTTCTGACTCTGCGCATTGTTATATAATTATAAAAGACTAGAAGCTGCCATTGCTATAAAAACACTATTCTAACCTGTAGTTGGTCACAAAACCAATTGTTCCTTTTACAGTGTCCTTCTGATATTGAATTTGCTTTTTACACCTAGTTATAAAATATTTAAACTTCAGACAACCTAATTCATTAATTGCTCCCACCAAAATTGGAATTTCCATGAATTGTTACCTCTATTAGTTAAGAACAGAAATCTGCAAATTCCACTCCAACTCATACACCATCCTATCCCTTCATTATCACTGCAACACCCTTTCTAACAGCACTGAGGGGATGTAGCAACCCACCATGAACTGCAATGGTTTAAGGAGAACAGCTATTCTCAGGCATTAAGAATGGGCAATATATACTGGCCTAGCCAGCAACACAAAAGAAAAATCAATCCAATTATAGTTTATGTGCATGATGTGGAGGTGTTGGACTGGGTACACAAAGTCAGAAGTCACACGACACCAGGTTATAGTCCAACAGGTTTAATTGAAATCACAAGCTTTTAGAGCTTTGCCCATTCGTCAGGTGAAGTAATTGACTCAATGAAGGGGCTACACTCTGAAAGACCATAAGAGCATACCACATAGGAGCAGAAATTAGGCCATTCAGCCCATCAATTCAGCCATTCAATTATGGCTGATACATTTCTCAACCCCATTCTCTTGCTTTCTCCCAGTTATTCTTCATCCCCTTGATACTCAAGAACCTATTTATCTCAGTTTTAAATATACTCAATGACCTGGCCTCCATAGCCTCGTGTGGCGTGTATTCCACAGATTCCCCACTCTCTGGCTGAATAAGTTTCTCCTTATCTCCTTTTTGAAAGATCTTCCCTTTACTCTAAGGCTGTGCCCTCAGGTCCTCGTCTCTCCTACCAATGAAACTTCTTCCCAACATCTACTCTGTCCAGGCCACTCAGTATTCTATAAGTTTCAATTAGATCCCCCGTCATCCTTTTAAATTCCATTGAACATAGACCCAGAGTCCTTAAACATTCCCCATATGTTAAGCTTTTCATTCCTAGGACCATTCACCAGAGCCTTATAAAGACTTAGAAGTACATCCCTGCATTTATAATCAAGTCCTCCCAAAATAAATGTCATCATTGCATTTGCCTTCCTAACTACTGACTCAACCTGCAAGTTTACATTGAGAGAAATCTAGAATAGAACTCCCAAATCTCTTTGCACTTCAGATTTCTGAATTTTCTCCCCATTTAGAAAATATTCCACGCATATATTCTTTCTACCAAAGTGCATGAACTTATACTTTCCCACATTGTACACCATCTTCCACTTATTTGCCCTCTCTACCAACATGTCCAAATCCTTCTGCAGCCTCCCCAACTCTTCAATGCTACCCATCCCTCCATCTATCTGTATATCATCTGCAAACTTAGCCAGAATGCCCTCAGTTCCTTCATCCAGATCATTAATGTATAACATGAAAAGTCATGGTCCCAACAGTGACTCTTGTGGAATGCCACTTGTTATTGGCTGCCATACTGAAAAAAAACATTTTAACTCCACTCTCCGCTTTCTGCCAGACAGCCAATCTTCTATCCATGCTAGCACCTTGCCTCTAACACCATGGGTGTTAATAGCCTCCTGTGTGGCACCTTGTCAACCTTCTTTAAGTCGAGGTAGATAGCATCCATTGGTTCTCATTGGTCTAACCTGCTCATTACTTGCTCAAAGAATTCTACCAAATTTGTCAGGGAAGACCTCCTCTTGATAGAACCATGCTGATTTGGCCCTATTTTACCATACACTTCCAAGTATTCAGAAATCTCATCCTTCATAATGGATTCCAGGATCTTACCCATGCCTGCGGTTGGGCTAATTGATCTGTAATTTTCCATCTTTTGCCATACTCCCTTTTTATTTTCCAGTCCTCTGGGACCCTCCCTGACTCTAGTGATTCCTGAAAGAACCCCACTACCTCCTCTGCTATCTCTTCAGCTATCTCCTTTATAACTGTGGGGTGTTGTCCATCTGGTCCAGGTGATTTATCCACCTTCAGGCCATTCAGTTTTTCTAGCACTTTCTTCTTGGTGATGGCCACCATACTCAGCTCTGCCCCCTCACTCTCTTGAATCTTTGGGATATTACTTGTGCCTTCCACCATGAATACTGATGCTAAATAATTATTCAGTTCCTCAGCCATTTCCTTGTTTCCCACTACTATCTCTCTAGTGGTCCAATGTCCACTTATGCCTCTCTTTTGCCCTTTATATATCTAAAGAAACACTTACAGTCTTCCTTTATATTACTGGCTAGCTTACCCTTATATTTAATCTTCTCCCCCCCCGCTTTCTTTTTTTGCTGTTGCCTTCTGTTGGTCTTTGTAAGCTTCTCAATCCTCTGGTTTCCCACTCTCCTTTCACCACATTATATGCTTTCTCTTTTGCTTTTATGCTATTCCTGACTTCCCTAGTTAGCCATGGTTGCCTCATCCTCCCTGTACCATACTTCTCTTTCCTCGGGATGAATCTCTGCTGTGTCTCCTAAATTACTCCCAGAAACCCCTGCCATTGCTGTTCCACTGTCTTTCCTGCTAGGCCCCTCTCCCAGTCAATTCTACCCAACTCCTCCCTCAAATCCCTGTGGATGCCTTTATTCCACTGTTAATACCGTTACCTCGGATTCTATTTTCTCCCTCTCAAATTGCAGAGTAAATTAAATCATACAATGATCATTGCCTCCTAAAGGTTCCTTCACTTTAAGCTCCCTTATTATGTCTGCCTCATTGCACAACATTAAATCCAGAATTGCCTGTTCCCTAGTAGGCACCACCACAAGCTGCTCCAAAAAGCTATCTCGTAGACATGCCACAAATGCCTTTTCTTGCAATCCACTACCAACCTGATAGTAATTTCAAACAAACCTGTTGGACGAGAACCTGGTGTCATGTGACTTCTGAGTTTATGCGCAGAGTAGAGAGAGACCAAAATTCTTTAATTGTGCCCAGGAAATCTTACGTAATCAGTAGGGAGAAAGCCCAACAAGGGAGGCAGGAATTCTGGACCTAACCTTTGGAAATGAGACTGTTACTGAGGATTCTATACAGAGGTAGAAAAAGTGAGGTTGAAGTTTAAAAAGAAAGTTAGGAAAGCAACGAGTGCATGAGAAAGCATTGGCAGGTGGAATAAAGGAAGACACAAAAATGTTTTTAAAATATATGAAGAGGAAGAGAATAACTAGGGAAAGAATAGGACCCATTAGAGGGCATAGACAATGTGCAGACACCGAAAATGTGGTTAAAGTCCTTAATGCACACTTTGTGTCAGATTTCACAATGGAAAGAGATAACCCAGCTATAGCCAGAGTGGAGGAACATGAAATATTAGAAGAAAGTAACAAAGAGAAAGGAGGCATTGGCAGGTTTGATAACATTAAAAGTGAATAAATCTGCAGGCCCAGATGAAATTTAACTGAGGCTGTAGAGGGAGGAAGGGGTGAGATATCTGGAGCCCGGCTGTAATTTCAAATTGTTTCTAGCCACAACTGAGGTACAACAAAAACATTCTCATTATCAATGTGAGGGAGGATAGACCCAGAATTAGGATCAGAGAATCGCTACAGTGCAGAAAGAGGTCATCAGGCCCATCGAGTCTGCACCAACTGTCTGAAGAGCATCCCACCCAGACCCAGCCCCTCTACCCTATCTCTTTAACCTTGCATTAACCATGGCTAATCCACCGAACCAACAGATCTTTGGGTACCACGGTGCAATTTAGCATTGCCAATAAACCTCACCGACATATCTTCGGCTTGTGGAAGGAATCCGGAATACCCGGAGGAAACTCACGCAGCCATGGGGAGAACATGCAAACTCTACACAGATAGTTCACCAAGGGTGGAATCAAATTAGAGTCCCTGGCGCTGTTCAGCAGCAGTGCTAACCACTGAGTTGCTAGTGGGCCAGTCAGTCTAACCTTGGTAATAGTTAAGTTATTGAAAGAATTCTGACGGACAGAATATATCTTCATTTGTGGAGACAGAGAGAGAAATCATGCACTGATTTAAGTGAAGTTCATGTTTCACAAATTTAATTGAATGTTTTGAGGAGATAACTGGGAGTTTTGATGAAGGTTATTCATTTGATGTGATCTGTATGGACTTTGGCAAAACTTTCGAGAAAATCTTCCATGGCAGACTGGTCAAGAAAGCAAGTGCCCATGGCATCGAGGAAAAATGACACACTGGATACAAATTTGGCTGAGAGTCACTAGAGGATGATGTATTTGTGAGTGGAAGTCTGCTTCAGTAGGATTCTGCAGGGTGAGGTGATTCAACCCTCCCTTTTTGCGATATCCATCTTCCTTCCCACCTATCCACTCCACTCTTCCTGCCTACCTATTACAATCACCTCCTACCTGCATCTACTTATCACCTTCCCACATCCCTTCCCCCGACCCCACCCCCACCCCCACCCCCACCATTTACTTCGCAGCCCCCTTTCTCCATCCCAAGTCCTGATGAAGGTCAGATGCTGCCTGACCTGTGCTTTTTTGAGCGCCACATTCTATCTACTCTGAATCTCCAGCATCTGTAGTCCTCACCATGTATATTAATAACTTGGACGTGACTGTACATGGTATAATCAAAAAGTTTGCAAATGACATGAACAGTAATAGGGTTGTAAATAGTGAAATTAGCCATAAACTGCAGGAGAAGACCAACAGAACCTATTAGCTGAGCAAAGAAGAGCAAAACATTTCAACCTAGAAAAGTAACAGGTCATGGGCTGGGCATACAAAGCAAAGGACTACACTCTGAATGGTAGGACCCTGGAAATTACTGAAGATTAGCAAGCCCTTAGTGCACATGTCCTATTTCCCCAAAGGTAGCAATACAGGTAGATAAGGTGGTCAATGTGGCATTAGCCGAGGCATAAATCCAAGAGTAAGGAGGTTATAATGTTTAAAATGCCAGCGAGACTACATCAGGAGGATTGCATGCAGTTCTGGCCACCACATTACAGAAGGTACAGAGGAGGTAAACCAGGATGCTGCATGGGCTGGAGGATCCGAGTGATAAGGAAAAATTGGATAGGCTGTGATTAGAACATAGAACATTACAGCGCAGTACAGGCCCTTCAGCCCTTGATGTTGGGCTGATCTGTCGAACTAATCTGAAGCCTATCTATCCTACACTATTCCATTTTCACCCATATGATCATTTAAATGTCCTTGAAGTTGACGAGTCTACTACTGCTGCAGGCAGGGCATCCAAGCCCTTATTACTCTGAGTAAGGGACCTTCCACTGACATCTGTCCTACATCTATCACCCCTCGGATTCTGGGTAATCCAAGATGGAGGATGGGAAAAATTTCTGGCTGGAAGAGATGCTCCTTTTTTTGAGGTATTTTAGGTGTTGGAGGTGATTTCCTCGAATTCCAGGAGCAGCAATTACCGTTTTATATGCTGTTGCATTGTTTTGGAACTTTGGGGAAAAAAAAGTCAAAACAGCAGTTTAAAAAGAAGAAGAGCAGACAAAGGAAACACATGGTGAGTGCAGTGAGAGAGAGAGAGAGAGAGAGAGAGAGAGAGAGAGAGAGAGAGAGAGAGAGAGAGAGAGAGAGAGAGAGAGAGAGAGAGAGAAAAAAAACCCTGCACAGTTACCGCCTTTGCTGTTTGAATTCATGTATCGCTGGACAGCGGAGTGCATCTGGGAAATAAACACAGTGAAATTCACAAATAATCTTGGAGGAACTGTTCGGCGAAGTTCACAGCACAGAATCAGATAAGTTAATTGTTGTTGTAAGTCTGTCCAAGAGAAAGGCTGCAGTAGTGAGTATAGTGGATTCTTTCTTGATTATATGTTTTTGGAGATAAGTCTCTTGATTAAACTTAAAATATAAGCCACAGCTATTAATTTAACCTGGGACAGTGTTTTGTACAGGAATAAGACAGTGTTATTTTCTGGGTCTATAGATTGTGAAGGAGCAAAAATGGCCTTCGCAATGATATGTACTTCTTGTCAGATGTGGGAATTTAAAGAGAGATTAAGGGTTACTGCGGATTATATCTGCCATAAATGCTGTTGGATGTGAATCTTATCAGATCGAGTGGATCGGTTGGAGAGACACATAGAAGCGATGAGGAATTTGCAACAGCAAGAGTATGTGATGGATGGCAGTTATAGGAAGGTGGGAAAGTCTCAGATACAGTCACATAGGTGGGTTAACTCCAGGAAGGGTAAGAGAGGTAGGCAGCTAGTGCAGGAGTCTTTTGTGGATACACCCATTTCAAACAGGTATGCTGTTTTGGAAAATGTAGGGGGTGATGGATTCTCAGGGCAATGTAGCACAACAGCCAAGTTTCTGGTATTGAGACTGGCTTTAATGCAATAAGGGATACGTCGGCTTCCAAGAGATCAATTGTAATAGGGGATTTGGTAGTCAGAGGTACAGACAGATGTTTCTGTGGCCAGCAGAGAAAAAGCAGAATGGTGTGTTCTTTCCCTGGTGCCAGGATCAAGGATTTCTCAGAGAGGGTGCAGAATGTTCTCATGGGGGAGAGGGGCCAGCAGGAGGTCATTGGAACCAACGACACTGGAAGGGAAAAGGTTGAGACTCTGAAGGGAGATTACAGAGAGTTAGGCAGAAATTTACAAAGGAGGTCCTCAAGGGTAGTAATATCTGGATTACTCCCAGTGCTACGAGCTGGTGAGGGCAGGAATAGGAGGATAGAGCAGATGAATGCATGGATGAGGAGCTGGTGTATGGGAGAAGAATTCACATTTTTGGATCATTGGAATCTCTTTTGAGGTAGAAGTGACCTGGACAAGAAGGACGGATTGCACCTAAATTGGAAGGGGACTAATATACTGGCAGGGAAATTTGCTAGAACTGCTTGGGAGGATTGAAACTAGTAAGGTGGGGGTGGGGGAGGGGGGGGGGGGGGGACCCAGGGAGATAGTGAGGAAAGAGATCGATCTGAGATGGGTACAGCTGAGAACAGAAGTGAGTCAAGCAGTCAGGGCAGGTAGGGACAAGGTAGGACTAATAAATATTTCAATGCAAGGAGCCGAACAGGGAAGGCAGATGAACTCAGGGCATGGTTAGGAACATGGGACTGGGATATCATAGCAATTACAGAAACATGGCTCAGGGATGGGCAGGACTGACAGCTTAATGTTCCAGGATACAACAGCTACAGGAAGGATAGAAAGGGAGGCAAGAGAGGTGGTGGAGTGGCATTTTTGATAAGTGATAGCATTACAGCTGTGCTGAGGGAGGATATTCCCAGAAATACATCCAGGGAAGTTATTTGGGTGGAACTGAGAAATAAGAAAGGGATGATCACCTTTTTTGGATAGACCCCCCCCAATAGTCAGAGGGAAATTGAGAAGCAAACTTGTAAGGAGATCTCAGCTATCTGTAAGAATAATAGGGTGGTTATGGTAGGGGATATTAACTTTCCAAACATCGACTGGAACTGCCATAACGTTAAAGGTTTAGATGGAGAAGAATTTCTTAAGTGCATACAAGACAATTTTCTGATTCAGTATGTGGGTGTACCTACTAGAGAAGGTGCAAAACTTGGGAAATAAGGCAGGCAGGTGACTGAGGTGTCAGTGGGGGAGCACTTTGGGGCCAGCGATCTAAAAGTTGAAGTTCAAAATTGGAGAAAGGCCAATTTTAACAGTATTAGGCAAGAACTTTCGAAAACTGATTGGAGGCAGATGTTCACAGGTAAAGGGACGGCTGGAAAATGGGAAGCCTTCAGAAATGAGATAACAAGAATCCAGAGAAAATATAGGATGAAAGGAAAGGATGGTATGTATATGGAATGCTGGATGACTAAAGAAATTGAGGGTTGTGTTAAGAAAAAGAAGGAAGCATATGTTAGGTATAGAAAGGATAGATCGAGTGAATCCTTAGAAGAGTATAAAGAAAGTAGGAATATACTTAAGAGGGAAATCAGGAGGGAAAAACGGGGACATGAGATAGCTTTGGCAAGTAGAATTAAGGAGAGTCCAAAGGGGTTTTACAAATATATTAAGGACAAAAGGATAATTATGGAGAGAATAGGGCCCCTCAAAGATCAGCAAGGCAGCCTTTGTGTGGACCCACAGAAAATGGGGATGATACTAAATGAATATTTTGCATCAGTATTTACTGTGGAAAAGGATATGGAAGATATAGACTGTAGGGAAATATATGGTGACACCTTGCAAAATGTCCAGATTACAGAGGAGGAAGTGCTGGATATCTTGAAACGGTTAAAGGCGGATAAATCCCCAGGACCTGATCAGGAGTACCCGAGAACTCTGTAGGAAGCTAGAGAAGTGATTGCTGGGCCTCTTGCTGAGATATTTGTATCATCGATAGTCACAGGTAAGGTGCCGGAAGACTGGAGGTTGGCAAACGTGGTGCCACTGTTTAATAAGGGCGGTAAAGACAAGCCAGGGAACTATAGACCAGTGAGCCTGACCTCGGTGATGGGCAAGTTGTTGGAGAGAATCCTGAGGGACAGGATGTACATGTATTTGGAAAGGCAAGGACTGATTCGGGATAGTTAACATGGCTTTGTGCATGGGAAATCATGTCTCATAAACTTGATTGAGTTTTTTGAAGAAGTAACAAAGAAGATTAATAAGGGCAGAGCAGTAGATGTGATCTATATGGACTTCAGTAAAGCGTTCGACAAGGTTCCCCATGGGAGACTGATTAACAAGGTTAGATCTCATGGAATACAGGGAGAACTAGCCATTTGGTTACAGTATTGGCTCAAAGGTAGAAGACAGAGAGTGGTGGTACAGGGTTATTTTTCAGACTGGAGGCCTCTGACCACAAAGATTGGTGCTGGGTCCTCTACTTTTTGTCATTTACATAAATGATTTGGATGCGAGCATAAGAGGTACCGTTAGTAAGTTTGCAGATGGCACCAAAATTGGAGGTGTAGTGGACAGCAAAGAGGGTTATCTCAGATTACAACAGGATCTGGATGAGATGGGCTAATGGGCTGAGAAGTGGCAGATGGAGTTTAATTCAGATAAATGCGAGGTGCTGCATTTTGGGAAATCAAATCTTAGCAGGACTTATACACTTAATGGTAAGGTCCCAGGGAGTGCTGCTGAACAAAGAGACCTTGGAGTGCAGGTTCATAGCTCCTTGAAAGTGGAGTCACAGGTAGATAGGATAGTGAAGAAGGCGTCTGGTATGCCTTCCTTTATGGGTCAAAAGTATTGAGTACAGGAGTCGGGAGGTCATGTTGCGGCTGTACAGGACATTGGTTAGGCCACTGTTGGAATATTGCATGCAATTCTAGTCTCCTTCCTATCGGAAAGATGTTGTGAAACTTGAAAGAGTTTAGAAAAGATTTACAAGTATGTTGCCAGGGTTGGAGGATCAGAGCTACAGGAAGAGGCTGAACAGGCTGGGGCTGTTTTCCCTGGAGCGTCGGAGGCTGAGGGGTTCCCTTATAGAGGTTTACAAAATTATGAGGGGCATGGATGGGATAAATAGGCAAAGTCTTTTCGCTGTGGTCGGGGAGTCCAGAACTTGAGGGCATAGGTTTAGGGTGAGAGGGGAAAGATATAAAAGAGACCTAAGGGGCAACATTTTCATGCAAAGGGTGGCACGTTTATGGAATGAGCTGCCAGAGGATGTCATGGAGGCTTGTACAATTGCAACATTTAAGAGGCATTTGGATGGGTATATGAATAGGAAGGGTTTGGAGGGATATGGGCCAGGTGCTGGCCTGTGGGACTAGATTGGGTTGGGATACCTGGTCGGCATGGATGGGTTGGACCGAAGGGTCTGTTTCCATGCTGTACATCTCTATGACTCTAATTTAAGGCTATGTCCGCTTGTGCTAACGTTCACCATTGGAGGAAAAAGGCTCTCACTGTCCACCCTAAACCTCTGATTATCTTATATGTCTCAATTAAGTCACCTCTCAACCTTCTCTCTAACGAAAACAGCCTCAAGTCCCTCAGCCTTTCCTCATAAGTCCTTCCCTCTACACTAAGCAACATCTGAGTAAATCTCCTCTGAACCCTTGCCAAAGCTTCCACATCCTTCCTCTAATGCGGTGACCAGAACTGTATGCAATACTCCAAGTGTAGCCGCACCAGAGTTTTGTACAGCTGCAGCATGACCTCGTGGCTCCGAAACCAATCCCTCTACCAATAAAAGCTAACACACCATATGCCTTCTTAACAACCCTATAAGCCTGGGTGTCAACTTTCAGGCATCTATGTACATGGACACAGAGATCTCTCTACTCATCTATGGTTTGCCTTCTAGCATTGAAGGCTGAGGGAAGAGCCATTAAAGATATATAAGGTTATGGGGAGAATATGATAGGGTGCACAGGAAGCCATGTTTTACATTCAGGGAGAGGGGGTGTATGGGGTTGGGGGCGTATAAAGTTAAAGTTAAGAGTTGAAAAAGGAAGAGTGGAGTTGAGGAGAAATTGTTTTCACCAAGAGAATAACGTAAGTCTGGAACTCACTGCCTGAAAGGGTAATTGAATCAGAAACTTTAATAACATTAAAGCAATTTTTCGATATTCGTTTGCACTGTTAGAACCTCCAAGGCATCTAGGACAAGAATTGGAAAATGGTTTTAATTAGTCAGACTGTCGTCAACTGTTGTGGATACTACAAGCCGATTGGATGGCTTCCGTGCTCTAAATGTCACTGAGTAAATAATTTCCGTCAGAGATTTCTAAATAGAATTCAAATTAGCATTATGCAATGAAAAGATTCAGCTCCAAAATGTAGGACTCCCAGCTGGGATCCAAAAGAATAAGTATGCATGAGAATCAAATAGAGAGTGCTGGAGAAACTCAACAGGTCTTCCAGTTTCTGTGGACAGAGAAACAGAGTTAATGTTTTGGATCTGATACGACTCTTCTTCAGTCTCAAGTTTTCCAGCATCTGCAGTCCTTTGCCCTTAAGTTTGCATCAGACTCTTTACATATAATGATATTCTTATATACAGTTCACCCATAGTTAGGTATTTCTAAGCCACAGGCATCCACACAGTTGATCTTGAAGCTGAGAAACGCTGTCAAGGGAAGGAATGTTGAGGTGGGGGGTGGGTGTCACAATGCATACAAATAAATAAAAACTTTTGGGACTAAAAATAACATTTCTAAATTTTGTAATGACACCAAACGTTTGGAACATGAGGACAGTATGAGAATGGAACAAATTGCAAAATAAATTTTAAAAACTTGCAAAATATGTATATGTATTGAAATCCATTTGTACATTTGCTGAATTACATTTTAGTTAGAAAACTAAGATGGTCATGTATTACTTGAAAAATAGAAATGTAACTTTTGTAAAGGAGTAAATCACCAAGTACAGGTTTAAAAGGCATTTAAACAACAAAACCATCAATCAGGCTTGTTTCTAGAAAGATAGACATAAAAGTAGAGAAGTTGTGCTAAATTTGTATTGAACATTGGTTAAACCACATTGAGTCACCTTATTATTGTGCTGGAAGAGCACAGCAGTTCAGGCAGCATCCAACGAGCAGCGAAATCGACGTTTCGGGCAAAAGCCCTTCATTTTTACCTTGTTTTTACCTTATTATTGTTAGGACTGAGCTGTGATAGGAACAATGGATCTACATGACAATGTCATTATAAATACAGATGGTATGGCATCTTATGTCTACAATGTTATAAATGAACTGAATAGAACATCATCTTAATATAATGGATCAAGCAACGGCAGCATCCTATGTTCATGCTGTTCTCTATTTTGCAGTATATACCCCTCTGAATTTCACCCACATGTACTCACTCACTCAAAATTAGCCAATTTGCTACCCCTGGATCCACATGCTCACAAAGTGCAGCCCTCGGCCCGATTTTCTCCATTGACCTTTCCAGTCTGATCGTATGTTAGGAGTTACATTGAAACAATATACATGCTTTTTTGTTACTTGCGGAAGCCCATGCCCCTATCCCCTGTGGATAATGAGGATTTGGTGTAAAATGATAAGTGAGGCTTCATTTTTGAACAGAAGGAAGTTTTAAAAACAAAAATCAGCTTTCTACCCTTACCAAAATCACTGAAACTGCTGAAATCAAAATCAGACAGGGTTCTGTCTACCAAACTTCCTTTAGTGTCTCTCCTCTGCTTTCCATTACAGTTTGACTGCCCTTACTCCCACACTTACCTACATTCTTACATAATTGTAGCCTCCAGTAACCTGCATATTTCCTCAAGGACAGAACTATAGAACCAGGGGGAATGGTGGTGTAGGGCAAAGAGCAATGTTACTGGGTCAGTCGTCTAAATTCCCAGGCTAATGTTCTGAGGGCATGGTTGGATTCAAACTCATGGCAGATGGTGAAACAGGAATTAATTCTAAATCTGGAATAAAAAGCTATTCTAATGACAGGTAACCATTGTTGATTGTCTTAAAACTCATCGGTTTCACCAATGCCCTTTCGTGAATAAAATCTGCCTCTTTACCTGGCCTGGCCTGTACGTGATTCCTGACCCTTAATGGCGGTTGAGTCTTCGCTGTCCTTCGGGCAATAGATGCTGGCTCAACCAATGATACCCACATTATGCAAATATTTTTTTTAAAATCCATAGAAAGGAGCCACACAGTCTGAACTAACCACCATTTATCAGTGTCTAATGTGGAGCCTTGGATATAGCACCTCAGGTGCACGTCGAGGCTCCTATTCAATAGGTTGAGGGTTTCTCCCTCAATCCGCAAACTGAAAAGTGAATTTTAGATAACCCCACCCACGACCCTCTCAATGGAAGAGTGCTTTATCATAGCCCTTCCAATCCTTGTATCAATCTCCCTAAAGTCTGTGCCGCTGATCATCTTCAGCCTTGCCTGTTCTAAGGAAAACAGCCCTTGCCCATCAATCCGCAAGTCCTGCAATATTCTCATACATGTCCTCTCATCTCTCTAGAGAGATTATTTCTTTTTTCTAAATGTGCTGATGAGATACAGATACCAGATACAGCCTAATCAGTGTCTTACATCGTTCAGCGCTATATCCCTGCTGCTTTTGCTCAATGCTATACCCAATGGAGGAAAGCACCCACGTGCTTTCTTCACCACCTTACTTACCTGTGGGAATTGGTTTAGCTCAGTTGATTGGATTGCTGGTTTACAGAGCAGTGTTGCGCCAACAGTGTGGGTTCAATTCCTATTACTGGTTTGTGATTACCATGAAGGACTCTCCTTCTCAACCTGTCTTCCCTCCCCTGAGGTCTGGTGGTCCTCTGGTTAAATTACCATCCATTGCTTCTCTCTAATGAGAGAGCAGCCCCTATGGTTTGGTAAGACTATGGTGACAGAACCATCAACCTACTGTGCTGCCACCTTCGGGAATATGGACACGCACTCCAAGGTCTCTCACTTCCTCTACCCCTTTCAATAACCTCCCATTTATTGTATGTCTCCCCAGCTTTGTCTGCCCTCTCTGAATATATATCCTTACACTACTCTGGATTGAATTCTTTCCACTTGCCACTTTTCCACTCACTCGACCAAACCATTAATATCATCTGGCAGTCAACAGCCATCTCTTCATTGCCAACTACACTGACAATTTTTGTCGTGCCTGCAAACATTCCAGTCATGCTTCAGACATTTCAATCTAAATCTTTTATACCACAATTAGCAAGGGACCCAACACGAAGCCTTGGAACACCAAGGGAAATCGCTTTCCATTTGCAAAGACATCAGTGGACATTTGTTGCCAGTTACTGAGCCAGTTTTAGACCCACCTTGCCACATTGTCCGGTATCCCTTGGGTTTGTTTTAAAACCTTGTCAAATGCCTTACTATAATCCACACGGACAGACAACATCCACTGCACTACCCTTTCAATCCTCCTCACTTGGTTTGTAAGACCTTATCTTAATAAAAGACAATCCCTGATTAATCCATGCCTCTCCAATTTAGCTAATCCTAATTTTCAATATTGATTCCAGTAATTTGATTCCCACTAAGCTCAGACTGACATGCCTAGAATTATTTGATCACTGTCTCACACCCTTCCTAAATAATGGTCTAACATTCACTGGCCTCCAATTGTCTGGTACCCGTTTCTACAGTGGATTGGAAAATGATCCTCAGAGCATTTGCCATTTTCTCCCTATTTTCCTTTGAAAACCTCTTATACAATTCACCTGGCCTTGTTGACTTATTGAACCTCAAGGGGTTTAGTCCTTCCAGTACTTCCGTTCTCTTTATGTTTATTTTATCCGACATCTATCTGATCACTGAGGAGATTAACAAGAGGAGGTTACACAAACATCTGTAGTGCCACCAGAGGAAAGAATCAAAACAGAGCATTTTTGGTGAAGAGATCAGTTCCTGGGGGTGGTGATGAATGACAAAGCAGCCAAAGTGGTCTTCCTCAAAAAGGACTATTAACCCTCTTCGAACTAGAGAGTCTGCTTCAGCTTGTGCTCCTATGTGAAGACCAAGACAAGAGCCATTTGGTTGTCTATCCATACAAAAATATTGTTTGTCTCTGCAACCCTTTCCTTAGTTAATGGAAAGTGAAGACATCTTTGGATTTTCATTAATTTTACCAGAATTTTTTTTGTATTCTCTTTGCTTTCCTAATTTCCTCTCTCACTTCATTCCAGTATTTGTTTTTTTAAAAGATTAGATTTCCTACAGTATGGAAACAAGTTGACAGAGCCCCTCTGAAGAGTAACCCACCCAGACCCATCCCCTACATTTACCCCTGACTAATGCACCTAATACTATGGGCAATTTAGCATGGCCAATTCAGCTAACCTCAATGTCTTTTCGATTGTGGGAGGAAACCCATGCAGACATTGGGAGAGTGTACCAACTCCACACAGACACTTGTCTGAGGCGGGAATCAAACCCAGGTACCTGGCGCTGAGAGACAGCAGTGCTAACCACTGAGCCACCGTGCCACCCATACTTACTGTTACTCCTTTCAGCATCCTAAAGTATCTTTAATTTTAAAAAGACATTAGTATTTCTGCTTTATCTTACATTGCAGGCTTCCAGGTAACCAGGGCACCCCATGTTTGGCACTATCAGTCTCTTTCTTTGTGGGACAAGTCTACACGGTGCCTATGGAATCTCGATTTTGAGCATCCCCACCGATTTATCATTGTCTTTCCTTCAAGTAGCTCTTCCCAGATTATTGCTCAGTTTTGTAAAGATTGTCTTTCCCCAACTGAACTCCTACGCCTGTTTTACCTTCGTCTCTTTCCATAATGATGAAAGATTTATCAATATTATGACTATGTTTTATGTATTATAATCCTGTATTGTCATCTGCTTGTTGTCCTTTGGGGACATCAACCAAACCTGGTTTCAGTGGCCTTATTGTTGCATTTTCCATTCTTGTGTTCAAAGGTTTTGCTATATATTTATAAATAGTTTAAATATGCAGGTGGCACAGTGCTTAGCACTGCTGCCTCACAGCACCAGGGGGCTGGTTCAATTCCAGCCTCGGGGCAACTGTCTGTGGAATTTGCACGTTCTCCCTATATCGGCATGTGTTTCCTCCCACAGTCCAAAGATGTGCAGGTTAGGTGAGTTGGCTATGCTAAACTCATGCCATGGGGCAGCACGGTGGCTCAGTGGTTAGCACTGCGGCTCAGTGGTTAGCACTGCTACCTCACAGCACCAAGGTACCAGGTTCGATTTCAGCCTCGGGTAATTGTCTGTGTGGAGTTTGCACATTCTCCCGGTGTCTATGTGGGTTTCCTCCCACAGTCCAAAGATGTGCAGGTTAGGTGAATTGGCCATGCTAAATTGCCCGTAATGTTAGGTGCATTAGTCAGGGGAATGAGTCTGGGTGGGTTGCTCTTTGGCAGGTCGGTGTGGTCTTGTTGGGCTGAAGGGCCTGTTTCCACATGGTAGGGAATCTAATCTAATCTAAATTACCCATAGTGTTCTGGGATATGTTGGTTAGGTGCATCATTCAGGGATGAATGTAGAGTAATAGAGGGTGACTTTTCGGCAGGTCAGGTACAGACGTGTTGGGCCAAATGGCCTGTTTCCACACTGTAGGGATTCTGTGAATCTAATATTGTTTTTGCATACTGGCTGAAATGATCTCTCCCATGCTTTTTAAATTCTCCCAGACCCTGGTTGATGGCTACGAAATGGGAGAGATGGAATTGGATCCAATATAGCATCGAAACAGGTGGGTTAGACTAGATGGTCTGAACTACTGTCACGATAAAGCTCACAGTGATGTTCTGCCTCTCAAGCATCATCACTGGCCTGTTAATTCCCTTCATTTGTTGAGGAGCTGAAAATACATGGCAGAGTCTAGTAAAAGCGGATGTACACATTGCTGGTTGAAGTGGCTTGAATTGACAAACCCAAGGTGACTCCATGATCATAATTTTAACTGATTACAAGATAACCAATTTAACTCTAACTCCAGAATGTCAGAAGTGAAAGCAAAACTCAGTAAGTACCAATAAGAATGAAGATTAAAAATAGCCTATATATTTTTAATGTGGATAAATTGCGTATCAGAACATTCTTAAAATTACGATTCTCTGATGCGATATTTGAAGGTCCTATTGCCTATTAAGTTTGTGAAATGAGCAGGAGGTTCAGACAATCTTTGGAAATGCACAGAGATCCAGGATCAAATCTACAAGATCATTTGTTGCTTTCTCTACTTATTCTGGAATATAGATGGAACATATTTGATATTGACCTGGGAGGAAGCAAGAGGGGGAGGAAGAAACACAAAGGATCACCGTAGATATCAAAATTTTTATTTTCAACCATTTCTTGCCACCATGTCCATACTATGTTAATGAAAGCTTTACTGAGCTATTAAAAATTTAGATTAGCAAACGCTAAATTCCAGGACTTCAAGCACATCCCAAAGATCTCAGGATTTTCCACTCTGGGAACCCTGTGATGATCCAATGAACTGCAAAAGTCCTACGTTCCCCAACATGAAGTTCTCTAAATAAAAGAACTTTGGCACTTTACGGCATAAAATGATTGCATAATATTTTTTAAATAAAATGTATTGATCTCTGCCAGTCTTTTTTGTAGAAAAGCAAATTTTTAAAGATATCAAGATACATAGTAAAACGATTCATTATTGCTTGGGCCGAAGAATGCACTGAAGCCTATACCTGGAATGGAGTGCTGTGGGCTATATAGTCTTTGCGAACAATAAAACACACAGAAAATGCTTCAGTGACATATGTCTGTCATCAGTAAAGCGACACACAAAAAAAGTGAATGTTTTTGGTCTAGGAGCCTTCAGTAGAAGATGTAAAATCAGCAAATCTTTCCTGCAAATAGTGTTGAAACAAGTAGGAGCAGGGTTGTGCTAAATCACAAACAGTGTATGTACAACATGTAAAGAAAATATGATCACATTTACGTGGAATGTAACAGAATAGTGATTGTCAATCTCTGTGAAATGTGACAGCTTTCGTTTGCATTCAGAATTTAACACCGCCCAACAAGCAATTTATGACATTAACTCCCAGACTGACTAAAAGCAACTGATAAAAAGAACCCGAGCACAATCCATGTCCAGCCGCAACATCAGTGACCAATATGCTAAGTGAGCAAGAAAACAGGATGATCAACATATAACGCAGCATCTTCTGTACTTATATATGAATGCATTTCATTGTGTACCTTGCTAAATTATTGGATTACCACTTCAGGGAAAGTAATATATGCAATTCTCTCCTCCCCAAGCAGCTTGTTCTAGTTTTGGAAAGCAGAAATACAAACTTCGTTCTGCCAGCAGCATATTTCAACCTGGAAATATCTGAAAGGCCAATCACTTGCACGCGGTGACATGTGTCTTTGTAATTTAGCGTTTTTGTTTTTACACTTTCTTCATTCCTCTGCCCATCAAGCAGGCGAAAACAGTCATAACCATCTTAGACTTCACTTCAACCAGGTCCTCTGGAAGGGCATACACACGAGCTCCAATCTTTCTGGCCATTGATACAGCATATCTGTTGAGAAAGGTAACAGGTCACTCCATTGTTCAGTTTTCATCTGCAACACTCAAGAGTCAGAGATGTACAGCATGGAAACAGACCCTTTGGTCCAACTCATCCATGCTGACCAGATATCCCAACCCAATCTAGTCCCAGCTGCCAGAAGCAGGCCCATATCCCTCCAAACCCTTCCTATTCATATACCCATCTAAATGCCTATTAACTGTTGCAATTGTACCAGCCTCCACCACTTCCACTGGCAGCTAATTCCATACCCGTACCACCCTCTGCGTGAAAAAGTTGCCCCATAGGTCTCTTTTATATCTTTCCCCTCTCACCCTAAACCTATGCCCTCTAGTTCTGGACTCCCTCACCCCAGGGAAAATACCTTGTCTATTTATCCTGCACTCACTGCACTTAACACAGCTCTTATCCATTTGCCAACTAATGCAAAAAGGACAGTACATAGTTTCCAGTTAATTCAGATTACATAGATGATGCAAACTTCAACTTCCACCTAAAATCTAACTTACCATCCAATACATTCACAGTGAACTTTCCATAAAGTTTGAGATAAATGCTATATATTAAGTAACAATAAGGTTCAGGTAATACAAGACTATAAGATATAGGAGCAGAATTGGCCATTCAGCCCATAAAGTCTGCTCTGCTATTCAACTATGGCTGATCCGTTTCTCAACGCCATTCTCCTGCCTTCTCGCTGTCACCTTTGACCTGGTTACTAATCAAGAACCTGTCTTGTCTTTGTCTTAAATACACTCAATGACTTGGCCTCCACAGCCTTCTGCGGCAATGAGTTGCACAGACTCATCACTCTCCGTCAGCCCTTCATTGAGGCTATGCCCTCAAGACCTGGTGTCTCCTATTAATGGAAACATCTTCTCTACATGTAATCTGTCTAGGCCTCTCAATATTCTGTACTGAATCAGATCACCTCCTCACCCTTCTCAACTCCATTGAGTTTTAGACCCAGAGTCCTCAGCCCCTGCTCATACGACAAGCCTTCCTCAGGATCGTTCTTTTAAACCTCGTCTGGACCTCTTCCAATGCCAGCACTTCGTTCCTCAGATACAGGACCCAAACTGCTCACACTATTCCAAATGAAGGCTGACCAGAGCATTATAAAGCCTCAGTAGTACAACTCTGCTCTTGTATTCTAGCCCTCTTGAGATGAATGCGAACATTGCATTTGCCTTAACTGTCAACTGAACCTGCATGTTAACCTTAAGAGAATCCTGAACTAGTCCCTTTGTGCTTCAGCTTTTCAAAGCCTCTCCCCATTTAAAGAATAGTCTAAGCCCCTATTCTTCTAAAAGTGCATAACCTGAAGATCTAAATTGGAGGAAGGCTAATTTTGACGGTATTAGGCAAGAACTTTCAAAAGCTGATTGGAGGCAGATGTTCACAGGTATAGGGATGGCTGGAAAATGGGAAGTCTTCAGAAATGAGATAACAAGAATCCAGAGACAGTATATTCCTGTTAGGGTGAAAGGAAAGGCTGGTAGGTGTAAGGAATGCTGGATGATGAAAGAAATTGAGGGTTAAGAAAAAGGAGGAAGCATGTGTCAGGTGTAGACAGGAGAGGTGGAGTGAATCCTTAGAAAATAATAAGTGGTAAGAGTATACTTAGGAGGGAAATCAGGAGGGAAAAAAAGAGGACATGAGATAGCTTTGGTAAATAGGGTTAAGGAAAATCCAAATGGTTGTTGTGGTTCTGGTCGCTGAGCTGGGAATTTGTCTTGCAAACGTTTCGTCCCCTGTCTAGGTGACATCCTCAGTGCTTGGGAGCCTCCTGTGAAGCGCTTCTGTGCTGTTTCCTCCGGCATTTATAGTGGCCTGTCTCTGCCACTTCCGGTTGTTAGTTTGAGCTGTCCGCTGTAGTGGCTGGTATATTGGGTCCAGGTCGATGTGTTTGTTCATAGAGGCATGGCACTCATCCACAGATTCTATCAACAAACACATCGACCTGGACCCAATATAACGGCCACTACAGTGGAAAGCTCGAACTGACAACCGGAAGCGGCAGAGACAGGCCACTATAAATGCCGGAGGAAACAGCACAGAAGTGCTTCACAGGAGGCTCCCAAGCACTGAGGATGTCACCTAGACAGGGGACGAAACGTTTGCAACACCAATTCCCAGCTCGGCGAATAGAACCACAACAACGAGCACCCGAGCTACAAATCTTCTACCAAACTTTGAAAATCCAAATGGTTTTTGTAAATACATTAAGGACAAAAGGGTAACTGGGGAGAGAATAGGTATCCCTCAAGTGGAGCCACAGGAGATGGGGGAGATACTAAATGGGTATTTTGCATCAGTATTTACTATGAAGGAGGACATGGAAGATATAGAATGTAGGGAAATAGATAGTGACATCTTGAAAAATGTCCATATTACAGAGGAGAAAGTACTGGATATCTTGAAATGTATAAAAATGCATAAATCCCCAGAACCTGATCAAGTGTACCCTAGAACTACGTGGGAATCTAGAGCCTTGAAGGTAGAGGACAGAGGGTTGTGGTGGAGAGTTGCTTTTCATACTGTAGGCTTGTGACCAATGGTGTGTCACAAGGATCGGTGCTGGGTCCTCGACCTTTTGTCATTTGGATGCGAGCATAAGAGGTACAGTTAGTAAGTTTACAGATGACACCAAAATTAGGGGTGTAGTGGACAGCGAAGAAGGTTACCTCAAGTAAAACAGGATCTTGAACGGATGGGCCAATGGGCTGAGGAGTGGCAGATGGAGTTTAATTCAGATAAATGCAAGGTGCTGCATTTTGGAAAAGCAAATCAGAGTAGGACAAATACACTTAATGGTAAGATCCTGGGGAGTGCTACAGAACAAAGAGACCTTGGGAGTGCAGGTTCATAGCTCCTTGAAAGGAGAGTTGCAAGTAGATCGGATAGTGAAGGTGTTTGGTATGCCTTCCTTTACTGGTCAGAGTATTGAACACAGGAGTTAGAAGGTCATGTTGCTGCTGTACAGGGCATTGGTTAGGCCACTTTTGTGGTATTGCGTGCAATTCTGGTTTCCTGCCTATCGGAAAGATATTGTGGAACTTGAAAGAGTTCAGAAAAGATTTACAGGGATGTTGCCAGGGTTGGAGGGTTTGAGATATAGGGAGGGGCTGAATAGGTTGGGGATATTTACCCTGGACTGTCAGAGGCTGAGGGTGACCTTATAGAGTTTTATAAAATCATGAGGGGCATGGATAGGATAAATAGACAAGGTCTCTTCCCTGGGGTTGGGGAGTCCAGAACTAGACGGTATAGGTTTAGATGGAGAGAGGAAAGATATAAAAGGGACCTAAGGGGCAACTTTTTCACACAGAGGGTGGTACATGTATGGACAGAGCTGCCAGATGAAGTGGTGGAAGCTCGTACAATTATAGCATTTAAAAAGGCATCTGGATGGGTATAGAGGAATATGGGCCAAGTGCTGGAAAACGGGACTAAATTAGGTTAGGATATCTAGTCAGCATGATGAGTTGGACCAAAGGGTCTGTTTTCATGCTGTACATTTCTATGACTCTATGACTTACACATTCCCATGTTGCATTCCATCTGCCACTTTATTTCCCATTCTCTTAGCCTACTAAAGTCCTTTCACAGCTTCCTCAACACTAGCTGTCCCTCCACCTATCCTTGTATCATCTGCAAGTTGAGCAACAATGCCCCCAGTTCCTTTGTCCAGATTGTTAATGTATAACATTAATAGCTGTGTTCCAACACTGATCCCTGCGGAACTCCACTAGTCACTGACTGCCATCCTGAAAAAGACCCCTTTAGCGCCACTGTCTGCTTTCTACTAGTCAGCCAATCTTCTATCCATGTCAGTATTTTGCCTTTAACACCATGAGCTCTTATTTAGCAGCCTCATTTGTGGCACCTTGTCAAAAGCCTTCTCGAAATCCAAGTAGATCATGTCTAATGGCTCTCTTTTATCAAACTTGTTTGATATCTCCTCAACAAATTGTAACTGTTTTGTCAGACAGGACCTCTCCTTGATGAAGCAGTATTGACTCAGCCCTATTTTACCACGCACTTCCAAGTCCTCTGCAATTTCATCCTTAATAACGGACTCTAAAATTTTATCCATAACGGAGGTCAAGCTAATGGGCCTATACCTTCCTGCCTTCTGCCTCCCCCCCTTCGGAAACAGGGATGTTACAGTAGCCAGTTTCCAGTTCTCTGGGAGCCTCCCTGACTTCAAATAGTTCCTGAAAGATCACTACCAATGCCTCCACATTCTCTTTCATTTCTCTGAGGTGTAGTCCATCTGGCTAATTTATCCACATTTGGACCTTTCAACTTCCCCAGCACCTTCTCCTTTGTGATGGTCAATACACTCCTGTGACTCTTGAAATTCTGGTATGCTCCTGGTGTCGACTTTGAAAACTGATGCAAAGTTCATATTTAGTTCCTTTGCAATTCTTTGCTCCCCATTATTATTCTCCAGCCTTATTTTCCAAGGGTCTATGTCCACATTCATCTCTCTTACATTTTGTTTAACTAAAAAAAAATCTTGCTATCTTTTTTATTACTAGCTATTTCCATATGTTTTTCACCCCAAATTGCTTTAATTTTTTTTTTTAAATAGTTACCCTCTACTCGTTTTCAAAGCCTTCTTAATCCTCTGGCTTCCTACTAACCTTCACTACATTGTATGTTTTTGTGCTCTCCCTGACTTCCCTCATCAGGCACGTCTTCCTTAGCATTTATTTTTCTTCCTCAGGATGAACTGCCCCCCAGAGACTCCTGCCATTGCTGCTCCACCATCTCCCCTTCCAATCAGCTCGGCCAGCTCCTCCCTCATCTCTTTGTAGTTACCTTTACTCAATTACAATACTGTTACATCTGATTCCAGCTTCTCTCCATGCAGCGTGAATTCTATGGTATTATGACCACTGTCCCCTAAGGGTTCCTTCACCTTCTGCTCCCTAATCAAGTCTGCCTCATTACACGTCACCAAATCCAGATTTGGCTGTTCCTTAATGGGTTCAACCATAAGCTGCTCCAAAAAAAAAATCTCATTGACATTCAGCATATCCCTTTTCTTGGTGTCTCTCTCTTAAATGCAAATCCTTGGATATTTAGTCCTGATCCCCGCATCTCTGTGACAACCACAACAATGTGGCCAATTTCAATCTGCACGACATGTTCATTGATCTTGTTTTGCATACTGCGTGTATTTAAGTTCAACACTCCCAGTTGACTGCCTACCTTCTCATAATTGTCCCCTCATCTGCTTGCTTCATCATTAGTTTCCTGAGCTTTTCCATACCCTGTCCTATTACTTGTTCTGGAAATGTTACTAACCTCTGTTGAGCTCTCCCCGCTTTACCTTTTTCCATAATTTTCTGATGAAAGGTCTCAACCTGAAACATTAATTCTCCTGCTCCTCTGGTGTTGCTGGACCTGCTGTGTTTTTTTTTTCCAGGTCCAACTTTCACCGACTCATAACTTCCCACGCAACAGAACCCGCCCTCCAACTATTCTGTTTAAATCCCTACCCACAGCCCTAGACATGCAATTCTCTCGGACTCCAGTCTCAGTGAGATTCAGGTGGAGCCCATTCCATCCGAATAGCTCCCTCCTTCCCCGGTACTGATACCAAAATCCCATGAATTCAAACTGAGTTTTCCCACACCAGCCTTTTAACCACATGTTTACCTCTGTGTCAATTAGCTCACGGCTCAGGTAGTAATTTAGAAAGGACCACCTTTTTGATAATGCTTTATGATTTAGCTCCTAGCGTTTCACATTCTCTCAGCAGAACCCCTTTCTACCTGCATTGTTGGTACCTACTTAGCATTTTCTAGCTTGTCCTCATCAGAAAGGAGTCCAGTCTTCACCAGATCATAGTTAATAGAATTCGGTTGAATGGCATCAATCAAATCCAGTACAGGCAAACTTGAACTTAAATTCTTGTCCTGTATAAAAAAAGATTTTGCATTAAGTCAAATCATTGTTCCTTTGTAGCTAAAGTTGTTCTTCCTTTCACTCTGACATAACTTGTAACACTTCGTATCTTAAAAAGGAGCTATAGAAATGCAAGTTTGTTTTGCTATTAGTTGGCTTGAAAACAAACCAGATTTGCATTTATATGCCTATCAGGACGTCCCAATGTATTTTGTTGGTAATGAACCAATATCTGATGTGCATTGTTAAGTAGGCAAACATGGCCACCTCTGTTAAACTTAAGTTCAATCATAACATAGTCTGATAAGATTGCTTTATTTGAAAGATGCATTCAGCATCATAGCATCAGAAAATCTTGTTCTTTATGGAGTTGAGAGATGGGATTGTCAAAAAAGCAACAAGAGAATTGAAAGGAAATTATAGGGGGAGAGACACAGAGCGTTGTAGTTAATATTTATTATTAAATACTAGCAGAGATCCATAAAACATTTGTGGTCAAATTAGAACCTTAGTACAGTTTCCTCAAATACAAAATGTCTACTTTTTCCTTCACCAAAGGGAATAAGAGAAACAAAACGTTTTACTTTGGAAAAAGCTATGTAATGCTATTCAATATAAATTTTAGTCAATGAACAGAAATACTAATTTTGTCAAGAGTCCAGCCTTTTGTGACTTGTCTATGGTCAGAGAATATGGAGTGATCGTCTTCTGAGCTGCAAATCTAAGGGGTTTAATATGGTTTGATGAATAAACATCATTGCCCTGAAATATGCCCGTTTCAATTTTAGCATCTGTAAAATTAAATTACCGGGAAAAAGATCCATTGTTCAGGATTCAAATTTCTCAGCAACAGTATAACTGCTCATTTTCAGAATCTAGATTTGTGTGGACTCTATACAAGTTTATCATCTTATCTCTCAAATCAATTCTAATGCAATTAACAGTTTTCCTAAAACACTCTGTTCAAATCTAGTGAATGATCGTGTTACCTTTAGCACAAAAACTGGGCTTGAATTATAAAGTTGCATCAAATGCGTGTCTCCATGCAAGATGTGACAATGCCATCATTCCTATGCCATCTCCATCCCTTTCTGTCCTCCCACATCACCCCCTATCCCTCAAACCAGCCTTTTTCCATCCCACATGGAAACAGTCTTTTCAGCCACAGCAGTGGTGTTATTGGACTCTCCTGAACTTCTGCTGTTTTCGTTCTTCACCAACTCAGCCACTGCCACTTCTCCATGAGTGCTCACTCCAACCTTTGCATGGCCCAAATGCCTCAGAAGTGCAGGGCACTGTCCAGCAAAACGGTGAGGCCCTTAAACAGACCAAAGACAGGTGAACAAGCAGAATCATGACTGACTGTTGTTAAAAGATAACTTGCCCCAAGTACACACTGTGTTTAAAAGTTGTCTGGAGATTGCTACAGATCATGGTAACCTGATGCTCACCCAAGTCTTCATAGTCAACCCAATGCTGTACAGAATCAACTATCCGCTAAAGGAGAGATGTTTACTCATAATTCATCCGGAAGAATATTCTTGCTGTCTCTAGTTACAGGTTGAGATGCTGTTGTGGTGCACATGGAAAAGTACTGTAGTCATTTCTTTTTTTTTAAAAATTGGAACTGCTTACCTTAAAACTCTGGATGGTGGTTTTCTTGTCTGCCTCTTTCAATGTCTTATTCACCCAATTGACAATGATATCATCATTGACTTTCTGACCGTCACCCAGTTCTTCAAGAACATTCAATGTATACCTATTGATACACAAATGCAATTTCAGAACAGCCACAGAAATAGTTAACACTTGACTTGAAAGCCTAGATTTCCCAACCGTTTCAATGCAGTGCAGCAGAACCCATCCTTTTGCTATTTAGTTTTGAAGTGCTACCCACAACATGCAATTCGCCAGGATCCTGGACCCAGCATAATTCAGGGGGAGCCCATCCCATTGGAACAATCCCCCCATTCCCTGCAGTAATACCACTGACCCATGAATTCAAGCCTATTTTTCCCACACCAATCTTTGATCCACATGTTTATCTTTATTCCTGTTCACCCTGTATCAATTAGCTCACTGCTCAGTTAATAATCCAGAAATTACCATCTTTTTAGCTATACTTTATAATTTAGTTCCTAGCTGTTCATATTCCCTCAGCAGACCTTTTTACCTGTATTGTCGATACCTATTTGTTTGATAGCCTATTTGTTTTAATACAAGTTAGCACTGAGGTAACAGCAACTTGAAAATCCAGGCAGCGTATTTAAATGTGTCACAATGACATTTCTTACTGTCCCATTAGTAAGTCACAGTGAAATGATACTAGCAAGCAGATTAGTGACAACAGCTTTTTTGAGACACTCAGTGGACATACCTTCTCATCAATTGCCAGACCAAGGCTAAAGTTAGTGTTGAGTTTCCATCATTCAGATCCTTTCCAGCGATTCCCACAAGAGAAAACTTAGCTGGACTCTTTCCCAAGTCAACGGCATAATTGCAGTTTTCCAGCTGAAAATAAACCATTTTTAAAAATATAGCAAGTACAACACTTTATTTTGCTGAATGTTCCTCTCAAACGTTCACGACCAAACCTGCCATACCTTTTTCATGTTAGCACCAAGTTTGGGATATGGTGGCTTGTTCACTTTGTTCCAGTCAACTGGGACCTTGATTTTTTCATAAAGCTGCAATATCACCAGGGCATCTACTAAGTCACTGCATTAAGAACAAAATATCACATGATATTTTTTTTAAAATGGCAGACGTCTAAAAGGCAGAGAGACATTTACAGAACTGGTATGAATAATTCCATTTCAACCAAATCTGTTTACCAACTTCATTGGAGTAACCACAATTCAATGTTAAATATTTCAGGTTTCCCATTCACACACCTCTCCAGAACAGTTTGACTATTTGTTACATAGCACTTGTGATATTCTTAGCACTTGCAAACATACTAGACATAAAAGCCTACTTTTGTTTGGGCTCTGCCCTGACTGAGTTCCCCATTGTGTGCTGCATATTTACCTTAAAGGCACTTTTCTACAAGTATTGGTTTGAACTGGTTTACCATGCCACAAAGCCCATGGACAAGGGCTATCCCCGGGTCAGTGGCCAAACAAGAGCATGGCAAACATGAATGGATCCAGCTGCACTTAGATATACTCAAAAGCCTGATAAGACAAATGCACTGTGCACATATTATAAAGCTGAGAAATGAAGCTTAAGGAAAAGATCTAAGATGATCTGCTGGGATGTTTTTGTTCAGAGGTTAGTTTCGAACAGTTGTAGTTAGACTATAGATCAAGATTAGAGTGGTGCTGGAAAAGCACAACGCGTCAGGCAGCATCCGAGGAGCAGGATTCCTGATGAAGGGCTTTTACCCGAAACGTTGATTTTCCTGCTCCTTGGATGCTGCCTGACCTGCTGTGTTTTTCCAGCACTACTCTAATCTCGACTCTAATCTCCAGCATCTGCAGTCCGCACTTTCGCCGTGCAGTTAGATTGTGGCAGGCACAATGCTGCAGCTACATATGTTCCTCTCGGAAATAACTTTATCCATATTGGCAAATTCGATTTCTGAGCCAAACTATTTCTCAGGAAACCTAAAGCCTGAATATCACAATTCATTGCACAACCTATTCCGAAGGCTAACCAGCTTAATTATATTAACATTAGACAACAATTGCAGCTTTACATCAACACAGAATTGGTCATAATAATTGGGTCTATTAATGGGATAGAGATTTGTTCAGAGGGATATGATACTGAACCTTCAGCAAGATTATAACGGCTTTCCAAATGCTAGTTTTTGAAAAGTGTTAAAAAAAATGTGTTGAAATGGATTAATGTTGATGTTTCACTGTGATGGTCACTGTGTTAGCAAAGAACATTTCAAAAAAGACAGCTTCAAAGGACTGTGGAAATGTGACATTCTTTTTCTTGGCGTTAGCAATAGATGAGCATCTGTTGAAATTACTGAAGTTGGGAGGAGAGGACACTTGACTAGTTAGCAGCAGCGACGAACTGCGTTTGATTCTTCTGGATTCAGCAATTAGTTATTTCATGAACTGCTTTCTATTCAGCCTCCACAGTTCCTTGAAGGGCTGTTGTTAAGTCAGTACAAAGGAGCCTAGTACATGCGGCACTTGTATTGTCTAATTGCATCTCTGATATGGAGGAGCTGGTGTTGGACTTGGGTAGACAATAGACAATAGGTGCAGGAATAGACCATTCTGCCCTTCAAACCGGCACCACCATTCATTATGATTATGGCTGATCATCCTTAATCAGTATCCTGTTCCTGCCTTATCTCCATAACCATTGATTCCAATATCCTTGACAGCTCTATCCAACTCTTTCTTAAACGAATCCAGAGACTGGGCCTCCACTGCCTTCTGGGGCAGAGCATTCCACACACCCACCACTCTCTGGGTGAAGATGTTTCTCCTCATCTGTCCTAAATGGCTTACCCCTTATTTTTAAGCGGTGTCCTCTGGTTCGGCACTCACCCATCAGCGGAAGCATATTTCCTGCCTCCAGAGTGTCCAATCCTTTAATAATCTTATATGTCTCAATCAGATCCCCTCTCAGTCTTCTAAACTCAAGGGTATACAAGCCCAGTCGCTCCAGTCTTTCAGCGTAAGGTAGTCCCGCCATTCCAGGAATTGACCTCGTGAACCTATGCTGCACTCCCTCAATAGCCAGAATGTCTTTCCACAAATTTGGAGACCAGAACTGCACACAATATTCCAGGTGCGGTCTCACCAGAACCCTGTACAACTGAAGAACCTCTTTGCTTCTATACTCAATCCCTCTTGTTAGGAAGGCCAGCATGCTATTAGCTTTCTTCACTACCTGCTGTACCTACATGCTTGCCTTCATTGACTGGGTGTACAAGAACACCCGGATCTCTTTGTACTGCCCCTTTTCCTAAATTGACTCCATTTAGGTAGTAATCTGTCTTTCAGTTCTTGCCACCAAAGTGGAGAACCATACATTTATCCACATTAAACTGCATCTGCCATGTATCTGTCCACTCACCTAACCTGTCTACGTCACCCTGTAATCTCCTAACATCCTCCTCACATTTCATCCTGCCACCCAGCTTTGTATCATCAGCAAATTTGCTAATGTTACTATTAATACCAGCCTCTATATCATTAATATATATTGTAAAAAGCTGCGGTCCCAGCACTGATCCCTGCGGTACCCCACTGGTTACCGCCTGCCATTCCGAAAGGGAGCTGTTTATCACTACTCTGTTTCCTGTCAGCCAACCAATTTTCAATCCAAGTCAGTACTTTGCCCCCAATACCATGCGCCCTAATTTTGCTCACTAACCTCCGATGTGGGACTTTATCAAAGGCTTTCTGAAAGTCCAGGTACACTACATCCACTGGATCTCCCTTGTCCATCTTGAGAGTTACATCTTCAAAAAATTCCAAAAGATTAGTCAAGCATGATTATCCCTTCATAAATCCATGCTGACTCTGATCTATCCTGTTACTGCTATCCAGTAGACAAAAGTTAAAAATCACACAACACCAGGTTATAGTCCAACAGGTTATTTGGAAATACCACCTTTCGGAGTGCTGCACCTGATGAAGGAGCAGCATTCCGGAAGCTTGTACTTCCAAATAAACCCCTTGGACTATAACCTGGTTTTGTGTGAATTTTAACTATTTGCGTCTCAGTAGGACAATTAGAGTCCTATGTATATACCTACATAAAAATGTAACCAGACTCCAACTCAATTCTGGTGACCTGGTGGCTCAGCCTCAAAAAGGGGTAAAAAGTGTACATTCATCGCTCCAATTTCAGGGTGACCTACCTCCTGCTGAAGAAGAGAGTTTAAACTGGTCCCGGTCATCCCAATACTAATACTTGCAATCCAATTACTCAGATTTATTCTTGAACAATTTTTAGATGAAAATATTCCTTCTTACCTATAAAGATGGTTTACTGCTGGATTTACACCTTGTGAATTCATCCAGTTGCGGAAAGTTCTTTCTTCACGGGTTTCACCTAAATGTAAAAAGATGCATCATTTTTATCGAAACAGAATTCATCATTTTCTTTTGAAGCAAATCCCCACTTACATCTCCATGTTACACCTGGATTCTTTATACACACTGATATTTTATAGCTTTCCAAAGTATCTGATAGAATGTTACTTTTGTTCTCAGGATGCAGACAATGTCAGGATTTGTTTGCTACCTCTGGCGCTTGGTAAACAGAATGTAGAGCTTTCAATCTGAAGCATTGCTATAATTGTGGAGTTTGCCCATTTACAAATCACGTTGGGTTACATCATTCAAGTATTTCAAGTTGATAACAATGAAATTGCAACTGTGTAAAAATGCATGTGATATGAAGATGGCATCTTGCCCACAGCGTTGTTGCATGCTCTCCTTTGTAGTAAAGTTCACAAAACTTAGAAGTTCTATCAAGGAGGTCAACTTTCCAGTCACTTGTGCTCGGTCAATGGTCAATGTCGATGTTAAGTCAGACATTTGGTCAAAGTTGAACTCCAAGATGCCTTGGTACTAGCAGAGCCAGTGAAGGTCAGTGGTGACATTTTAAGTTTTTTTTTAAGTTTCACTGATGGGATGGTCAATGCTTAGGAACTTGCATAACACAAATATGTTACTTGCCATTTCTCAAAGCAAGCCAAAACATTGCTTTGTTGTAGATCAAATGATTTCTTTCATTAAAACAGAAGTTAATGTTAATATTGTTGAATTGTGAATTTACGGCCCCATTCCTCTGTTGCAGGTGTACGCTAGCCACTGGAGACTGGCCAGATTAAGAACTTAAAATAGCTCTAACACAATTGAGATTATGTGAGGTTGAATGTTGCCTTGACATCTAAGACAATTAATTCCATTTCTGTGTCTGGATTTCCACTTTAGGATTATAGAATTGGATCAATGTTTTGGGTTTGTAGATTTACCAGATTGTGACCAACCCATTCTTCCTCAGTGTGAAATGGATGACCTATCCAAACACATCTATTTCCCACTGACTGATTAAATTCAAGATTACCCCTCCCTCTCCCAATACCCACATTTTTGGAGTGCTGGGGTAATAAGTTAAGTTGTGACTCAACATTCTTAAATGAGCCTATGGAGTAATCAAAATTCCAACAAGCATTTTCTGGTTTTGAAAACTGCTTAACCTTTACAAGTAAAATGGACATCAAGATCCGGTACGCAGTCTTTTTTGAGGTATCTACATGCATTATCTTTGTGCTTTTACCTTCCAGCAGACTCCAGTCAATGTCTTGATTTTCAGGCTTCTGAAGTGCTGGATATTTGTTGAACAGGTTGGCGACGAAAGCCAAGTTCAGTTTTGGGTTTCCTTGGACAACATCTCCTGGAGTGACAAACGCTCTGCAGCCGAGTTTGTCTGCCTCCTGCAACATGTACTCCGCTCGCTTTAGGCTGTCCTTCTCCTGCAAGAGAAAACAGAAGTGATTCTAGAGCGTCTACTACATATTAGTATTTGTCATCATTTACAGATCTGACAGCATTAAAGCAGCATTAGAACATCCTTTCTTTTCCCCTCGAGTTATTCGATCTCTTCTGGCATTGATTGGTTAAGGATTTAAACATTAAATTTGGAGATGTTGCACATTGCCATTGTAAGTACGGATAAATGTATATAGGATATCGCTCCAGACACAGATTAAAGGGGATATTGAATGAAATAAGCAAGCAGCAGTTCTGTTATTTACCAAAATGTTCAGATATTTCTGTTTTTCTTAACCCAAGCAAGAATGTTCAGATATTTCTGATTAAATATAGGGCAACCGTCCTTTGATTTTACCATCCATTAGTTTAAATAGAGATTTTAAAAGCCTGAAGTCAATACAGATTGGAAAAACTAAAAGATTCAGTTACTTCACATACATTTACCCCAAGGCCCTGTTTATTGTAATCAAGCCAATCTAAAGAAGGTGTTGCTCAAATACCACCAGAACATTACCTGTCCCACCAGGGGCCCGAACATTTTAGATCACTGCTACACCACTGTGAAAGATGCCTACCGCTCCATCACCCACCCTCATTGTGGAACTCCGACCACAATGCAGTGTTTTTTCTCCCGGCGTACAGGCAAAAGCTCAAGCAGGAGACCTCCTCACGGATACAGGTCCAGTGCTGGTCGGAGGAGGCAGAGGATTAACTCCAGTGCTATCTGGAATTGGCTGATTGGACCATGTTCAAACAGTCTACAGGTACTTTGGATGAGCACGCCACCACCATCACAGACTTTATCATCAGCAAGTGTGAGGAGGACTGCATACTGAGGAAGTCAATCCTGGTGTTCCCCAACAGGAAACCCTGAATGAATCAGGGCATACAGAACCTGCTAAAAACCAGGCGTGAGGCCTTCAGATCAGGAGACCCACTCAAATATAAGGAATCCAAGTATGACCTCGCAGACACACTAAGACAGCCAAGGACCAATACCGATCCAAATTAGAGACCCAGACAGACACCTGGCGACTATGGCAAGGACTGAATCACATCACAGGTTCTAAAAAGAGACAGTGCAAGATAGCAAACGATGACACATTTCTCCCAGATTGTCTCAACGCCTTCTATGCTTGCTTTGAGCAGAATCTTGGTGGAGTGGTAACACCTATTTTGACAAGTCCTGATGAACCTATCCCAATAGTCACTGCATCAGAGGTCAGATTGGTTTTCCTTCGTGTGAATCCAAGGAAAGCGATGGGATCAGACGGAGTACCAGGCCATGCACTCAGAGAATGAGCAGATCAATTGACAGAGGTCTTCTCAGACATTTTCAACCTCTCCCTGCAGCAGACCACTGTCCCTGCCTGTTTCAAGAGGGCCAATATTATCCCTGTACCTAAGAAGACTCATGCAGCATGTCTCAATGACGACCGCCCAGTGGCCCTAACTTTAGTGGTCATGAAGTGCTTTGAAAGGCTGGTCATGGCATTAATCAACTCCAGCCTCCCCACTGCTCATGATTCACTCCAATTTGCCCATCAGACCAACAGGTCCATGTCAGATGCCATAATCACTTGCCCTTCACTCCTCACTAGAGCATCTTGACACCAAGAACAGCTACGTAAGAATCCTACTCATTGACTACAGTTCAGTCTTCAACACTATTATCCCGTCGAGACCGAAAATTAAATTTAATGATCTCAGATTAAGCCCCACTCTCTGCAACTGGATCCTTGGTTTCCTGACCCACAGGCCACAATCAGTGAAGATTGGGGACAATGTTTCATCCTCACTAACACTCAGCACTGGAGCCCCCCAGGGGTGTGTACTCAGCCCCCTACTGTACTCACTGTATACCCATGACTGCGTCACCAAATACCAGACTAATGCCATTTACAAGTTCGCTGATGACATCACCATAGTCAGTTGAATCTCAGATGGCAATGAAACAGACTACTGACAGGAGGTGGAAGACCTGGAAAAATGGTGCACTGAGAACAACCTAGTTCTCAATGCCGGCAAAACCAAGGAACTCATTACTGACTATCGCTGGATGTTACTCATGCCCCACTGCACATTAACAGCACAGAGGTGGAACGAGTGGAAAGTGTCAAGCTCCTGGGAGTGGTCATCCACAACAAGCTTTCTTGGACTCTTCATGTGAATGCACTGGTCACAAAGGCCCAACAATGTCTCCTCTTCCTCAGGCAGCTGAGAAAATTTGGCATGATGGCAAATACCCTTGCCAACTTTTATAAGTGCACCATCGAGAGCATTCTGTCTGGATGTATCACTACCTGGTATGGCAATTGTACCATTCAAGATCCGACATGGTTACAGAGAGTGGTGAACTCGGCCTGGACAATCACAAAGGCCACCCTGCAGTCTATAGAATCCATCTACCAGACCCGCTGTTAAGGAAAGGCCGCCAGCGTTCTTAAAGATCGATCCCACCCTGACAATGCTTTTCTACAACCTCTAGCATTGGGGAGAAGGTACAGAAACCTGAACACACACACCAGCCGGTTTCAAAACAGTTTCTACCCTACAGTTGTTAGAATACTGAATGGACTTCTCAAATCTTAACATTCGCCTGTGCCTGTGTTTTTATTTATGCCATTGTTTACCTATTATTTAATATCTATGCTACTTAACTCTGTGATTTGCCTGTATTGCTCACACGACAAAGCTTTTCACTGTGTCTTGGTACACGCGACAATAAATTCAATTCAATTCAATACTTTAGATTCTTTAACAATGACTCAATTTAAATAAATGTTCACTGTTAGAAAGTTTATATTCAGGACTTCTACACAAACTTGAATAAACATTTTGGACATTTCTGAAAAAAAAAGTCAGTCCAGGACTGGCCACGGTTTGCATTAAAAATGTTTTTTTTCTGTTGCATGTATAATCTGTTATACATTAGAAAGGTTGAGTGATCACAATAGTCAAGTGACTTTTGCCTGTAGGTGGTGCCAAGAACACAACATTCTGCTGCCAAATGTGACTGTAAAATCAACTGAACTCAAATTCTTAAAGTGGTTCACCACACAATGGCAGTGTGGCATTCTGCAGGCGAACTGCAGACATATTCTTACAAGGAGAAGTTTGCAGGAACATCGGGGCATCGAGACAATGTCCAATCTCAGGAAACTGCAGACTAGCTCATATCATCCCACTATTTGCTTTGTCCAAATGGAACCTTAGCCTTTTTTTAATTTTTGTGTTCAGCTTTTCCAATGTTACATGCAGTTGCTACAAATGTTGGCTTATCACCCTTCACATCGAGGGTACTATTTGTAGATTCGGCAGGTAGTTTTACAAACAAGTGCCTTTCCCATTTATCTGAGCTGGGGGCTGGCACTGATACGTTTGTACACTGGCACCATGGCTGAGTTCCAAATACCATCTCCTCCGACCCAACATTTTCAAGAATCTGCAGTACTTGCAAACTAACTGCCCATTAATTACCAGATATTACTTTGCGTGGTGAATTTAACAGTATGTGTGCCTTACTCTCATCTTTGGCACAGAGCATTGATGGCAAAACTAGGATTGTTTTGCCCATTCCTAATTGAACTAAACGCAATGGTCGACAGTCACTTTCTTGAGCTGCTACACTTCCTTTGGAGTAAAGTTATTGTTCGGAAGGGACTGAAGGAACAATATCTTTTCACATCAGACTGATGTGGGGCTTGGAAAGGGACTTGCAGGAGGTGGTGCTCCCACGCATCGGCTGTCCTTTTTCTATTGGAGGTTATAGGGTTTGGAAGGTGCTGTCGAAGCAAGTTTGCTGAGTCCTGCCATGCATCATGTATTTGGTACAGACTGCTGCCATTGTACTGTTGAAGTTGAATGGAGCGTGTGTTTAAGATGGTTGATGTTGGAGCTGCCCCCAACCAGGCAAGTCAGGGGTATTCTATCACACTCCTAACCTGTGTTTTACAGATGGTGGACATGCTTTGGGGAGGCAGGAGCTGAGCTGCAGAATTTCCAGTCTCATTTCTTTTCCTTGCCATGTTGCCTTCCATTCTTCTCTCTCTTTCTCTTTCTTAATCCAACCTTTCATGCCCTCGGTTTCTCTTTCTGCACCCGATTTAACTGCACCATAATCATTGTTTTGTTTCTTTCCTGATCCTTCAAGTCTGATTGGTTAGGTTTGATCCCTGTAAAATCACCAAGCTGCCAGATGCTGTGGTGCCAACATCATATAGTCACCATCTCTCACTTCTGTCAAGCTGTAGCCCGTTTTAAAACAAAAAGTTCAGTGGAAGGGAGCAGGATAAGAAACAAACTAAACAAACAGGTCAGGTATAACCCAACTCCAACAAACTCTGGCCCAAACAGGTTAAGGCTATCATCCTCACCTCGACAACCAAAAGAAATCCAGGCCGCAGTGCTCCAGTTTACACAAGTGTCAGAAAGTTGGCTCCTTGGGACCACTCCGTCAGGCACACCCTTCAATTTGAACAGTGGTCTTACCTGCTTCTTCTGCCAGTGCGTTAAAGTAACCAGTTAAAAACACAAATGCCGAAAATACTCAGTGGGCCAGGCAGCATCGGTGGGAAAAGGAAACAATTTAACATTTCAAGCCAGTGGTTTATTGCCGTACCATCCTCACCTGTCTGCTTTGTGACTGGCTCCTTCAGATCCCTCAAAAACAACCATGTCTCTCTTTAGGTGAGGAAAAGAAACTTATGAATAGAAAGACTTTAAGAGGGATATGGGCAGAGTGCTGGCAAATGGGACTAGTTTTATTTCAGATATCTGGTCAGCATGGACGAGCTAAACCAAAGGACCTGTTTCTGTGTTTTAGATCTCCGTGACATTTTCACGCCAAACTACACAAGGCCTTTTATTATCCTACTCTCTGACCCCTTCTCCAGTCACCTGCCCCACCCATCTTTTAACTGCACATTTCACTGGCCCAATAATGCATCTCCTGGATTTAATACATACCTTCACTGAAATATGCCAGAGGTTTTCTCCAATTTCAGTTAATCCTCACCCTGCTGAACTCTCCATCCAGGTATGCAATCCTATGTCAGTCCCTGTCCAATTTCTCTCCTCCAGACCTCAGCTCAAATCTCTACTTAATATCAACTGCAATGGGATACTAGATCAACTATACACATAGATTAGAATGAGAGCCAGGTCCAAATGAACGTTTAAAAAAAATTTGCAATTAGTGTAGGAGTTGTTCTGAAAGAATGGATGGTTGAATGTTGCAGCAAATGCAGAGGAGGTGGTCAGTAGCATTGATTTTGGTAGCTGAACATTTGATTTTAAGATTCTTCATTTTGCAGGTTGGCTGAGATTCTGCGGTTGATTCCTTTTGATCAATAAAATTCCAGTATTCATGGTGAGGAAGTGTCCTTTGTTGTCTTGTTCCTTTTGTCTGGTTTGCTCACTTGTTGACTTCTAGCCCCAAGAGTGAGTGAGTGAGAGAGTGCTAACCCTTGAATGAAGGTTGATTACAGATGGCTAAATTAGCTCATTGGCATACACCAGAAAGTCAGTCCCACGAGCACACTCCAGTATAATTGAAGTTTGCCTCTTAACCTCTGTCCTTGTATGTTCGATAAAAGGGAAAAACACACAATACTTCTGCAGTTGGAGGCATAATCCGCAGAGAAGTAGGTTTCTGTTGAGTATGGTGTCATCAGCCCTTCATTATTTTTGTAGTCACAAGACATCATAGCCCATTCTGTTTTGACTCCTCTCTTCTTTGAAGGGTTGTTGTTTGAATTTCCCTTCAGTGTAACATTCCATGGTCTGACCCAAGGCCATGACACAAACCTAGAGATGGGTACTTAGATTTCAGAAGGCATTTGATGCCATATCAAAGGTTATTATGCAAAATTACAGTTCATGGTGTATGACATACTGAAAGGATAATGTATTAGTAAAGTACAACAAATTGGAATGCAGGCAGGCATATATGGGTCATTTTCAGGTTTGCAAGATGTGACAAGTGGTATGCCACAGGGATCAATGCCAGAGCTTCAACTCTTTAAAATTTATTTGAATGAAGGGGCTAAACATATGTCAGCTAAATTTGCTGATGACAAAGATAGGTAGGAACTTCAGTTGCGAAGAGGACATTAGGAATCTACAATGTGATATAAAAGGTTAACTCAGTGGGCAGAAATTTGGTGAGGGGGGCATATTGTGGGCAAAAATAAATATGCACACTTTGGGTGGAAAAAAAGAAAAGCAGTATTTTGTTCAAGTTGAGGGAAGTTTCAGAACTCTTGAGGAGAGAGGGATCTTGATGACCTGGTTCATGGATCATAAAAGGTTCGTGTGCAGATTCAGCAAACTATTACAGGAAGACTGGAGGAGGAGTTGGCTATTCAGCCCTTTTTAACCATTCTAGATTGTGGCTGATCATCTACCTCTACACTACAATCCCACACTCTACCCATATGCCTTGATTTCATTACTAACTAGAAATCTATCAATCTCTATCTTGAAATTTACACAATGAGTCATCTTGCACAGCCTTCCAGCGAACAGAATTTCAAAAGGTGTGCTACCCTGAGTAAAGAGGTCCTTCCTCATCTCAGTCCTAAATGGCTTGCCTTTTACATACAGATGGTGTCTCCTTGCCAGACCCCATAGACAGGGGAAACATCTTTTCTGTATCTACTCTGTCTCTTCCTTTGAGAATGTTCCGGAGTATCAAGGAGATTGCCTTCTTTTAAACTGAGAATGAGACTGGGCCTGTGACTGCAATCAGTTCCACTATCCCAGGAATCAGTCCGGTGAACCTCTCATGTACCACCTCTACTGCAAGTATACTTTTTAGTGGGAGGGCTCTTGTGGCATGGCGGTAGTGCCCCTACCTCCGAGGCAGGAGGCCTGGATTCAAGACTCTCCTGCTCCAGAGGTCTGTCATAACATTGCTGATGCAATCTTCATTGGACAAGATCCGGAGATGCCAGTGTTGGACTGGGGTGTACAAAGTTAAAAATCACACAACACCAGGTTATAGTCCAACAGGTTTAATTGGAAGCACACTAGCTTTCGGAGCGACGCTCCTTCATCAGGTGATTGTCAGGGGCTTCAAATGTATGCTCCAACTGTCAGGAAATATATAAATGCCAGATTCATCTGCCGTACCCATAAGGTAGAGCAAAACATCACAATCACCTGATGAAGGAGCGTCGCTCCGAAAGCTAGTGTGCTTCCAATTAAACCTGATGGACTATGACCTGGTGTTGTGTGATTTTTAACTTCATTGGACAAAGGGAACAGAACTGCTCATAAGCTTCAGATATGGTCTCATCAGTCTTCCATGCAAACAGTATTCATGGTGAGGAAGTGTCCTTTGTCGCCTTGTTCCCCTTTGTAAATTCATGCTGATTCTGTCCAATCAGGAAATTTTTGTTTTAAAATATTCAAGAATCTCATTACATATACAGGTTGCAACATTTTCCCTACTATCAATACCAGTCTGATCAATGAGTAGTTTCTGGTTTTCTCTCTTCCCCATTCTTCTTAAACAGTGGGGTTAGGATTAATTTCCTGATTTATAACATACCCTACATTACTACGACTGTTTGGTGGACTTTAAGGCACTTCCACCAATGGTTCCTACCCATCCTGTTTCTTAGCACCAACCAGGTTCTACATCCTGTTTTTGCGATTGGAGATAGAATGTCAGTAATACAGTGATCATGCCCCTAATTATAAAACTACCTCATTTCTTTTTCATCTATCCCTCCTAAATGCTGAGCATCCTTTCATATTCAGTCTTTGATATCATACAGCCACAAATCCATTAATAGCAAATAACTCGCACCTTTCACTTCTGCTCGTCATTAGTACACTATGTTATTGTAAAATAGGCAAATTCAAAAGGTACATCAAGTGTTATTTTTTAAAGGAGAATGGAATGTAAAAGTATGGCTGTTTTGTTGCAGATCTATAGTATATTAATTCGGCCACATCCTGAATACAGTGTAAGTTTTGGTCAACTTGAGCAATTTGGAGGAGGTTCACTCGACTGATACCCGTTATGAAGAGGTTATCTAATGAGGAACAGATGAACAGACTAGGCCTGTACATAGTTCCATTCTCGTGCAACCTTATGTTACAAAAATAAATCACACGATGGCCGCGCCAATTAAACTAATGGGGCCAGAATCGCGTTACAGCCAACACAAGTAAGGAAAGTTCACGTTCTACAAATAAATGGTCAAAATTCTTCAATGGCGTTAAAGCCAATTTATGTTGAAGAAACATGTTATATCAGAACCAACTGTATCCCTTGGAAATTAGCAGAATGAGTAAATGAAACACAAAAGATCATGAGCAGACTTATGAAATCACAATGTCATAGAGTCATATAACATGGAAACAGGCCATTCGGCCCACTTGGCCACTCATGATCTTATAAGTCTCTATTCAGTCACCCCTCAACCTCCTATAGTCCCCTGAAAAAGAACCAGCTTTTCCAGCCTCTCTCTATAACTCTAATCCTCTAGTCCCAGCAACACCTTGGTAAATCTTTTCTGAACCCTCCCCATTTAATAATATCCTTCCTAAAGTACAGCGACTAGAACCATTCACAGTGGCCTCACTAAAGTTCTGTATAGCTTCAACATGACATCACAATTCGAACACTCAAAGGGCTGAGCAGTGAAGACAATATGCTAAGTGCCTTCTAAACCACCATATCCCTGCCTGCAGTGCAAATTTCAAAGAACTATGTACCTGAATCCCTGGTTGACAACACTACTCAGAGCCCTACCAGTAATTGCATTAGTTCTGTCCTTGTTTGTTTTACCAATTCCTCTTCGTTACCCAAATTAAATTCCATCTGCCCCTCCTCAGCACAATGGGCCATCGGATCAAGGTCGCGTCGTACTCTGACATAACCTTTTCCCTATTTACTACTAACCATGCCTCCTCCATTCATATCCAATTATAGGAGCTTATATTTTCTATCAATTTATATAAATCCACACTTGACCTGGGGTGGGGGTAGTGAGGGAAGGGGTATGAACTGGGGGACATAGCTGAAAATAATGCATATCCCATTTGACAGAGAAATGTGCATTGTATTTTCCGTACTGCTTAGGCAATTGACAGTCTTTCCAATTCTCTTCCAAGGAGACTCGCGCGGACAGGCTCACTGAATATTTTAAGGCAGAGATAGATTCTTGATGGACTAGAGACTCAAAATGGGGTTAGCAGAAATACGAAACTGAAGCTACAGCCTTACTGACTGGTACAACAGGCTACAAATGGCCCTTAATTCACATCATCTGATCAGGTGGGGTCTCTGGACTACCACTCTGCCACCATCTCCTCAATTGTCATTGAGGGAGATCCATTTGTACATATAGTTGCACTTGCAGAGCTAAATATGGGAAGAATTTATTCTGAAAGCAAAAATTAAATACATATCTGGTGACTTATATTACTTATAAAATGGTTCCCAAGTGGAATTCGTTCTTGATCATCTCTCACTGGGGTGAGGGGAGAGTCTATCCCTTATAATAGGTATAGAACTATTTAGGAAATGGTGAGTCTTAGTGACAATCAGAGGATCATCCAAAATTTGACACTATAGTGTCATTGATGGTGGACAGGTAACCAAAACTGTGATTAAAAGAGCTAGGTCTTAAGCTAAGTCTTGGGGGATTTGTGAGAGATAGACAGGTGGAGGGGTTTAACAAGGGCACTCCTGAGCTGAAGGCCCAGATGCTGTTGCTGCAAGGAAAACTGGCACATGCATAATCATTCACCGCCTATCCTGCCACAAATTATACTTTCCCCATCAGCACGGTGGCTCAGTGGTTAGCACTGTTGCCTCACAGCACCAGGGACCCGGGTTCGATTCCAACTTCGGGCGACTGTGTGGAGTATGTACATTCTCCCCTTGACTGCGTATGTTTCCTCTGGGTGCTCAGGCTTCCTCTCATAATCCAAAAGGTGTGCAGATTAGGTGGACTGTCTATGCTAAATTGTCCCATATAGTGTACAGAATGTGCAGGCTAAGTCAGTAGCCATGGGGAATGCAGGATGACAGAAATAGGATAGGGGAGTGGGCCTTGGTGAACTGCCATTCAGAGGGTCAGCCTGGACTCAATAGGCCCAGTTCCACACTACAGGAACTCTGGGATATTCTAATCCATGTACATCTTCCAAGTTCACTTTCAATCTTAAAAACAGCCTAACGGAAATGAGTTTTAAAACTTTCTTGCTGTCTTTGTTGAGATGAGCCAATGGACCATGTGACAAATATGTGAAAGATGATTAAATGCTATTTTTCATGGTTTGGAACTGTGGGAATACAAACAGGGCTAGTCAATCGCTCTGACGTGAGTCACACTGAAGTGATTGAACACATTTTTATAGTTATTTCACTCCCTAAGGAAACCTATTTCAGAATCGCTTGCTCTACCAAGGAACTGTTCCATCATCAGCCTCAGGTATTTCTGTAGGGTCTGTTTCCATGCTGTATGACTCTATGACTATAACAGTAAGCCAGCTTCTAGACACCAGTGACAATACAAGTGATTTCTGACCTTGTGTATACTCGACTCAACTCTACAAGGAAGAACTATCTTATTTCAAGATGATGCCCATCAGGATAGTGATTGAACACACAGCAATGCATTTTAACAACCAGAAAAGGTGCAAATGCAATGCTTCAAGGATTATTTTGTTTGTTCGCTTGTTGGGTACTTGCTTGACCCAGGATGCCTGAAGAATCTCTTTTACACTTCTTAAGGTAAGTCAGAGAGATCTTCCAAGGCTCCCTGAGAAGGCAGCCAAGGCCTCAGTCCAAAATGCTCCCTCTGTAGAGAGGGTACACATCAGCACAGAAATGCCTCATTCCTCCTCAGCACAGCAACTCTTCGCCAAGAGAAGACTCTCACCCATCATGGTGGAGAACAGAAACCAAAAACAATCCTTGCAAAATTATTATTAGCCAATAAATACAAACTAAACCTGATCAAATATTTCCTTCTGCATTTTTGCAGCGTTAAGCAAAGTTAATTCCAACAGTAAAATCTTTACTAATTTGTCCTTGTATCTGGGCATTATGCATTTTCCGATGTTAGAATGAGAGTTCTCGAGGTGTTAACTGTCTGAACAAATAAGCAAATATTTCAAGGCAATAGAATGCCTTAAAGTTTATTCGAGTACGTCCTCCTTAGGACTCTTTTTTCAAGTTTAATCACAAAGCACTCATTATTAATATGATATTTGCATAACATAAGGATTGTAATATCTAATAACACTAGTGTAAAATAAGTTATTTGGAAATGATTTTTCATCTGTTTAGAGCATTATACTAAGTATTCACTGGTACTTACATTCAAGCCCCACATATTGATGTCAACTCGTGGTTCACCTTCTGTATTGCCTTTTGGTGAAATCTGATTCAAAAGATGGAAGTAAGCCCTTGAATCCTGAAAAGAAACAGAGTAGGTCACTTATAAAGACCATTCGCATTGCAAGTAGATGGATTGAAGATGCAACAAGACTATTTAAAGTGACAGCATTTATGAAATATGCTACAACAAATTTGCACATATTCGGGATCAAGCTGTGCCAAAGTGCTTCACAATTACGAAAGCAAATTTAAGGGTAGTCACTGCTTTCCATTCAAGAAACACAGTAGGAATTAGCACATGATAAGCTTACACAAACAACAATGTGTTTTAATAACCAGAAAGGGTGCCATTAAGTAATGGCTGGAGGACTGTCTGGTGGAGGTGAAGGTGGGTGTTCGTTTGTCGAGGATACCTGTCAGAATTTCCTTACACCTTACTGTAAGGTTATCGGATTATTTCAAGCCACCTGAGAGGGCAGCCTTAGACATTGTTTGAATGTCTCATACTCCCTCCATGCCATATTCAAACATCAGCACAGATTACATTGAGGAACTTGAACCCATAAACACCAAAGCAAAGTTGACATCTCCTGCATCAGGCCAAGCTGAAAGTATTCAAATTGAGTTTGTTGGAGCAAGGAGGACATTGCTGGTAAAAGCTGGGCCAAGGTAGCATCAACTATGAGTTATAGGAGTCCATATCTTCATGGGAAGTAAATGACTCAATTCCAAGAAAACGTTTGAAGAGGTGCAACCCAGAATATTATTTACAAACCACAAGATTGCAGATTTTTCTTCATAATCCAAAATTGTTTGCAAACAGAATAAACGACTGGAAAAAGATCAATGTTTAATCAAAGGTATTTAGATAATAATCACTAGCCTCAATCCTCTGACAGCAGTCATTGAGAGAGAGAACGGGTAAAGGACAGTCTTTTTTAATTCCTCTACCTTCCTTGGTTAACTATTCAGGCAACTTAGTCAGAACACTCTGAAATCTCCAACTCTAAATCAGGATTGGGAATATTCTCCCCCCCCCCCCACCACAAAGGGTTCTGGATCTAGGGTAGCAGCGCATTGGAAGCTTCAACTTCCTTAGCAATTCCCATGGTGTCAGATGCATCAAGACTTCCGCATGTCCCTGACACACAACTCCAGTCAACAATGCTGTAATGGTGATCTTCCTATCAGGAGATCTAAGTCATAGGATTTGGAATAATGGTTATTAATTCACTCATCCAGTCAGAAAAACATTCAATAGTGATTTATAGAGTCATATAGTGGGATCAAAAACTCAGAAATAATTTCAAAGTATATGATGGGACACAGGCTGGATGGGGGAGGGGGGAAATTGTAGATAAGTTACAATATGGTTTTTACTAATGAGAGGATAACATCTATGGCAAAAGAGCCAAAGGGAAATAAGTGAAGAGCTGTTTTGTTTAAAAAAGAGTGAGTAACTTCAAAGCAAAGTTGTCTAGTTATAGGTTTCCCGCCATCTACTCTAACAAAAACATACACTGCTGAATTGCTGGTGGCCTTAGAGAAATGGATCAGAGTATGTGGACATGATATCACAGATTTTCTTAAGACATACAAGCAACAGGAGAAGTAGTAATCCTAAACACGAATTCATAACATACATCAAGATTAGCATCCAGTCTGCAAAATGCCTTCCTCAGATGTCTAAGTATTACAAAGTGAGATAAAAATCACAAATTTGCTTACAAAGAACAAATTTATTATATATTGTACCTCCTGTAGTACATTATTGCACCTTTAGTTCTTGAACCATTGCCTCAAAATAGTTACAATAGAAACCCCACCCTTTGGTCTCCTCCCAAAACTTCATTAAGTACATCATAACCAATACTCAGCCTTTTAAATCTAACCAAAGAACTCTGAAAGCAAGACAATTTGAAAAGCTTCAATATTTAATCAAAGATACATGCACTATAATTAGAGAATTCAGATATATAATTACTAACTCACTGATAAATGGGAAATAAGCTACTCTGCTGTAAAATCTACACCCCAAATAATTACTTCAAATTAAGTTTAGAGTAATATCCATCAGATTAGCACTCACACGAAAAAAAGTTAACATTTGCAATTGCTGCTAATCCCAACCTGCACACAATTAAATCCAGAAAAGGATCATTTTCCACTTCATCATTCTGCAGCTGAACATACCTTAATATCAGAGTGGAAATTGCTGATTTTCTGGCAGCCTGCATTCTCCAAATGGTAATTAGCCCATCGTAACAGCAGCTCCTCTGGAGATAATTTCATCAGATCTTCCAGACTCTCTCCATCACGAAGCAAAGCAACCAGTGCTGCAGTAAGCAGATTCCAATTAATATCAAGAAATTAGTTCTGACAGGCTTCATTAATTGGTTCCGTGTGAATGCCAAATATCAATGTAGAACCCAATGTAGAACAGAGACAATATTCTACATCAACACTGATAGCAAAGTCCCCTCCATCTTTTGTTGACTGCACTCTCTGCAGTGAAGAGGCCATGAGATTGCTCTGCAGCCTCATGTACTCCTATTTTAAATCACTACAGTGGTTGAGCATAACCTGTTCATTGGTTGTATGGTATGTTCAAATTGTTGCACAGCTGTACACCATGTACTTAGAGGAAACTTATTGCTAGGTGTTAAAAGAAATGGTCTACCTCCTTTCTTTGCAGCTTATCTGATCACTAGTCACATGTCAAGTGGTTACTTGAACATAGCGATCTCTCTCATGAATCAGCCCACAACACACCCAAGCTCAAGGCAGTGAAATTTCAAATAGTGGCATGATTGTGGAAAGACAGGCAGAGTGGATGATGTGCTCTGTTAAGGAGTTTGCCCAAATTCAATCCTTTAAATTGGTTCAGTGTACAGTCAACTGGGTTAATTCCCAAATGTTGGTGACTGCCCTCAATGTGACATTCTTACCTCATCATTCCTCCTCTTACACTACTGCACCTTGAGACTTTAAATGTCCTGAGTACAGATGACTAATTACTTCTGAACAGTAGATTTTCTTTGAATATAATAGAATCCCTACAGTGTGGAAACAGGCCCTTTGGCCCAACAAGTCCACACTAACCCTCCGAAAAGCAACTCACCCAGACCCATTCCCCTACATTTACCCCTGACTACTGTACCTAACCTACACATTCCTGAACACGATGGGCAACTTAGCATGGCTAATTCACCTAACGTGCACATCTTTGGACTATGGGAGGAAACCGGAGCATCCGGAGGAAATCCACGCAAACATGGGGAGTGTGTGCAAACTCCACAGTAACCAGAGGTTGGAATCAAATAGAGGTCCCTGGTGCTGTGAGGCAGCAGTGCTAACCACTGAGCCTCTATGCCCTTGTGTCACAAGCCCCTCTTCCAGCTAAAAAGGGTTTTTTAAACTGAGGCTTTTTGTGTTGAATTTGGGGAAGCCCAGAGTAGATTTACGAACAGGTTATTTCGTTTGCCAAACACCATTCATATGCACTGTCTTTGACAGCACCACTGTTTACTCATGGAATCCTGCTAAGGGCAGAGAGACCCCAGGAATATGTTAATATGAGCTTCATATGGACAAGTCTGGAAACTACCATTTTAATATGAACAATACATTTTGACATTTTTAATTTTGAAATCTAAACCTCTAACCTTGTCTAAGTTCCACTGATGCAAGTAATATGCTGGTTTTGATAAAATGCATAGGATCACAAACTGTGCTGTAGTCTGGGTTGTTACTGAAATTAACACACTGTACAAACCAGATTTGATTAGTTGAAATACACATGGAGACTCATGTTCAAATTTTGAACAATCCTTACAATAGCTATCCAGTCCTCTCCCTAACTTCTCAAAAACAAAACCCAAGAGAAGTACAGATGCTGGAAATTAGATACAAAGACACAAATTGCTGGACAAACTCAGCATCTGTGGAGAGAAAGCAGAATTAAAGTTTCAGGTCCAGTGACCTGTCTTCAGAACACTTTTTGTTTCTATTGTTAATCTCTTCCAGTCCTACAAGGACCCAGATATTTGGGCTCCTCAACCTCTGACCTTTTTATGCATCTGACTTTTACTGTTCCACCATCAGGGTCCACTCTATCAGCTGTCTAGACTCCAAGACCCTGGGAATACCTTATCCAGCTTTCTTTCCTCCTTAAAACCCACTACCTTCACTGAAAGTACTAATATTTCCTTATATGGCCAAGTGCCAATTCCTACTTGCATTCATGGATAAATTAATATTTTAAATTAACACACCGCAGGGAAAATGCAAGTCAAGTTAAGGAAAGCTGAACATTTGATATTGCATCCATCGTTACAAAAAAGTCTTATTATACTCAATACTCTGGTACAGATTATTCACTGGGGTTGTACACTGAAAACAATTCAAGTCACTGTTAGTCATCACTAATGGAAAAGCAATCAATCAATAGCTTCAGTATTCACCTCAAGATGACACTTAATTGACCTTCACATAACGTGAGGTGCACCAGGTCAGGCCACATGTCCGAGTGTCTGTTTGGAGACGACAAGAACATTAAAACTAGGCAGTTTGTCAGCAATAAAATAGAAACAAATGATGCCATTACTTTGCTCTGTTAGTGCTATGAGAAAGTGAGGACTGCAGATGCTGGAGATCAGAGTTGAGTGCGTGGTGCTGGAAGAACACAGCAGGCCAGGCAGCATCTGAGGAGAAGGAGAATTGACGTTTCAGGCATGAGTCCTTCATCAGGGATAAGGCTCGCGGGGCGGGTAGCTGAGAGATAAATGGGAGGAGGGTGGGGCTGGGGGGTGGGGGTGGTGGGGGATGCAATAGGGAATGGGAAATGGGAATAGGGAATGGGTAGATGAAGGTGGGGAGAAGGTGATAGGTCAGAGAGAAGGGTGGAGCGGATAGGTGGGAAAGACTATGGACAGGTCAAGAGGGCGGGGCTGAATTGAAGGCTTGGGACTGGGACAAGATGGGGAAGGTAAATGAGGAAACTATTGAAATCCACATTAATCCTGTGTGGTTGCAGGATCCCAAGGCAGAAGATGAAGCGTTCTTCCTCCAGGTGTCAGGTGGTAGGGTTTGGCGATGGAGGTGGTCCAGGACCTGCATGTCCTTGGTGGAGTGGAAGGTGGAATTGAAGCATTCAGCCACAGGGCGGTGGGGTTGGTTGGTGTGGGTGTCCCAGAGATGTTCTCTGAAACAATCCGCAAGCTAGCATCCTGTCTCCCTGATGTACAGGAAACCACATCAGGTGCAATGGATACAGTAGATGACATGTGTGGAGGTACAGGTAAATTTCTGTTAGATGTGGAACGATCCTTTAGGGTCTTCGACAGAGGTGAGGGGGAGGTTTGGGCGCTTCCTATGGTGGCAGGGGAAGGTGCCGGGAGTGGGATGAGGGCTGATGGAGGGGGTGTGTGGATCTGATAAGAGTCGTGGATTGAATGGTCTCTCCAGAACGCTAATAGGGGTGGTGAAGGAAATATATCCTTAGTGGCGGGGTCTGTTTGTCGGTGGCAGAAGTGAGCGAGGATGTTACGATATATGCTGAGGTTAGTGGGGTGGAAGGTGAGGACCAGGGCATCTGTCCTTGTTGCGATTGGACGGGGTTGGGATCAAGGGTGGAGGTGCAGGAAGTGGAAGAGATACGCTGGAGGACATCGTCAACCACGTGGAAGGGGAAATTGCGGTCTTTGAAGGAGGTGGCCATCTGGGATGTTCTATGGCGAAATTGGTCATCCTGGGAACAGGTGGGGCAGAGGCGGAGGATTTGGGAATAAGGGATGGTGTTTTTACAGGTGGTGGGATGGGAAGAGGTATATTATCATTTCCCTTCACCCCCACCCCCCCACCCCACCTTATCCCAATCCCAAGCCTCGAACTCAGCACTGCCCTCTTGACCTGTCTAGCGTCTTTCCCACATATTCGCTCCACCCTCCGCTCTGACCTATCACCTTCTCTCCCACCTTCACCGACTGATTGCATTCCCAGCTACCTTCCCCCCAGCCCCACCCCCCTCCCATTTATCTCTCAGCCCCCCCGATCCACAAGCCTCATTCCTGATGAAGGGCTTATGCCCAAAATGTTGATTCTCCTGCTCCTGTGCTTTTCCAGCACCACACTCTCAACTCTATTGGTGCCATATCTTCCCTTATTTCCAACACATGTTGAGGATCTCCAAAACCAAGTGACAATTGCAATGGCTTCTTCTATGCTGATTCCTGAAAATAAGGACTGGACTTTCGATTTGGGGCACTGAAATGAAGTATAATTTCAAATGACACTAAGCTGTGGTGGATACAATATGAAACTGTAAAATAGAACGTTATTAGTCATGCTATTAGGCTGCCTTTCATCTCCCAGTCTTGAAATAATCACTTTACGTTCTGTATCACTAGTGACAGTTGTCCTTTACTTCTCACCTCCACAGAGGCAGTGTGGCAGTGAAGATAAAGTTGAAGCTAGCACGTTTTGAGAAGATTTTTAGCTCAGGTTGAGGTTCTGAATATAGGTTTGCTCCCTGAGCCAGAAGGTTCATTTTCTGACGTTTCATCCCCATACTAGGTAATGATATCACCAGCCCAAGGACACCTAAACACAAATAGAAAGTGGGCTACACCACCAGTGCTTCATGTGGAGGCTCACTGATGATGTTACCTAGTATGGTGACGAAATGTCTGAAAATGAACCTTCCAGCTCAGTGAGCAAACCTACATCCATAAAGTTGAAGCTTTTCATTTTGCACACTCCTGGACAAGGTCACAAGAAACAGTCTTGAGAACAAAAGACACCAGTGATTCTTAAAAACAGAACATAGAGAACTGCTCAATTAAAATATCTCAACTTCCTGTTGGAGACTAGTTGTATGGAAAATTACAACTGGTATTGTATTGTTCATGTCGATAACCATTATTGGGGAAGTTGACCACAACCAATTATCCCCATCATTTATTAATGGGCTCTTACCTTCATTTTTACTGAGTTCAATGTCAGCAAACAGCCCAATCTTGATAATCTGCCACAGAAGTCCCAAGACCAAATGGGGCTTTCCTTCTCTCAAGTCTTGTGCGCCAATGTTGACAACGTGACAGCCAATGGCAGAGGCAGAGTTTAGAGCAAGATTCAGATTTTCCTATGTGAACAAAAACGATCAGGGTGTACATTAAATTCAGAACACCATTTAATGCTCAACTATTCGGAGGTTAGACATGGCACATTGATGGGGTATAGCATGAAGCTGGGAAACAAACTTATGTTCAATATCTCCAAGACCATCCTTTCATTACATTGCTAAGATAGGACTCAAGTGGAGGACAGATCCTTAACAAAATCACTGTGCTGGAAGAAGATCAAACTATCCTCAATACCATAGTTAGTGAATGGCCTGAATGATGCATGACTGCCCTTACATCTTCAAATTAATTACTTTTGTTGACAACAATTCACCCACTTGTGATTGCCTGCAAACAATTACCCAAAATGTAAATATTTGGCATAAGAGTATGGCTTTCTCCAACTTGTTTTCCAAAAGTTCATTTCAGAGGTTGATCATGTGGTCATGGTTCCAGGAACAACACCAGACACTTGCCCAGTCTGTCTATAAAAGGAGCAGAGAAGCCAAACTCAGGTCACTTCTCAAGTGAATGAAGCTACCAAACTGAATAGGTGACTACCTTGCATTATGTCTTTGTTCCACAAACCAATTAGCTTGAGAAGACACCATGGACAAGATCCAGCTCTATTCTCCCAAACCTTCCAGCTTTCAAGAGGCTGCACTGAGTATTTAGTTGATAGCCTTAAGAAATCTGATGATAGTAACATAAATAGATTTCACTGAGGCTTAAACGATTACAAAACCTCGTCTTTGGCTGGGTTTGGCCCTGTACATATTTTACAAGATTATACTCCAGCCAAAATGATAAGACAGTGAAGGAATGTTTCTTACATACTCTGTTTGAAATCAGTACATTTCTGATGAAGCAAGATTACAGTAATGTTTAGAGTAAATCTCACTCAACAACGTTAACTTGCATTTATGCAGCATCTTTAAACATAGCAAAATATCAGAAAATTCCTCAGAAATATATCAGAGAAAACTCAACACTAAGTCAAAGTAGGCAATATTAACAAGAATGGCTGAAAGCTTGCTCTAAACGCATAAGGGATCTTTTGCTTCTCGAATGGAGAAATGGAATACAGAGGCAAGCAACTTAACTCTTTATGAAAACCTGTTAGGCCCCACTCTGGGGTCTATTTTTTTCCATTCAGAGTACCACGTTTTAAAGCAGATTTCAAGATCTTGACAAGGATGCAGATCAGACTTATGACGATGATATGAGTGAACAGGGATTTTGTGCTCAGTTTCCGTCATTCTTACAAGAGATGTGGGTATCACTGGCAAGGTCACTATTTGCTTCCTGTCTCTAATTGCCTATTTTAGATGGTAGTCTAAGTCAATCACATTGTCATGGGCCTGGAGTCACATGCAGGCCAGACTGGATAAGAGTGGCATACTTCCTTCATTTAAGTTCATTAGAACATAGAATAGGATAGCACAGGACCATATCTATGCTAGCCATGATGCTATTCTAAACTAATCCCATCTGCCTCAGATGGTCTGTATCTCTGTATTTGCTGCCTGTTCATGTGTCTAAATTCCTCTTAAATATTGCTGTTGTATCTGCTTCTACCACCTTCCCTGGCACATTCTCAGCACCCATCACCCTTTGTGTAAAAAATAATTGCCTCACACATCTCCTTGAAAACCAACCCTCCCCACTCGTCGCTTCACTTCAAACCCACACCCCTTAGTATGCTAAGAAGTGGCAGCTGGAGTTTAATTCAGATAAATGCGAAGTGCTGCATTTTGGGAAAGCAAATCTTAGCAGGACTTATACACTTAATGGGATGGTCTGAGGGAGTGTTGCCGAACAAAGACCTTGGAGTACAGGTTCACAGCTCCTTGATAATGGAGTCACAGGTAGATAGGATAGTGAAGGCAGCGTTTGGTATGCTTTCCTTTATTGGTCAGAGTATTGAGTACAGGACATGGGAGGTCATGTTGCGGCTGTACAGGACATTGGTTAGGCACTGTTGGAATATTGTGTGCAATTCTGATCTCCTTCCTATTGGAAAGATGTTGTGAAACTTGAAAGGGTTCAGAAATGATTTACAAGGATGTTGCCAGGGTTGGAGGATTTGAGCTATAGGGAGAGGCTGAACAGGCTGGGACTGTTTTCCCTGGAGTGTTGGAGGCTGAGATTTACAAAGTTATGAGGGGCATGGATCGGGTAAATAGACAAAGTCTTTTCCCTGGGGTGTGGGAGTCCAGAACTAGAGGGCATAGGTTTAGGGTGAGAGGGGAAAGATATAAAAGAGACCTATGGGGCAACTTTTTCACGCAGAGGGTGGTACGTGTATGGAATGAGCTGCCAGAGGAAGTGGTGGCGCTGGTACAATTGCAACAGTTAAGAGGCATTTGGATGGGTAGATGAATAGGAAGGGTTTGGAGGGATGTGGGCTGGTGCTGGCAGGTGGGACTAGATTGGGTTGGGATATCTGGTCGGCATGGACGAGTTGGACCGAAGGGTCTGTTTCCATGCGGTACATCTGTATGACCTGGGAGAAAGATTCTGACTATCCACCCTACCCATGTCCTTAATTTTTTAATACTTCAATCAGGTCGCTGCTCAGCCTCATTAAGGAACCAGACTGCATTTTCTAATAGGGTTATATTCCTGGTTTATGAATGAAATTTCAATCCCACTGGCTGCTTTTGTGAGATTTGAACTCACTTCACCAAAGCACTAAATTGGGCATCTGGGTTAACAACCTAATGACGTTACCACTGTCCCACCATAGACTGAAGTGAAAGGCTGAGCTTCTTCCTAAAGCAGAAAAGATTGTGTGGAGATTCTGTTTTTGAAAAGAGGTGTTCAGTCAAGAGTTGTTTTTTTAGAATAAAAAGGAGAAACTATTTCTAGTAACAAAGGCATCAATAACCAGAGGACACTGATTTAAGGCAACTGCAAAGGCAACTCGAGGCAACATGAGGAAACCATGTTTCTCGTCGCACAGCTTGTCACTGTGAATCAAACATACATCATCTAAAAAAAGGTGATAGATGCATCATTATTGCAATTATTCAAAAGAGAATTTGAAGGATAAACAATATACAGGACCATGGGTTAAAAGCAGGAGATTTGGATTAACTGTATTGTTCTATCAAAGTGGGAACAGGCACTTTGGATTGAGCAACTTGCTTCTGAACTGTAACATCCCTCTGCTGCAAAGATTTCAACAGGTACATTCAGGAGAAAAAACAAAGTTGTCAGGAAGGAATTCCAGAGTATATGCAATTGAAAGTACACGCACCAATAATAGGGCAAAGTAAATTAGGACTGCACACACTGACAGAGTTTATAATGGGTAGGAGTACTGGGAGGAGTGCAAAGTCAGGTTCAAACAGCTAAATGCCTTCAGAAATAAAATGTCAAAACAGCTACAAAATTCATTTGTTGACAAAGAAACCTTTGTTAAAATGGTTGCGTCCTATGCCATTGGATTACTGTGATTCCTATATAGGTGGTCTGTCAGAGCCTATACACTATAAATTGGTACAAATTGAAAACTTAACACCACCAGGTTATGGTCCAACAGGATTATTTGGAAGTACTAGCTTTCAGAGCGCTGCTCCTTCATCAGGCAGCTATGTTGGTACAGGCAACAGGTGACACTGTACTGTCCACATTGAAGCAGCATACAGGCTCCTGTAACCTGAGAGAAATATCTTTTGAAAAGAAGAATCCTTTTCATCTTCTTTTAAGAAAAGATGAAGGGGGAAGGATTCACAAATCCTCCACAGGTACATGGTGTGACTGAGTGCCATGTTATTATCTCTTTTGTACAACGTGAGGACAGATTCCTTAGCTGATCATTCTTCATCAACACAATGAATATCACAACACCCTCCCTCCAAATAAAGAGTGGGCCACCAGACTGCAAGGTGGAGTATGTAACGAGAACGTTGGAAGAGATATTGCCTGCTAATAGCTGAACATGTGGCTACAAATCTTGAGGAATACTGTGTGTATTCTGTTGCCATTGAAAAAGTAGCAATTGATCAAATGTTTTGCAAGTTAAACCCGAAAAGATTTACAAAGCCTGGTGATTTGACCTGTATTGAGAACGGCAAAAACAATCATAGAATTTTACTCATAGGAGGCTACTCAGCCTAACTCTTCAAAACAAATAACCATTTGGTGCTATTTCCTTCACTTTTGCTTCAGACCTACAGTTAAATGATAAAAAGAACTCAAGGCGACCCCTACCCAGGTCAGGCTTTATTTACAGGAAAAACAACAAAGATCTGACTGATCAGGTGAAGGATTCCATGACTTGACCATGTCCCAAGTCATTCTATTTTCTACTTGCCTCTCAAAAATGAGGAAAGAAATTTCAATTTGTAAGTAGAAACTGAACAAAGTAGGAAGAATCAACTTTTCCAGTAAAGTAGTACTGCATTTCCAAACACAGAATTCCGTTACCCCTGAAATTATTTACTGTGGTCATCATTAAGCTGTTACCTGAATAGTGAATGCTGTGAGCTTTTTCTTGTTGATAGTTCTTTCATCAATTGTGTCAGGCACAGACAGGTTAATCATTTTGCTGGAAGTGAAGCAGGAGAACATTATTAATGGGAGACCAAACTTATCATCTGATTTCTAAATAATACTACAGTTGAGAGTAGCTGACAGGCTAGCACGCAGAGTTTAATCCACAGAGTGTTTATGTCAACAAATTCAAACTTTTAAAACCACCCTGAATATCAAAGCTCATATCATTTCAGTTCCAGGCAGCTTCATCAAATCATCTGAAGTATTCACTTGCATTTGAACCTCTATTGTTGGTGAGGAGTTCTGTTGCTGAAGTCACTAAATTACATTACTTTCCAGCTGATGTTCCAATAAATGATCACAAAAGCTGTCCATGTCTCTGGTTTAGTTAAATCCTCTAAGGGAGAGCACCCAGCACCCCTTTCCATTCTAGCCTACACCTATCCCAGACCATACTGCAGACTCTTGATACTCTCTTAAGTGGTCCACTACGACCTCTGCAGGGCAAGACAGAGCAGCATATAACATCTCAAAAGGTGTTTTTAAAATCACAAAGAGATTTTCTTAAAAAAGAAACTAATTTTAGATCAGACTGAAAAGCTGCTTCTCAAATTTAGCAGTTACAAAAAGCAAGGAGGGTGAATTTTTGAGGACTGTGATGACACTGTGCAGCATCCTTAATACAAACTTAGCAGACATTGGCAATAATCAACACGGATGATAGTATTCGAACAGATCGGAGATGCCCTCCACCTGTAACAACCATTTCACTGGGCTACAAAGTTCATCTTACTTTGCAAGTTTGTCAATAAGCTAGTTCCACTGGTCAGAGTGTTGCAATATTTAATTGGTAACCACTGGGGTCAGATTCTGCATTTGCTTGAACTGGAATGGAGTTTGTCCCTATCTTGGCGATGAGCGTCAATCATAAAATGATTGCGCACAGAATGATTTACTTTCCCCAAATATTTCCAGCAAATTGCTCCAAATGCCGGAGTGATAAGGTAGATGGAGCTAGATGTTTGCACCATGGTCTTGCCAAAACTTTTGTTTCACTTGGGATAATAAGCACAACTCTCAAATAGCATTGTAAATTGACTCTTCCTGATCCATAGCTCATATCAACCAGATAGCTAACTAGCTTTGTGAGGTTCCATGTCAGAAATTTAATACATGTAAATACTGGATCTCAGTTAAGTGTCAGATGGCAAATCTTTGTACAGAGAATAGCGGACTCAGATTCAGTAGATGATGAAGGGGGCACTGAGTCTCTGCATTCCTTCAAGCGAGAGAGGACCCTGTTTCTAGAGACAGACAATGTGATTTGGTGAACAGAGGTTCAGATGAGGAGTCACAAAAAGCGTCAGTTTTCACACCTGGACAAAATACAAGAAAATATGTCAGGAAGTGTGGCACTGGAAAGGCACAGCAGGTCAGGCAGCATCCGAGGAGCAGGAGAATCAATGTTTCAGCAGGAAATACGGTCACAGCCGGTCTGACTGGGGCATGCAGTCGACTCTCAAGTGCCCTCTGAATTAAATCGAGCAGATCCGTTTCCAGGCTAACTAAAGAGGAGCAGCGAATGACGGATGCTCTAATTCCATGAAAAGAACAGTGAGCACACAAAAGTCATCCTCAGCCAAAAGATAGCTGGTTCAGAAGAGCAAAATCATTCCTGCTGCTGTTATGCTTCACTGGAAATCAGGCCCCACTATTCCTGGATTCATTACAAAAACTAAAGACTTTATAAAGTACATAGAATTCCCTTTTGGATCTAGCTCAACCAAAAGCAGAGACCATATTCCTGCATTTACCAAGGTTTACTAATTGCCAGAGGTTAGTTAGTTTTAGCTGCAAATAAACAATTATGAACTGTAGACATATAATCTACTGTTTAAAACTCTTTACGAATCTACACACTCAGGTGTTATGCATGGAGACAAAGACTAGAGGGGCAGTGCAGTGGTCCCTGCCCATAACGTCTGCAGAGATGTGTTTTTTCAATGACCAGAATGCTATTTCTTGATCTTCCTGCTCCAGGTGCTTTCACTTGTTTACAGGATGCACAGAATGACTGGTTCCCACTTACAAAGGTCGCTGACTTATTCATTTAAAGTCACAGCTAACAGCAGCCGATGAGGGGAGATAAATTGGCCATGATGCTTATAATGCTTCGATCCCAGCTCACCTGTAACTAGACTTCCCCTACTACTTGCACAATTAGTTGTGTAAACAACACTCACAATGAGAGTCGGGCAACTTGCTTTTAAAAAGTGCAGCAGTCCCTCAATAATCCTTGGCTCTTAAACTAATTCTTTTTCCAATTCAATCCACACTGAAATATAGAGAAAAATATTTTTCAAAATACACTGTGCTGAGGCCAATACAGTTTTGTGTTAACCACCAGGCAGAACAATGGTAAGAACAGATTCTCTGTTTGAACAAATGGAATTTGTAGAGACCTCAAGATCAAAAACTCAACAGAGGATGCCTGGCCATAGTAAGTGCGAGTGATGGTTCTCAGGAGATCGACTTTCAAGAGGGTATGAGGTGACCTACCATTGTGTGGCAGAGAGAAAAGGGCCACACTTTATAGCAGAATCCTATCTATAAGACTGCGCGTCACTGAGTGTAGCATAATTGAAAAACATGCCTTGGGATTTTCCGTTCTGTTCATTAGTCAATGGGGCAAATACATTTCCTGTGGTTTAGCAAATTAGGTACTTAGTAAGTAATGCTTAGTGGCTGCTCAGTTTAGCTTGTTGGTTACAGCAATATGCAAAATTGTGTCATGACTTAATTCTTTGTCAGTCGCTGGGAAATTCCCATACCTGAGTGAGCTATAAGGAGAGGTTGGATAGGCTGGGGCATTTTCCCTGGAACGTAGGACACTGAGAGGTGACCTGACAGAGATATAAAAGATCATGACAGGCATAGACAAGGTACATAGCTGGTTTTTCCCCACGGTAGGGGGGTCTAAAACTCGAGGGTAGAGGCTTAAGGTGGGAGGCTAGAAATACAGAAGGGTCCAGAGGGGCAATTATTTCATACAGAGGGCAGGGAGTGTCTGGAACAGGTTGCCAGAGTTGCTGCAAATACAATTTCATTGGCAAGTGACATCACAGGAGGGCTGTGATTTGATTGGCTAATAGGGGGGGGGTCTGCTAAATTTGAATCTGTGTTTAAGTGAATCCAGCTTATTTCTTGGTGATGACTCGCATGAGCAGGGATACAAAAAGTTAAAAATTTAAAATAAACAAATTAAAAACTAATTAATTAAAATAAGGATGGAAAGCCAGGTAATGCGTTGTTTCTGCATATTGTGGACACCATTGTGGTTCCCAGTGACCATGCCTGTCGTAAATGTTGGTTGGTTGCTGGCAGAACTCCTGTTCAGAGTCGATGAGCAGGAGTCTGAGCTTCAAACACTGCCACACATTGCAGGGGCGAACAGTTCCCTGTACGCTGTGTTTCAGGAAACAGTCAAACCCCTTGGACAAGCTCACTCTAATTCAGCCAATGGTCAGGAACAGCAGGTTACAGTGTGAGCGAGGTAGGTCGTGGAATCCAGGAGGTAGTGCTGCAGGAGCCTCAGCCCCTGTCCTTGTCCAACAGGTTCAAGAGTTTTGCTCCCTGAATGGGGACTGACCGCAGCACTGTGATGCAGGGAGCCATTCAAGTGGGGAAAGAGAACAGACATGTTGTTGTGATTGTGTATATAATAGTTAGAGGCATAAACAATGTTCAGTATAGAGAGTCTCGAACGTTGTGTCTCCTGCCAGGTACTCTGGTTTGGGATACCTCCTCTGGGTTGCAGAGGAATTTGGGATGGGACGGTAAAGATCCAGTGGTCATGGTCCACGTAGGTACCAACGACAGATAAACCTAGGACAGAGATTCTACTAAGGGAGTATGAACAGCTAGGAGCTAAATTAGAAAGCAGAACTGTAAAAAGGTAATAGTCTCCAGATTAGTACCCAAGCCACAAGCTAATTGGCACAGGGTCAATAAGATTAAGCAGGTAAACGCATGAGTCAAAGGCTGGTGTGGGAGAAATTGGTTTGAATTCATGGGACATTAGCACCAGGTAGTGGGGAAGAAGGGACCTGTTCCGATGGGACGGTCTTCATCCGAATCGTGCTAGGACCAGAATTCTAGCAAATTGCATCCCAATGCTCAGGTGGGATTTCAATATACAGATGGATTAGGAAAATCAGGTTGGTGGCGGACTGCAAGAAAAGGAATTTGCAGAATGTCTGCAAGATGGCTTTCTGGAGCAGTTTGTGGTGGTGCCCTCTAGGGAACAGACAATACTGGATTTAGTGTTGTGCAGTGAGGCAGACCTAATAAGGGAGCTTAAGGTGAAGGAACCTTTAGGAGGCAATGATCATTGTATGATTTAATTTACTCTGCAATTTGAGAGGGAGAAAATAGAATCCGAGGTAACGGTATTACAGCTGAATAAAGGCAACTACAGAGGCATGAGGGAGAAGCTGGGTAGAATTGACTGGGAGAGGAGCCTAGCAGGAAAAAGTGGAACAACAATAGCAGGGTTTCTGGGAGTAATTTAGGAGACACAGCAGAGATTCATCCCGAGGAAAGAGAAGTATGGTACAGGGAGGATGAGGCAACCATGGCTAACTAGGGAAGTCAGGAATAGCATAAAAGCAAAAGAGAAAGCATATAATATGGTGAAAGGGCAGCGGGAAACCAGGGGATTGGGAAGCTTACAAAGACCAACAGAAGGCAACAACAAAAAAAGAATAAAGGAGGGAGAAGATAAAATATAATGGTAAGGTAGCCAGTAATATAAAAGGAAGACTAAGAGTTTCTTCAGATATATAAAAGAGCAAGAGAGAGACAAGAGTGGGTACTGGGCAGCTGGAAATCTGACGCTGGAGAGATAGTAGTGGGGAACAAGAAAATGGCTGAGGAACTGAATAATTACTTCACATCTGTCTTTGCAGTGGAAGACATGACTAATATCCCAAAATTCAAGAGAGTGAGGGGGCAGAGCTGAGTATGGTGGCCATCACCAAGGAGAAGGTGCTAGGTAAACAGAATGGGCAGAAGGTGGATAAATCACCTGGACCAGATGGACTACACCCCACAGTTCAAGGGAGATAGCTAAAGAGATAGCAGAGGCGTTAGTGGTGATCTTTCAGGAATTTCTAGAATCAGTGATGGTTCCAGAGGACTGAAAAACCACTAACAAGACACCCCTGTTTAAAAAGGGAGTAAAGCAAAAGAAGGAAAGTTACAGACCTAATAGCCTAACCTCAGTCTTGGGCAAGATCCTGGAATCCATTGTGAAGGATGAGATTTCTGAAGACTTAGAAGTGTATGGTAAAATAGGGCAGAGTCAGCATGGTTTCACCAAGGGGACATCACGCCTGACAAATCCATTAGAATTCTTTGAGGAAGTAACAGCAGGTTGGACCAAGGAGAGTCAATGAATGTTAACTACCTGGACTTCAAGAAGGCCTTTGACAAGGAGGCTACTGAGTAAGATAAGGCTCAATGGTGTCAGAGGCAAGGTGCTAACATGGATAGAAGCTTCTTTACTCTCCTCTTTCTGTCAGACAGAGATAAAAGGGTCTTTCTCAGGATGGCAGCCAGTGAGAAGTGGTGTTCCACAAGGCTCAGTGTTGGGACCATAACTTTTCACTTTATACTTTAATGATTGAGATGAAGGAACAAGGGTGTTCTGGTTAACTTTACAGATGATACAAAGCTAGGACATATAGCATTGAGGAGATGGGGAGACTGTAGAAGGATTTGGACAGGTTAGGAGATTGGGCAAAAATGAGGCAGACGGAGTACAACATGAGCAAGTGCAAGGTCATGCACCCTGGTGGGAAAATTAGAGGCACGGACTATTGTCTAAATGGGCAGAAAATTCAAAAAACTGAAGTGCCAAGAGACTTGGGAGTTGTCGTCCAGATTGTCTCAAGGTAACCTTGCAGGTGGAGTCAGTAGTTATGAAAGCAAATGCAATGGTGACATTTATTTTGAGAGGACTTGAATACAAAAGCAGGAATGTGCTTCTGAGGCTCTTTAGGCTCTGGTCAGACCACATTTGGAATATTGTGGGCAGTTTTGGGCACCTTATCTCAGGAAAGATGCACTGGCCATGGAGTGTTTTCAGAGGAGGTTCCCAGGAATGAAAAGCTTAACATATGAGGAATGTTTGAGGACTCTGGGTCTATGTTCGATGGAGTTTAGAAGGATAAGGGGGATCCAATTGAAACATACAGAATACCGAATGGCCTGGACAGAGTGGATGTTGGGAATATGATTCCATTGGTAGGAGAGACTAGGACCCAAGGACACAGCCTTAGAGTAAAGGGAAAGATCTTTTAGAATGGAGATAAGGAGAAACGTCTTCAGCCAGAGAGTGGTGAATCTATGGAATTCATTGCCATGGAAGGCTGTGGAGGCCAGGTCATTGAGTATATTAGAGACGGAAAGGATAGTTTCGAGTATCAAGGGTTGCAGGGAGCAAGTGGGAGAATGGGGTTGAGAAACGTATTGGCTGTGATTGAATGACAGAGCAGACTCAATGGTCTGAATGACTTAATTTCTGCTCCCATGTCTTATGTCGTCATCATTTAAGAAAGTTAAAAATCACAACTCCAGGTTATAGTATAACAGGTTAATTTGGAAGTATTAGCATTCAGGGCGCTTGTCCTTCCCCCGAAAGGTAGTACTCCCAAATAAACCTGTTGGACTATAACCTGGCATTGTGAGATTTTTAACTTTGTCCATCCCAGTCCAACACTGGCAACCCCACATTATGTAAGAAACATTTAGACAGGAGCATGGTTGGGATAGGTATGGAAGGATATGGACCCACCCCAGGCAAATGGGACTAGTTTAAATCATGAAAACTGGACGGCATGGGAAAGTTAGGTTGAAGGACACATTTCCATGACGATTTCGATGACTCTAAGTCACTCAGCGCTGGAGTATTATGTAACTTACTGAAAGCACATCTTAAATTAGGTGGCAGCTAACAGTTTAGCAACGCTATGTGAAACCCAAAACAGTTTCCTCATATATGCAGGAGTCAAGCCACAGAATGACACCAGAGCTTGAAAGGTTAAATTTCCAGGACTGGCTGCTTAACTGAGGCCCACATTCTCTTGAATTTAGACAATCGAGAGTAATCCAGTTGAGGGATTACTCAACTGGATTATAAAAGGAACTTGACAGATTCTCTGATTCTGCACTATGTTCTCTGATGTGGGAATTCAGAACATGGGGAAACAATTTTCAAAATCAGAACCAGGCATCATCTGCAGTGAAACCAGGAGGTATTTTCTCTACCCCTCACCACCCCACATAAAGAAATAAAGGCTACTACAGAAATCTGGATCTGCAACATGTACACCTTACCACCATTCCTAAAACAAAAAGGTTATGGATGTTCTAGGTCAACTGAATTTTCAAAATGAAATACAGATGTATTACTCTGTAAGGGTACTAAAGGATATGGAGCAAAGATGAGCAATTGAAGCGGAGATGCAGATCAGCCATTATTTAACAAAATGGTCAAAACAAATGAAGGAGTTGACTCATAAGAGTTTAGAAAGAGAATTATGTCAATGAAAAAAATCACTGCCAGCACTTTCAACTCTTGCACAGTGGTTAGCGCTGCTGCCTCTCAGTGCAAGGGTCCTGGGTTCAATCCCAGCCTTGGGAGTAGAGTTTGTACATTTTCCCTGCATCTGGATTATGTGAGGAAACCCACACAAAGATGTGCAGGCTAGGTGGATTGACCATGCTAAATTGCTTGTTATAAGGAGGGACGTACAAGGAGAGATTGATTAGCCATGGGGGGTGGTGGATCTGGGTAGGAAGCTCTTAAGAGGGTCAGTGTGGACTCGATGGGCCAAATGGCCTGCTTCCACACTGTAGTGATTCTATGATTCTGTGAAATAGGTCAATAGCACCAGGGTAGCCGCCACTGATGAATAAAATTACAACACGTTAAAATAGAAACAATGAGACTCACCAGAGTACAATGCCATTATCAACAGCTTTAAACAAAGCGTCTGTATTGGGATCCATAGGCAGCATGCTGTTACAATCTGGATCACTCTCCAAGGCTTTGTTTATCCAGTTAACAAATGCATACTTTTCTTCCTCTATTCATAGAAGAGAAAAAAAGCAGATCAATACAAAATGATCACATTCTTCTCATGGTGCTAAACTAATTATCATCTTCAAGGCCTAAGGATTCAATAATAACATCTATTTAATGAGAAAGCTGTGTGTTACACATACCCAAAAACTTTAAGCTGCTCAATAAAATTGAGTTCATTAATATGCTTAATTTTTACAAAATTCATTCACAGATGTGAACATAGCTGGCCAGGCCAGCCTTAATTGCCCATCAACAGTCAACCACATTGCTGTAGGTTTGGGGTGACATCTAGGCCAGACCAGCTAAGGATGATAGGTATCTTTCCTAAAAATAACTGAGATCTAAATGTTCTTTCTGACAATTAACAATGGATTCATGGTCATCATTAGACTCTTCAGTTCCACCATCAGCCATGCCAAGATTCAAACCTGGGTCCCCAGAATATTACCTGGTCTCTGCATTAATAGTCTAGTGATAATACCAGTAGGCCTTCAGGGAAGGGAGTACTTTCTTGTTTAACTAGGCAAGGTGAGATAGATGGTGAAGGAATTGGACGTTTTCTCTGTTGACTGGAGAGAGAAGTCAGGAATAGACTAGGGTAACATCGCTGTCCACAGGTGGCATCACTGGTACTCAGTTTTGTATTCTTGTCAATTTGCCTTAACTGTAACTGAACGTTCCCCCTGCTCATGCAGGTTCCCATTATCAACAGTCCACCTCAGCTGCAAATTGGGGTGGTTCTGGCCTCCAGGCGGCAGCATTAGCAAATGAGTGATCGATCAGTCTGACCTGGTTTCAAGCTTGTGGCAGCAACGTCCTGGTAACTGGCAAACCCGATGTCAGTCCAGGAAGCCAGATGTGGCATGCCGAGAATTTGGTTGTGCTCTTCCTAGAGCCAGGTAACTGAGAAGCCCCATTCAATCATGGACATTAGACAAAGCAACAGCAATGCCACCGTGCTTTGTGCCTCACAGCCTCGTGTGGATGTAGCATCTCAAAATGGAGTTTTTCTCTACAGCATTGAGAATTTGGATTTTTGAAGTCAGGCACAGTCACAGCCGTTAGGCCATTATTGTGGTGGAGTGGCTTTGGATGGAGATGGTTACACAAGCAGCTGTATTGCACTGGGCCCATGCTGGGGTGAATGATGTGCTGCTGATGGTCCTGAGGTGTGCCCCTAGTTAAATGGTGGCCGCCAACCTCAGTGGTGGGAGGTGTTGGGATTAATCTTGCAAGATTCAGGGAAGGCTCCGTTTGACTTCCATCATAGCAAGTATAAATCTTCTATTCCAGGAATGGTAGAGCTGGAATTCCAGTGTCTTATTCCAGTGAGGCATACCAAGGTACAGCATGTAAAGAGAAGGCAAATGGGGTACCATCACGAGAGGCACTTAAGAAAAAGTAAGGATGGGATGCTAAAAGGACATTGGTGAAACCCTATGTCAAGTACTGTGGACAGTTTTGGTCTCATTTAAGAAAGGGTATAAAACGTATTGGGGGCAGTTCAGAGGAAGTGCATTAAATTGTTGCCTTGAATTAACAGGTTATCTTTTGAGGAGAGGTTGGACAGACTGGGAGTTTCCACTGAAGGTCAGAAGAGTGAGGAGGAGTGGCTAGATTGAAGTGTGTAGGAATCAGAATGTATTGACAGACTGAATGTGAAAATATGTTTCTTCGCAGCAGTCAGTCCAGTCCTGTTTTGACCTTAGGAATCACCACCATAGGAAGGTGATGAGGAGACTTTTTTCCCCCCCTCAGAAGCCGGTGTGATTTTACAACATACTGCCTCATATGGTATTTGGTTGGGGGGTGGGGGGAGTTGAGATGTTCATCATTGACTATTTTTAAGGCAAAAGTACATTTATTCTTTTCCCTAATAAAGAAAAGGCATACGTTTATCAGGGAAATGTGGAAATCAAAACAGACAGATCACCTAATGATTGTACTGAATAGGCTCACAAAGAACCAAATGGTGCATTTACTGCTCTTATTTTGTGTTCTTTAGCAGTACACTCCAATTCGCACCACCCAGAAGGGCAGGAACAAAAACATGCAATGATCACCTTTTAATTCTCCTCCATGTTACACAAACCTGACTAGGGCAAAGACGCTGGAATTTCTCGTCTACCTGCCCCATGGGTGCACCTTCACCCCACAAACTGCAGCAGGTCAGCCAGGTCACCCTTCGCCAGCTTGGCAAAGGAATTTGGGGATATCAAGTGATGCTCACATCCCATGAATGAATAATTTTAAACAACACACCAGCCTGGATGGACAGGCCTGAACTGTCTTAGATTAAGTGTGTTTTGACACAGTCTGTTGCTTCACTGTTATTCAGCTTCCATATATATTGCAATATCTCGCCTTCTAACTCAAATAAACAACAGTAAGGGTTTAGCTACAAGAAAAGCTGCAGTTTATGTTCAAACAGATTTCGGAAAGGCAGGGTAGTTTATCTTCATTCCATCACTTGGTTGGATTTCAAACACAGTTGAGTGAGACAAAGAAATCATTTATATATATTACGCGTCCATTTTCTTCTAGCACTGTAATTTCATAACAGTGCACAAGACTAACAAAGACAGAAGGCAAGGAGAAAACATAGAAACAGCTCAATAACTCCCTGTTCCTTTAGAGAGCAGCTGGTTGTTTTTAACTTTAGTGGTTACATTTCCTGCATATCTCAGAGATATACCGTAAAGCTATCAGAGCTGAGGGACTTTAGTTCCTTAAAGAGACAAAAGATGTTGGGTTCTTCAATTCAATGTACAGCAGGTCAAGGAAAGATTCAAGATTTGTGCAAAATCATGAAACAATTTGATACAAAAAGGAGGAAGAATGGTTTTCAAGAGAGGGGAGAACAACAATTGGCGTTAAGATAATTTACAATAAGACACTGAGGCAAGATGAGGAGAAAGATTTTCACAATGAGCTAGGATCTGGAGTGAGTATCCGAAAAAGATGGCAGCAGCAGATTCAAAAACAATGGTCAGAGTAATAGGATAGCTGCATCAAAGATTGGGCACAGAATGAATAAATAAACCACAGAACATCAGCTTACTTACTTTTGGAATTATTTTTTCTAAATACTTGGACAGGTCAACCATTACATATAAGTGAATAGACAAAGAGCCAATCCAGGAATAGCCACTTCAATGCTGCCCTTTAAAAAGCCTGGTGTCGCACATGGAGTATTTGTCGTCATCACCTTTATTCCCAAAAAGACAAGTTTTCTTTTGGAATCATACAATTCTTGCGTATAGTTTTAACAGGGAGAACTGAAAGCTAAGTCTAAACTAAGCTTTTACCGAAATTAAATGTAGCAGAAAGAACGAGGAATAATACCCAAATTCTTTAGGTTAACTAATGGTTATATTCCAGAAAGTTAGTTGAAGGATAAGACTGGAGCCAATACTTTGAGAAGTTGACAATTCCGGGGCAGGTGGGGTTGATCTCAGAGTTTCTGGCCCAGAGATAGCAATATCATCGGTGGACCACAAAATCCTTGTTGGATTGAGTGCCTCTTTAACAGCTGCTAATTAACGCCCCGTACCTGAACATATTTAAGCAACTGTTTACAATTAAGAGAGTGGGTCAATGCAATAGCATCGTGCACTGAAATAAAGCAAAGAACTTGCGGATGCTGAAAATCTGAAAAAAGAAACAAATTGCTGGAGAAACTCAGCATCTGGGGAAAGAAAGCAGAGTTAACATTTCAAGTCAGGTGACCCTTTTTCAGAACTAGCAGCATGCACTTATCAATGTAACAGAGGGTAAAATAATACTAACCAAAATAAAGGTGATAAATAGGGAAAACAATGGGATTTTGAACATGTCAAGTTATTCACATTTGTAAACACTTGCAAGAAAACATTTTTGAGTCATTCCTAAGGTGTGGATTGCGCAGTGAGAAAAAAAAACTCCAGTCACATTACACATGAATAGTGATGCAATGGAGTAGAGGATACCTGAATAAGAATGTTGGGTTCCTTCACTGGACTGAAGAGATGTTCCACCAATGGCACAGATCCCTTCTCTCCTGTTGATGGCCAGTCTGAACGTTTTAGCAACATGGCTATTTTTCAAATCTTGAACAATCTGTGAATCAAAGAGTTACATGAGCCTCTCATTGGCCTCACATCCACTTTAAAATATTTCATGTCATATGCACAATTATACTGTAACATGCCATTTAATATTACAGTGTAATAATCAACACATGTCAACGACAGGATATTTTCACCCTACTTGGCTGATCTATGCTTAACGTAATAAGGTGATAGGAAAACGATTCAGTGCCTGTTGTTTTAATTCGCTTTAGTCAGCATCAAACTTCTGAACTGAAGGCTAAAGTCTTCCACATTTATCCAATCATTAATCACCTTGTCAGTAAAACCACTCTTTCACCGACTATCTCAATGACCACAAAGGCATGCACAACCTCAAGAGACAAAAGCCTTTCAAAGATTTTTGTGGCTCTGATGATGATGATTCAATGGTGCACCAAATCTCGAGCAGATGCGTGTAAATCAACAGTAGAACAAACACACTTTGGAAGCACATTTTTGTAAATATTACACAGCAATGGATGCACAACTGAAAACATCTTAACTGCAGTAAAACAAACGTGAGGGGGACTGACATTTACATACTTCCTATTTCTAATGCATTTTGTGTGACTTCATCTTGGTCTGATGTATTAACCAAAGCATTCATGCACGTTAAATAGCCTGTGTACATACAAGACTTGACAAAGAAAGCTCTGTGCTGAAATTAAAGGTGAGATGTATCTTAAATTTGTGCACCACCACATCAATGCGTTTTGAGTACCTGCAATGGCATCCACGTCCTTATTAAATCTGTTACAAGCAGAGAATGATAACTCACATGAATAGTGAAATAAAGCTTGGATATTAATGTGATGTTGAGTGCAATTTTCCCAGAATTCAGAGTCTTATTTCAGGAAATTCCAATGAAATGTAAAAAAGAAAGTTGTGTGTTTCTTGATCCTTCAGTGGGGTATCTTCTTGTCGAATGGAACTGTTCATTCTAGAGCACATCTTTGTGGATCAGAAGGCAAATTCATGCTCTCAACTACTCCACCCACTGGTTTACCCGACAGCTCAATATTTCTTCATTTCATTGAATCTAGCACTGCTGAAAATCAAGACACTGTGCACAGTTACCCTTTTGACACACTTTTCCAACACTGCCAAACTACGGCACCCTTCCCTTTCTTAAACACCGAACCTTGACATCACCCCTTGATGGTCACTGAACTCAGACTACCATTTTAAAACATTGTGCTGTCCTGCTTTGACCATCAATCTCAACTGGGAAATTTTGCAAGGAATGAATTTGATACTCACTACTCACTCCCAGAACAAAACTACTTATACACCACTCAGAGTTTTGATAGAATTTGTGATGTGATTTTTTTCTTTAGAGGGTAGGAGATTGAGGGGGTCCTTTATAGAGGTGTAGAAGATCATGAGGCGCATGGATAGGGTGAATGCACTGTTTTTCCCAGGGTTGGGGAATTGAGGACTGGAGGGCATCAGTTTAAAGGTGAGAGGGGAAAGAACAAAAAAGGGTATCTGAGGGGCATTTTTTTTTTACACAAAGGGTGGTACGCATATGGAATAAGCTACAGGCGGAAGTGGTTGAGGTGGGTACATTAAAAACATTTAAAAGGCATTCAGACAAATACATGGATAGGAAAGGTTTTGATGGATATGGGCCAAGTGCAGGGAAATGGGGTTAGCATGGATAGACATTTTGGTCTGCATGGACCAGTTTGGACCAAAGGGCCTGGCTCCATGCTGTAGGACTCTATGACAATGCTGGGCATACCCACCTTCTTTCCAATAAAATGTCATTTGCAAGAAAGTGTGCACTGCTAGAGTCATAGAGATGTACAGCATGGAAACAGACCCTTCAGTCCAACTCATCCATACCAACCAGATATAATAACCTAATCTAGTCCCATTTGCCAACACTTAGTCCATATCTCACTAAACCCTTCCTATCCCTACACCCATCTTGGTGCCTTTTAAATTCTGTAATTGTACTAGCCTCTACCACTTTCTCTAGCAGCTCAGTCCATACTCACACCACTCTCTGAAAAAGTTGCCCCTTAGGTCCCTTTTATATCTCCCCTACTCACCCTAAACCTATGCCCTCTCGTTCTGGACTCCCCCACCCCAGGGAAAAGACTTGGTCTATTTATCCTATCCACGCCCCTCGTGATTTTACAAACCTCTATAATGCCACCCCTCAGCCTCCGATGCTAATTAAATGAGCAAACAAAGGCAAACACCATATTCTACCTGGATCAAGTTTAATGTAAGGTCAGATCTGTATAAAATTCTCATCTTCCAGTTATCAGATTGTGTTTTCCCTTTGGGTTAGTCATCCCAAGTCTCACATGACCTGGCACACTGTACATTATCCTGCTGTTACCACTCTCCCAGTCAGAGCTGATTGGTAGGATTGGACTTGTGGTATTCCCGAAAGATATGTAACTGAGTTCCACTTTTAAACATGTTTATCAATAACTTAAATGAAGGAATAAAGAGAATAATTACGCCAAACCAGGGAGGCACAATAAGCCAAGTAAATAGGAAGGGAAAGTATCACAGGGACATTGGCAGGACAAGTGAGTGGGCAAAAACTGGCAGATTTGTTCAACATGGGAAATTGAGGAGTTACCCTGTAATGAAAACTATCCATCATTTTCAGCTTAAAAACTAGAAAATAGCTCACCCCTCATTAACTGCCTGATAGAGTTGATCATTCTAATGAACACAGATTTGCCTATTGACGTCTGGCACAGGAACTTCATTTTGGTAGCTGATGAGATAATTTCTAGCTCTGCACATCTCAAATGGCAACCACTGATTAGTCCACCGTGATCATGTCTGCAGCAACAGTTTTAAATTTATGACCTCATTAAAGGAAAGGCCGCTAGAATCCTCAGTAATTATTTTGAGCAATCACCCGCCCCAGCTTTTCCGGACTAAGTTCCTGAATATTTTTGAGCATACTTTCATGAGCTGCTTGTTGACTTTCATCCAACGTACAACTGATTCGGGGAGAAGGCAGTTTGTTATGGATTAGGCCAGACCACTCAAAACATTCTTAAGCAGGCAGCCCTACACCTAACTTTTCAATTTGTTTCGGTAAGTGTACAGTGAAAATTACCCAGACTAAGAGAGCTAGGTTGACTACTAGATTTTAAAACAGACAAAAACTTTATTCACAAAATTAACCAATGAAACACAAAGAACAGAATAAAGAACCCCTACAGAACTCAACCTACCCAGCTAGACTTAATTATGCTGTTCCAAATAAACACAACAGTCCCAATAAGCAAACTCCCTTTCAAACCCAGTATAAGGAACACATGCTTACAGGTTGAAGTTGAAGGGCAGAAAAGAGAGAGAGTTTCCACACAGCTCCCTTTTGAACCTCCAGCTGGTTCAAGACTGAACTAAAACAGTTCAGCTCAGCTCAGCTAAATAGCTGACCACTCCCCTTTCCTTATACAGGTCGCTTCTAAAACATGACCACTTTGGCCTGAAGTCTCATCTGTTTACATAAAAACAAAACGCCTCAAAATCCTTTTCACCTCTCTACCAAACCAGACTGATCATAGCCCCACCCAGTTTATTGCCCCTCTGAAAAAATTCAAGGACAGTGTCTCCTTGAGCCAAGGAACAGGTTTGAAAAAAAGGACTACCTTTGTGACAAGTTACCAACAGTGGCTGCCTGAAAGCTTCACTGAAATATCAATATCAAAATTTCCTAAGAAAGTTCAGCAAAGTAGTGCAAACATAATGGTACTCACTGATAAACTAGCTTTAGATCTGGCTTAGGAAGGGCTAACTAGGAATAGAGTATGAAATAGCAGGAAACACTTTTTCATATCATGTTCAAGGGAATTTCATGGGCGTGTTGTAAGATAGAACATCTTTCCCTCTTTTTATCACTCATCGTCATTGTCAAGTACAGGAGGGGGTCCTGTTACTTTGCTCTAATAATACTTATAGGTTGAGGTGCTTGCTTTACTTCAGAAATTTCATATTTGACTTCCAATTCAATTATCTCCTTTGCCTACTTAGCATTAAATTGCTTATATGGTTTTTCAACAAATCTATACTCTTGAGAAACCGCTTTGAAACCACTCAAGCTAATTTGTTCTTGAGCCATCTGAGAAGACACATTGTTAAGAATTAGAAAGAAACTCTACTTTAAGACATTAATTGACACAGTCCCAGCAAGTGGTGCCCCAAATTCCTCCTACAGTCACCATGGCAAGGAAATTGCCAAATTTCCTCCATTTCTAAGCCGATGCTGGCGTGTGAACCAGGATATGTGGGAATGAATGATGTAAGATACAACATTGTCGCTAGTCCTGATAGAGGAATGCTTCTAACTGAAAGCCAAAGACATTAAAACCAAATCATTCAGTTACAAGGTGCCTCCTAAGCTTTGAGAGCACTTCAGTTACTTGAAAAGTGGGAGAGCATCAAGCCGCCAGATCTTACTTTACAGCAAATCGGGAGGCGATGGCCCAAGTTAGAGACCCAGAGAATGTTCTGGGAGGTCCGGGTTAGAGTCTTGCCACAGCAGATGGTGGAATTTGAATTCAATAAATATCTGGAATTAAAGAGTCTAAATGATGACCCATTGTCAATTGTTGGGGGAAAAAAAACATCTAATATCCTTCAAAGAAGGAAACCACTGTCCTTAGCCGGTCTGGCCTACATGTGACCCCAGACCCACAGCAATGTGGTTGACTCTTAACTGGGCAGTTCAGGATGGACAATAAATACTGCCTGGTCAGCAATGTCCTCATTCCATGAATGAAGAGCAAACAAGAAAAGTTGTGAAAAAATGCAACAAATACTTAAATGAGGTCTAAACTGATAATTAATATCTCCAATAAAAGTCACCTCAAGAGGGTTCTCCAGCTTTTTAAGTATCTTGAGAAACATTTCATGAGGCATTCTGGGCTTAAATAACTTGAAAAGAAAACCAGAGGGCAGAATTCATGACAAAATAGTTGCTGCTGACTTAAACTCTTTAACCTTGAAACTCCTGCTGGGAAACAGCAGTCATAACACAGGGAAACCGCCTACACCACCACAAACCCAGCAGAAGGGAAATTCGACCAACTGGTTAAACTGTTTCAAAAGATTTACAAACTAGAACAGGAATGTGCCATTCCCCATCACCCCACCCCCAAGTCATTCCCCTCCATTCAACAAGAAATGGCTGTTCTGTCTGTGACCTTAATGCCACATTCCAACACATCATCAGTTAGCTTCACCCGGTATTTAGATTAGATTAGATTAGATTACCTACAGTGTGGAAAGAGGCCCTTCGGCCCAACAAGCCCACACCGACCCTCCGAAGAGAAACCAACCTATATTTACCCCTGGGTAAAAACAATGACTGCAGATGCTGGAAACCAGATTCTGGATTTGTGGTGCTGGAAGAGCACAGCAGTTCAGGCAGCAGCCGAGGAGCTTCGAAATCGACGTTTCGGGCAAAAGCCCTTCATCAGGAAAAACCCTTCATCCTGATGAAGGGCTTTTGCTCGAAATGTCGATTTTATTGCTCCTCGGATGCTGCCTGAACTGCTGTGCTCTTCCAGCACCACAAATCCAGAATATATTTACCCCTGACTAATCCACCTAACATTATGGGCAATTTAGCATGGCCAATTCACCTAAGCTGCACATCTTTGGACTGTGGGACGAAACCGGAGCACCCGGAGGAAACCCACACAGACACGGGGAGAATGTGCAAACTCCACACAGACAGTTGTCCGAGGCGGAAATTGAACCCGGGTCCCTGGCGCTGGGAGGCAGTGGTGCTAATCACTGAGCCACGTGTTAGTCAAAAATATATTTAACTCAGGGTTAGAAATATCGCAAGACCCTGCTGCCAGCCTGCTCTCTGGGGAAGAGAAAGTTCCAAAGAAAGGATTTCTCTTCTTGTGACTTAAGTGGACGACCTATTTTTAAACTGTCCTTTTTTGGTCCTCAGTTCTGAGGAAGGGTCACTTTAACCACAATGTTAACTGATTTCTCTCCACGATGCTGCCAGACCTGCTGAGCTTTTCCAGTAACTTCTATTTTTGTTTGTCTAGTTCTAGTCCACCTCTTTCATTATTGGACACAGGAATTGAGCAACTCAGCCCTTTGAGCCTTATCAAGGTCCCTCAGAATTTTACATGTTCCAGTTAGATCGCTTTCCATTCTTCAAAAACTCCAGTGGATAAAGGCACTAACTGTTCAACCTTTCCTCTCAGAGGTCAACAGCACACCCAGGAATCACTGATTTTCCTCATAACGTTTTCACAACATGTTTAAGCATCGACAAAATCTGAATATACTATAAACATTGGATAAGCAGTCTGTGCATACACAGAGTAGATAGAACAAAACATTTGATTTTGGCAGAGGAATAAAGTGCAGATTTATAAGTGATTGGGAAAAGACTCAGCAACAACATGAGGAAACAGACTTTTATGGAGCAAATGGTTATGATCTGGAATGCACTGCCCAAGAGTGCAAAGGAAGCAGCTTCAATAAAGGCCTTCTGAAAAGAATCCGATAATTATCAGCTAAAAAAAAACATTTGGAAAGTCACAAAATAAAAGGTTTGGGAGTGGGGCTAGCTGACTTGCTTTAACAGAGAGCCAGCATGAACACACTGAGCTGAATCAACTTTATCCATTTCATGATTCTACTTTTCTATGGTCACAGCAGTCTTCAAGCGTGCTTTTTTGTGTGTTACTGAACACTGAAACTGCATATGTAAAAACACTTCAGTCTCCAACTTGGACAGTACAGCATCTGAACTGTGGGGTAGAAAAACAGAAACTGTAAGGTCCACGAAGCTGATTTGCTTGAGATACCCCAAAATTTGTCAAACTGTACACTTTCCAGGCCCCTTTGATAAAGGGGCTTGTTTTCCTGGCTGCGCTGAGATTCCATGGAATCAATAGGGACTGTCATCATTAATGTGGATGTGGAACCAGGAGGGTCAGGGGGAGGAACAGAACCGATTCTAGCCTCAGCTGGACAGCTGATCACCCCCTTCCACTCTCCACCTAAACTCTGCAACAAAGCAGCCCAGCCTGCTCTCCAACATCCCCTCCCTTGAAGCTACTGCCTCTTTTTTTTTGGGGGGGGGGGCACAGGGAAGGGTTTAAATGAGCAACCTCAGCACATTCTGACTGTAAATGAATATGCACCAGAATTTGGGCCCAACATGCAAAGTTTTGGCCTGAGCAAATCCAGAATATATAAGCAGTGCAGTATCAGACTCTGTCCAAGGGGTGACAATTCAATGTGTCTGGCACTGCTCCTCTGACTGACGAGTATTATATCAAGTTTGAGAGAGACTTTGACTATCTTTCCATCAGGCAGGAGAAACTAAAAGAATATAACAATGTCCATGAAATAAAACAAGAGGAGAATTCCTCAACAATCACAAACATAAAACAATCTGATAATCCATTTGCTTTGCAACCCAGCACAATCCACACATTCCATAGACATGTTGGAACTAGAGGTAAATCATGCAAGTACTGCTTAAAGCAGACCCATCATGAACCACAAACATGCAGAAATTGCTGAGAAAGAAAAAAATAGGACTTACTATGCACCCAGAAACCAAAACAAAAGAGGGTTTAATAAAAATGACAAGTATAAGTGAAGAGATCACATAAAATATTAAAATTCACTTTAAAAAATAACATTGAGTAATACAGGTTAGCAGTTTAATACCCCATGATTTTTCACGCTTTTCTCAATTCAATTTTTCAGCTTCAGTTACTGCGCATTTAAAGTTTTGATTAGATGCTCTACAGTGTGGAAACAGGCCCTTCGGCCCAACAAGTCCACACCGACCCTCCGAAGAGTAACCCACCCAGACCCATTCCCCTCTGACTAATGCACCTAACACAATGGGCAATTTAGAATGGCCAATTCACCTGTCCCATACATCTTTGGACTGTGGGAGGAAACCGGAGCACCCGGAGAAAACCCACACAGTCACAGGGAGAATGTGCAAACTCCACACAGACAGTTGCTGGAATTGAATCTAGGCCCCTGGTGCTGTGAGGCAGCAGTGCTAACCATTGAGCCATCATGCTGCCCCTTATGCTGTTGGATTCATGAAAAAAAAGGATAAGGAAAAGGAATGCAAAATTGTTTTCATTTACTGGGCTTGCTAGCATATTTACAGCACATGATGCTGACTGAATAAATCATGCGAACAAGGATCCCACACTTTTACTTCAGGACCTGCAGATAACCAGATGAATTGCATCGCTCTGCGGCTGAGCACAAGCATTCCAAAACAAAATGCTAAGCAAGAGCAATTAATAGTTGCTAAGTTGTTAAGAATGGAATCTTAACTCTGCACTTGTTTTACAGATACTGTGGGGTCAGTCACTGCTGGATTAATTAATGTCTAACATGAAGGACACAGTAAGTTAGGAATGTGGGGCCAACGAGCAAGCTAAGTTCTGGGCTACAACAGATTTCTACGTAGACTGAGCTCATAGCACAAGGACACTTACAGAAACAAACTCCTCAAAGCTGATCTTGCGATCTTTGTTTTTGTCTCCTTCAATCATGAGATTTTCAATGATTTCTCGTATTCTGAAGCCAGGCAATGAAAAATTGGCTTCACGGAAAAGATCACGGAGTTCCGAGTCATTAATGTAGCCATTGCTGTTTAGATCTATCCAGATAAACAAAAGTTTTACAATTAAAAATAAAACAACACAATCATATGTAATACTTGTCAATTTGGAAAAGGCCAAATCAGCTCAATTTCCATCTTCAAATGCATCTAACAGATTATACCTCCCTGGTAATCACTTAAGGTTAAAACCAATTATAAAACATATTATAAGTTTATGATTACAATTTGCATCTGTCTGCATGTTTTATACCAACAATGAAAAGTACATCTCAGTCTTGCAAATGACGTGAAAGACATTTAGCACATATGCCTATCATGGTGCATTTAGACAATGTTTTCTTCCTGTCTACGCACCTTTAACTGCCAAAAATGTTTGCTCCATTTCACCATGCTGTCAGAATTCTGAACAACGTTCAGGTGAAAATGACAGTGAAAGTTTGGTTTTCATCACATTGCGAGGTTTCAAGAAACAAAATGCAATTGACTCAAAAAGTATACTTGAGTGCAAACCGTAAATTGAGATCAGAACAAACAAATCAGGCAGAGGTCCGCATTTAATCTTAGAAATTTGCTATCCTTTTAAGTGACATTAGGACCATTCAATGAATGACTTCCTTTAGTATTTTTCAAGAAAGAGTTGGATAGAGCTCTTAAGGAAAGTGGAATCAAGGGTTATGGGGATAAGGCAGGAACAGGATACTGATTGAGGATGATCAGCCATGATCATAATGAATGGTGGTGTTGGCTCGAAGGGCAGAATGGCCTACTCCTGCACCTATTGTCTATTGTATTAGAAGCTTATGACATTGATATTATTATTGACAAAATTGAACCTCAAACTCATTCATGGAAAACTTTTGAGTGTGGAGTACGAGGGGTAAATTTCTCAGGAAACTCCCTCCCTACTTTTTTTCATTGGCAAGGAACAGTAAGTCTTTTTGATGCCACAAGTTAAAAATGCATGCTGCTGAATTAGAAGCAAACCAGTCATTGGTTGCAGGTCAGTATTAAAAATGTGTATGCTTGAGTCCTTCTTCCAAGTTAACAATGACTGACCAGTATACACAAAATAAGACCCTAAATCACAACCCACAAATTGTGTAGATTTAAGAAATCATCCTACAAAAGGAAAAGCAAGTAGTAAAAGACAGGGAGAAACTCCGAGCAGTCACCATGATCCAGGCAAACTACTGGACCTTTAGACGGATGAGCCCCCAGGATCAGTTGGCCTGCATTTGTGTGTCTTAAAAGAAACAGGCGCAGAGGTAGTCCAAACATTGGTTAAAAATCCTCACATCTGTTGGATTCTGAAAGAGTGCATTGGAAAATAACAGATGTAAGTAAAGCCATCATAGCCCCAGAGGGCCAAAGGGCTGCTCTTTCAGAGTGACAGAGAGATGATTGGTGGGGTGGGGTGGGGTGAGGTGAGGGGGGTTTCACGTGAGGGTCACCATACCTTGGGAGAGGTACATGCTTGAGAAGGTAGGACCTTCGTGGTGAGTCAGTCATTGTGGGAACTGAACCAGTGCTGTTGATGTCATTCTGCATTGCAAACCACTATCCAGCTGACTGAGGTGGCTGACCCCCAACAAACATAACACCTTCATTCAGAAAGCGGGGGGGGGGAAATAGGAAGAAGGAAACTGTAGACCAGCTAGTCATAGGGAAACTGCTAGAATCCATTATCGAGGTGATTATAGCAGGATACTTAGAAATCAGATTCAACATGGTTTTGCTTAATGGAAAATGCTGTTGAACTAATCTGCTTGAATTTTTTTTTGAGGAACTAACAAACAAAGCTAGATAAAAGGGAACATGTGGATTTTGCATACTGGGATTTCCAGAAGGTATTATCAAAAGTTACCACGTGAAATAAGAGCTGATGTTCTGAGGGTAACATTTGAATAAATGATTGGTTAGGTTAACAAGGAGAAATGGGTCTTTTTCACCTTGGCAAGCTGTAACCAGTGGGGCGCTATAAGAATCATTGCTGGATTGTAGATATTTGCAAGCTGCATCAATGTCTGAACATTGGGTCAAAACTAAAGTTTGTTCGATTTGCTGGTGACATCAAGTTACATCAGAAAACACATTGCCAAGAGGTAGTATACAGCCTGCAAAGTGATACAGATTGGCTAAGCAAATGGTCAAAAACAGAGTGGATGGACTTTAACGTGAACTTGCTGACTTTGCTGGAAAAACACGGAATGACGTTACCAAAACAAAAATACATTGCAGACCTGAGTGGTACAGAGGGATCTCAGAACACTGGTACATGAATCACCAAAAGATATTGCATTATACAGCAATGCAAATGGAAGGTTATTGTTAAGACCATAAGACATAGGAGTGGAAGTAAGGCCATTCGGCCCATCGAGTCCACTCCGCCATTCAATCATGGCTGATGCGCATTTCAGCTCCACTTACCAGCATTCTTCCCGTAGCCCTTAATTCCTCTAGACAACAAGAACCTATCAATCTCGGCCTTGAAGACATTTAGCGTCCCGGCTTCCACTGCACTCCGTGGCAATGAATTTCACAGGCCCACCACTCTCTGGCTGAAGAAATGTCTCCGCATTTCTGTTCTGAAATGACCCCCTCTAATTCTAAGGCTGTGTCCACAGGTCCTAGTCTCCTCACCTAACGGAAACAATTTCCTAGCATCCACCTTTTCCAAGCCATGTATTATCTTGTACGTCTCTATTAGATCTCCCCTTAATCTTCTAAACTCCAACGAATACAATCCCAGTATCCTCAGCCGTTCCTCATATGCTAGACCTGTCATTCCAGGGATCATCCGTGTGAATCTCCGCTGGACACGTTCCAGTGCCAGTATGTCCTTCCTGAGGTGTGGGGACCAAAACTGGACACAGTACTCCAAATGGGGCCTAACCAGAGCTTTATAAAGTTTTAGTAGTACATCTCTGCTTTTATATTCCAACCCTCTTGAGATAAGAGACAACATTGCATTCGCTTTCTTAATCACAGACTCAACCTGCATGTTTACCTTGAGAGAATCCTCGACTAGCACTCCCAGATCCCTTTGTGCTTTGGCTTTATTAATTTTCTCACCATTTAGAAAGTAGTCCATGCTTTTATTCTTTTTGCCAAAGTGCAAGACCTCGCACTTGCACACGTTAAATTCCATCAGCCATTTCCTGGACCACTCTCCCAACCTGTCTAGATCCTTCTGTAGCCTCCCCACTTCCTCAGTACTACCTGCCTGTCCACCTAACTTCGTATCATCAGCAAACTTCGCTAGAATGCCCCCGGTTCCCTCATCCAAATCATTAATATATAATGCGAACAGCTGTGGCCCCAGCACCGAACCCTGCGGGACACCGCTCGTCACCGGCTGCCATTCTGAAAAAGAACCTTTTATCCCAACTCTCTGCCTTCTGTTAGACAGCCAATCCTCAATCCATCCCAGCAGCTCACCGCGAACACCATGGGCCCTCACCTTGCTCAGCAGCCTGCCGTGTGGCACCTTATCAAAGGCCTTTTGAAAGTCTAGATAGACCACATCCACTGGGTTTCCCTGGTCTAACCTACTTGTCACCTCTTCAAAAAATTCCAACAGGTTTGTCAGGCATGACCTCCCTTTACTAAATCCATGTTGACTTGTTCTAATCAGACTCTGCTCTTCCAAGAATTTAGAAACCTCATCCTTAATGATGGATTCTACAATTTTACCAACAACCGAGGTTAAGCTGATTGGCCTATAATTTTCCATCTTTTGCCTTGATCCTTTCTTGAACAAGGGGGTTACTACAGCCATCTTCCAATCATCCGGGACCTTTCCTGACTCCAGTGACTCTTGAAAGATCTATTAATTATTAGTCTCTGGAATATAATACGAGGGAGGCTTTATCACATCTGTACTGGGTGTTGGTGACAGCGCATCTGGAATACTGTGCCCAAGTTGGTTTCCTTATTTGAAAAGGAAACTAGAAGACATTCAGAGAAAGTTCACTCAATTGAATCCAGGAATAAGGGATTTAATAGGTCGGGTCTGTATCTGTTGGAATTGAGAAGTGAGGAAATTTTATTGTAACAAATAGTCTTCAGCAGATCTAATAGGAAACTGGAAACGTTATAGAATCCCTAGTGCAGAAACAGGCCATTCAGCCCATCAAGTCCGCATAGGTCCGCCAAAGAGCATTCCATCCAGACCCACCGCCTTACTCTATCCCTGTAACCACTGCGTTTCCCATGGCTCATCCTCCTAACCTGCACATCCCTGGACACCATGAGCCATTTCCCAAGGCCAATCCACCTAATCTGCACATCTTTGGACCGTGGGAGGAAACTAGAGCACCCAGAGGAAAGCCACACAGACATGGAGAATGGGCAAACTCCACACAGACAGTCGCCAGAGGTGGGAATCGAACCTGGGTCAATGGAGCTGTGAGGCAGATACGCTAACCACTGAGCCGCCATGCCGTTCACGCCCCCTCTTGTGGGGGAAGCGGAGTTCCAGGGGACTCTGTTTGGAGTTGGTGATTTTTCTTTCTCTTAGAGAACTTTAGTGTGGAATGGTCTTGCACAGAGGCGGTGGAGGCCGGCTTATTGAATTACTTCAAGGCAGAGTTCAGATAGATTTCTTATCAATACCAAAGTTAAGGGTTATTGGAAACCAACAGGAAAGTAGAGCTTAAATAGCAACTAGATGAACTATAATTTTACTGAATGAATGAGTATGAATGGTTTAATTGTGCTTCTAAGTCTGATATTGAAAAGGGAATTATAACGCACTAACTGTAGTTCCAGTAAATGAATCTGGTGCACCAATATTAATGGTGTACACCAGCTAGAACACAAGTAGCCATACTGAACACTGTGGTTACAGCAACTTCATTTATTTTTGCTTTAAGAATTAGAATTAGAATTCCTACAGGGCGGAAACGCCTTTTGGCCCAACAAGTCCACACTGACCCTCCAAGGAGTATCCCACCCAAACCCATTCCCCTACATTTACCCCTTACTCATGCACCTAACCTATATCCCTGAACACTATGAGCAAGTTAGCATGGCCAGTTCACCTAAATTGCACATCTTTGGACTGTGGGAGGAAACTAGAGCACCCAGAGGAAACCCACGCAGACACGAGGAAAATGTGCAAACTCCACACAGACAGTTGTCAGAGGCTTGAATTGAACCCAGGTCCCTGGTGCTGTGAGGCAGCACTGCGAACCACTGAGCCACTTTTATGCAAATGAGGCATATCCCAATAAAATAGGATTGATTTAGTTGGGTTGGCAATGGATATGCACTTAACACAGCAATGTGGCATGCAAACCAAAAGTGAAACAAATAATCCCATCAACTGGCAGCATTGAGAACATGGTTTATGTTGCTAGCTTTTCGCATGAGGGAGTCAAATAAGTGGTTGGTCTTCAGGGTTCATGCAGTTACAGCAGAACATTGGTCCACCATCATTCTTCACCTAGGGATATCATCAAATGATTAGGAGAGCCAGGTTCTGACCACTTGATGGTACCACAGGTAGATCCTGCTTAGTCAATAGCCATGTTTATGTGACTCACCAGCAGTGTGCTTTTACAGTTGGTCAGAAAGCATCTGAGGGCTACTCACCAACTTTTTTAAAAGCCTCATGGAGCTCTTCTAGTTCATCCTTTGCAATCTGTGTTACGGTATCCATTTCCTTTCCCACCTATATAATCCAATCTCAAGGTCTGGATTTAAAACTGTAGGGGGAAAAAAAGAGAGAGAAATATTCCATTAAGACCTTAAACATCAGAACCACCTCTTTGTACTCTCGCGCAGACTGAAGCAATGGGAGCGCGGTTACAATATTTTGCTTAGTTTCCGGAAACCACTACTGCCGACAGGGACAACTGTCCTGTGGGAATGCAAATTGAATCATGGAATTGTTATGGTGTAAAAGGGAAGCCATTCAGTTTATAATCTCTGTACTTGCTCTCCAAATAAATATTTCATCTTGTATCATCCCTCTCCACATCTTAACTGCACGGTGTGTGAAGTAGTTCACCCTTGTATGGCTTTGCCTCTTTATTCTCAATCCTATCAGGAACAGTTTGTCCCCCATCTCTTCTGTCGGGACTTCATGAATTCGAATATCTCGATCAGATCTCCTCTTGGTCATATCTTTTCCCAGCAAAACTGTTCAAGTTCTCCAATCTCTCCTCATAGCCATGTTGCTCACCTGGAAACCGTTCTAATAATCTGCACCCTGCTCCTGAAGACTTATTCTCAAACATTAGGCGCTGATTGCATGAGTGTTAGGACCCTAGAATATGGCAGAAAATAAGACACTGATCTGCTGGAATTTACATCAGTAGCTGCATGGGCAAGTATTGGTGCACACTTCTATTTCATGGAAACGACGACTTCCAATCTGCAGAAACCAACCTTCAGATTTAACAGGAAACCTCATTGATCAACTTCAGAACTTTCAACAAATTGAAAATAAGTTCTGAAGGAAGGTCCCTGGACTGGGACCTGTGTTTTCTCTCCACAGATGCTGCCAGACCTGTGTTTTTCCAGTAATTTCTGTATTTGTTAAAAAAAATCTGATCTCCAAATTAAATGGTGTCCCCCAAGTACAATTAATCTCCACATGTATTAGGACCTACAGCCACTATGGGTGACACTACACACAATCATTCATCCTCAAAGCAATGCTTTGTCTTGCACAATACAATGCAACTGTTACATGTGAACGGCAATCCCAGAATCTCTCAAACAACCTCACACAAGTTCTAATGATGCACAGTTTCATCCCCACTATCTTTCCTGGTGTGACACCAACACAACTGATGACACACTATTTTCAAGTGATCTCTCATGCTGTCTCTTGCACATCAGGTAAGACAAGATTGCAAATACGCATTTCTTCAAAACCCATTCCACTCCTTGGACATTTACGTGGAGAATTCAAACACAATATGTTTTCCCGACAAAGTCCTCAACAGGGCTTAGAATAAAATTGATGTCCAACTTAAGGTGGTAACAGTGTGAATAGGTTAATTCAGAGATCTAAAAGTCATGACAATGTGCCTTCTACTAGTTCCATTTTGAAACCTACCCAAACAGTCCTCTGATATTATACTTGCCCCCGTCCAAAATGTGCCAGTTGAGCATTATTTGTTTTCCAATTCTTTACTTTCACTGCAGAGAGGGGAAAGAGATTAATGTTGTGTCGTTATTCATTGCAAGTAAATTCAAAGCTGACCAGCCATATCACCTCCTTCGACTCTTGTGAGATCAGGAGTCTTGCCAATCTCTTGGACAAAAGCTTTTAAAATCCACGACGTGAGAAAGTAAATTTTGTAATGTTTACACACCCTTGTTCAAGCTAGCAACCAATGAATTGGCACAAGGTTGGATATGGTCATTTTACCAAATGTCTCACCAAAACCCAAGCCTGCAGGCCCTCCCGTTTCTTCCCCTCCAAAAGACCCATCCAGTCCCCCTCCACCAAAACCCTCCTCCGCCTCCCCAAATGAATCCTCCCCCTCAATAACTTTTCCTTCAACTCTTCCCATTTCCTCTAAATGGGGTGGCCACAGGCACTCGCATGAGGCCTAGCTATGCCTGCCTCTTTGTCAGCTACATTGAACAGTCCCTCTTCAGTACACATCCAGGCACTGTTCCCCAACTCTTCTCCTGTCACATCGATGACTGCATCGGTGCTGCAGCCCGCACCCAGGCTGAACCGGAGCAGTTTAGCAACTTCACTAACAACTTCCACCTTGCCTTCAAATTCACTTGGTCTATCTCGGACACCTCCCTCCCCTTTCTTGACTTCTCTGCTTCCATTTCCAGCGACATGGACTGACATTTAACACAAACCCACAGACTCCCATAAGTGCCTGGACTACACCTCCTCCCACCCCATATCCTGCAAAAACCTCATCCCATTTTCCCAATTCCTCTGTCTCTATTGCATCTGCTCTGACGAGGAGATAATCCATTCCCAAGCACCCCAGATATCCACTTATTTTAAGCAACTTGCTTCCCCCCCCCCCACTGTCATCCAGACAGCCCTCCACCATACCTCCTCCATTCCTCACGCCACTGCTCGAAATGCTCCCCTCAAACATAAAGACACTGTCACCTTTTTCTTTACTTTCAACCCTAATAGCCTCCACATCCAATGTATCATCCTGAAACACTTCCACCAACTCCAAAAAAAACCAGGACATCTTCCCCTACCCACTCCTCTCTGCCTTGCGGAAGGACAATTCACTTCACCACTCCCTGGTCCACCAAACCCAACATCCTCCTCCACCTCCGTCTGCCACACCCGTATCTTCCCCTGCAACCGGAAAAGATTTTCTCTACACTGGTGAGACCCAACGTAAATGAAGGGCACATTTCACTGAGCATCTCAGCCGGGCCTGTGAGGGCCAGCCTGGCCTCTCGGTCACTGCCCATTTCACTACCCCTTCCCGACATGTCTGTCCTCTGTCTCCTCCGTTGCTGCTGTGAATCGAACCACAAGGTGGAGGAATACCACCTTATCTTCCGCCTGGGCAGCCTATAGCCTGGAGGACTCAACATTGAGTTCTCCAATTTCAAGTACCTACCCACCCATCCCTCAACTACCTTCCCAGCCCCTCCTTCCATTCCACTTACCGACCCTTCCTCACAGCCACCAACTGGACTCATCCCTCCCATTAACCAACCAAGTTGTATCCACTACCAGTATTCACCTATCACTACCTCACCATTCCGCCCCTCTCCTGAACCTCTCCCCGCCTCCCCTTTATCTGCAGCTCCCCCTACCATCATCCCCAGTCCTGAGGAAGGGTTACACTCAAAATGTTGACTCAACCTCCTGATGCTGCCTGGCTTGCTGTGTTCTTCCAGCCTCCTGCTTGTCCATTTTGGATTCCAGTATTCGCAGTTTTTGTCTCTGCCATTAGTTTCAGCCTTCACCATGATCAACAAACCAGGACCAGGCCAGTTCTAAAGTTCAAAAACAATGACACAGACTTTCCAAAGACCAGAAAATCAGATGGGAGTTGCAAATGGGGACTCTAAAATCCCCATTGGTGCAAATTCCCCTACATCTGAGAGCTTGAAAAAATATCTATTCAAATCGGAGAATTGGGAGGGTTCCACTGAATTTTAATAAATAAATAGTTACCCAGGAATAAAAAAAACAAACAATTAAATACCTAGTCCATTTCCAAGGGACTATTAAACTGATCTACCAAGTTACCCCATGAAACCCTCAACTACACCGCTCCTAGACCCTTCCCCACCCTCCTTGTTTCCTCATCTCCTCATACCCTGCCAACCCCCGTGACCCAACAACCCACTCTGCACCCTAGCCTCACAGCTCATGGACTTACCCTTTCAGAGGAGTTAAAGATCACATAACACCAGGTTATAGTCCATCAGGTGAATCACCTTATGAAGGTGCAGCGCTCCGAAAGCTAGTGCTTCCAAATAAACCTGTTGGACTATAACCTGGTGTTGTTTGACTTTTAACTTTGTACACCTCAGTCCAACACCGGCGTCTCCAAATCATGCCTTTTAGAGGAGCTATCAAAATGGCTGCTTGCAATACGGAGCCCTTAAAATCACAGAATATGGCAACTAACTGCCATGGAAAAAGGGGCGCCATTTGTCTTCTCTGATGACCCTGCACTAGAAGGAACTTGTCAGAGTTAAGTATGGGCTGTGTATTTCTGAAGGCACCCTGATCAGAACCTCCTGTCAGAGATGCGGAACACTTTCATCTTGTGAACAAAGAACAGGAATGTCAATCTGTGTGCGATTACAACTCTTCAGAAAATCCACTCGACATGTGAGACAAAAGGCTCGCACTACAAAATGTATACACAATCTTACAGCATCATACAGCATGGAAACAGAGCAAACAAGTCAAGCACCCACACGCACCAATTCCCAGTCTCTCCTCTCCTTGCTATGAAAGAAGCAATTCCATTGGCAAATAAGTAAAACTGCTCCAAGGTAGTTGGCAAAAGGCAACATTTTTTTAAAACCGCGTGGTAAAAGAGCTGACAGTCCATTCGACGGGAATAACTGCAGTTCGGTGAATGGACCAGCAGTGAGAAGTACAAAATAATTTCAAAAACTGTTCACATGCTGCTTACCCACACCAAATAAGACAACAACATAGCAAAATAATCCAAAGTTCTCGAGGCGAAGAGAAACCAGACGAACACTGTTACTGAGCCAAGGACAACAATATTAGGACACTCAGTTAAAGAATTAGGCTGCAAGGAGACTCTTGAAAAAAATGAAGAGACTGGGGATCGGAGGCAGGCAATTACAAAGTTTGGGATTATGGCAGCTGGAGGAACAGTCAATGCTACAGCACAGGAAATTGGAGTGAAACACAGGAATCTGGGGAAACATCAGGAACCAGAGATGGAGGAAAATCAAAGAGTTATAGGGCTGTAGGAAGTTATCGAAATATGACCAATTTAGAGTATGATTTCCAAACCCCAGTCGGTTCAGTATTCCACAAGAGGAGGGTATGAAAATAAAGGCTAGCACTGACAGAATAAACTACATGATGAGCCCTGACTACTCTCCTTTTAAGACAGGTCTGCACTTGTAGCTACATTCAAATCTCAGGTGCCTCTCAGTAAATCAGTTTAAATATAATCAATTTATTCAGTTATCTTCTTCTTAAATGGGTAAAATGTGGGTACAGAGTTCTTTTCTCCTGCCAAGGTTTGATATCTACTGTTGAACTTGGTCTCAGCATTGCACAGGAACTGGAAATAGAAAGACACGAAGGGAGAGACTTAGTCAGCTGCCTGGTTTCTGATCAACCTTACCTCCCCTACCCTCCCTTTCTAGACAGCCAAAGATGCACAAGTGTCACGTGACTCAGACAGAACTAACTGGGCTTGTAGTCAGCTCTGATACCCACTCAACTAATATCAGACATTAACAATGGCCACTCAGAAAAGGTAACTGATCACTTTTAAAAGTTGTAACCAGTAGCAATAGTTACACAAACAGCAAAAGTTATTGCTCTGCTCTTTTTCCACTCCAGGCAAAGTGAGGAAAACATTCTTTCAGTGCAGTGCAACTGTCCTAGTACATTATTCCTCCACTACATTGTGTCACACAAAGTTTGAGCTGTTGCTGGGCAGAGGTCAATGTCAGGAATGCAGTTTATGTACACACACAGCATAAAGTCTCAAATGGAGAGCGCGGCAACGATCGAAGCTAAAGCAGGGGGAGTCTGGAGGTCAGCAGTGCACGTACACAGAGTGTTATCCACTGTATGAACAGCAACTCTGAGAAATGAAGGCGGGGTGGGGGGGAGAAGAAAGTGCCTAACAGCACTGTTCGGGAGTTTCAGGATTTGATCCGGCAACAGTGCATATAATTCCCAGGAAGGACAGGGTGGGATGTCCCCATGCATCTGTAGCCTTGGTACTTCGAGGTAACAGAGGTCGTGTGTTTGAAAACTGTTGTTGAAGGAGCCAGGTTGCTACAGTGCATCTTCTAAATAGTACACAGAGCTATGTATGATGTTTTGGTGATGGAGGGAGTGAATGTTTAGATGACGAGCCAATCAAGTGGGCAGCTTTATCCCATACGGTGCCAAGCTTAAGTCTTCTGGGAGCTACACTCATCTGTGTTTTGACAGTATTCCTTCAGAGATTATGGGCAGTCAGGATGTTAGTTACTCTCTGCAGAAGTCCTAACCTCTGACCTACTCCTGTAGGCATATTGCCAAGGTTGATCAGGTTCAGTTTTTGGTCAATGAAAATCCCCAGGATATTGATAGTGTGGAATTCAGGAACTGCATTGCCACTGAATGTCAAAGGGATTTGGTTAGACCCTGTTGTGCTGGACAGGGTCATTACCTGGCATTTGTGTGACTTGCCACTTATCAGTGTGGAGCTGGAAAAGCACAGCCAGTCAGGCAGCATCTGAGGAACAGGAGAGTTGACGTTTCAAGCAGGAGCTCTTCAAATGTCAACTCTCCTGCTCCTCAGATGCTGCCTGACCGGCTGTGCTTTTCCAGCACCACACTTTTCATCTCTGATCTCCAGCATCTGCAGTCCTCGCTTTCTCCTAATTGTCACTCATCAATCCAAGCCTGGGTATTGTCCAGGACTTTCTGCATATGGACATGAACTGTTTCAGTACTCCACTTCTGATCTAATCATGGCAGGAAACTCATTGATGAGCAGCTGAAGATTGTTGGGCCTACCCTGAGGAACTCCTGGGGCTGAGATGATTGACCTCTAACAACCACAATTTGGGTCAGGTAACTTTTTTTGTAAAAACGTTCAACCTATTTTTTGAAGCAACCTGCTCACAGACATTATTAGACACCTCTGGAGCATGTGGGACTTGAACCTAGCCCTCTCAGTCCAGGGCCAGGGACTCTACCACTGTGCCACATGAGGGCCTTTTAGGTGATGCGTATGATTCCAAGAAAGGTTTCACCTGAGTCCCATTGACATCAACTTTAATTGGCTACACATATAAAGAAAGTAAAAATTCTATGCCCCACCACAATTCTAATTTTTATTTCATCAAACCTTTCAACTCAGTTTTTCTCCTCTACCCAAAATATACTCTGCGATGAATTGGATACAACTGCATGATTTGTTCGGCCATTTCAGGTGACAATTAAGAGTCACCCATATTGCTGTGGATCTGGAGTCAGATCAAATAAAGGTCAGATTTTCTTCTCCAAAGGCTAAGCAAATCACATGGGTTTTTGCAATAAATCACCAAGAGTTTCATGATTCTTGTTGCTGAAACTTGTTTTTAATCCAGATATTGTTAATTGAATTTACATTTCACAAGCTGCATGGTGGAGAGGGTGCAGTGGATTTGAACCCATATCCCCACAGTATTTAAAAAGCAGCAAAATACTCTGGATGCTGGAAACCTGACATGAACGAGAAATATATTGGAAATACTCAGCAGGTTTGGCAGCATCCAGACAGAAATATCAAGTTAGTGTTTCAGGTTGATCTTTTATAGAACATAGAACATAGAAAAATACAGCTCAGTACAGGCCCTTTGGCCCTCGATGTTGCACCGACCGAAGCCTACCTAACCTATACTAGCCCAATAACCTCCATATGCTTATCCAATGCCCGCTTGAATGACCATAAAGAGGGAGAGTCCACCACTGATACTGGCAGGGCATTCCATGAACTCACAACCCGCTGAGTAAAGAATCTACCCCTAACATCTGTCCTATACCAACCTCTCCTTAATTTAAAGCTGTGTCCCCTAGTAACAGCTGACTCCATAGGTTCTCACTGTCAACCCTATCTAAACCCCTAATCATCTTGTAACCTCTATCAAATCTCCCCTAAACCTTCTTTTCTCCAATGAGAACAGCCCCAAGTGCCTCAGCCTTTCCTCGTACGATCTTCCTACCATGCCAGGCAACATCCTGGTAAACCTCCTCTGTACCCGTTCCAGTGCCTCCACATCCTTCCTATAGTATGGCGACCAAAACTGTACACAATACTCCAGATGCGGCCGCAGAGTCTTATAAACTGCAACATGACCTCAGGACTCCGGAACTCAATTCCTCTACCAATAAAGCCTAGTACGCCATATGCCTTCTTCACAGCACTATTTACCTGGGTGGCAACTTTCAGAGATCTGTGTACATGGACACCAAGATCCCTCTGCTCATCCACTCTACCAAGTAGCCTACCATTAGCCCAGTAATCCATCTTCTTGTTACTCCTACCAAAGTGAATGACTTCACACTTAGCTACATTGAACTCCATTAATGTGCCACTTTTCAGCATTCATTTTATCAGGATCAATCATTTCTTTTTTCACTCATCCTCTCTCAAGTTTCTGATTCACAGTAAATACATAGAGCTACTGTTTAAAATAAGGTTGAAGAAGTTTTCCATCCTATACCCATTAAAACATTTTGCAAGAATATGAATTTAAGTGAAAACCAACAATTACACAAAAAAGCTTAGAAAAAATGTGCCACTTTTCAGCATTCATCAAGCTCTGTAATACCAAATTACCACATTCTAAAAAGTACCAAAAAGTATGTCTATCTTTGATCAGTTCCCAAAATCTGCTCCAGATACAGCATAAAGCAGAGATGGAATAAGTTTATTCCATCAGTTTTTACAGTATCATCATCGGTAGAATGGAGAACATAGGTGTTGCAAAGCAGAAAAACCCTTAGACGGTGTGCAGTGTGCATTAATATGAAGGAGTTATATTCAGGAAGCGGAACACACTCCTTTGAGCGAAGAGGTCTAAAAGGAAAAAGTTGAAAAGCCCTTCATGATTATACTTGGCTTGAAATGCTGAATCAGAACAGGCAGCTTCCTTTGAGTCAGTGATAAGTGGTCAATTTCAAATGGTCATTCAGAGACAGATGTGGTGCATTTTTGGGGGAACATACCAATTTATAATTAAAAAAAAGTAGGCAAAACATCCAATACCAGGACCCAAAAAAAGGAGGAATTTCATCATTCAACTTTTCTGCTCAGGACCTACCCCTTATTTGGTAGCTGTTTCTACTTTTTGATTCATTTCCATTCAGTCGATCAAGTATTCACAATTCAGTCGAAAGGTGGCCAATTGCCAGAGGGAACGCGTTGCTTTTTCAGGTGAGACAGGACTGTGGGCACACCCTCTGGTGTTTGACATGATACATGTGAGACTATTCATTTTCCCCATTCTGAGTAGATTGATCACACCTTTTACCTACACTAGCAAGAGGACTGGGAGAATGCATTACAGTCGCACATTAAAAAAAAAGGTATTTATCACCAACAATCTGAGCAGATTAAGTTGCACCTCCTCGGCAATTTATCTCATTTACAATCTTGGGCTGAATTCAAACAACCTTCCCAAGTGAGATCATCAACACACACCTTACTCCAACTAAAGTGAAAGAACAAGATTACTTTCAATAAAGGAGTTAAATTCTTTTAACAAAGCGGAGGAAAATAAAAGACTAACTAATGAGGAAATGTGCTCACTAAAATAAATCCAGTGGTGGAACACAAGGTTCACTTTTCCCAACAAGAAGAATTGCATTTCAAACAGGTTTGCTGCAGACAGTACAAGTCAAATCTTGAATATTTCCTTCTCTCAACCATTCCACCTCCACACAAAGACTCGCAAATTCCAGGTGAAGAGCCAAAAAGGTGCCTCCTAAAAAAAAAAGCACCCAAATCCTCATTTTCTTTTACAATATTACGCATAGCAATAAAGTAATAGATACAAATGAGCAGGGACTAGACTGCACCTTAAGACCCCTCTGCCACTGACTCCGTAAGCAAGTGAATCACCCCATTTCCTTTGAGATTTGGTGATGAAAGGTCTGAAAACAGATCCCACCAGCTCAGCGAGTAAACTGACAACCTGACCCCATTTCATATTCACCTCATCAAAACTCAAACCAGCTACTCATTCTCCCCAAACTGCAGAGTGTATAGACCAATACGCTAAAAGCTTGTCTCAAATCACTTAGCTACTCAAAGACACCAGTGCAGTCACCGGTGAGGCAGTGGCAAGGAAATAGTGTGAGATTGGCGCTTGCTACAGCTTTCAGCTCGAATACTGAAACTCCACTTAATCCTGCTGTCTGCAGCAATCTTCACCTTTTAACAATCAAAGTCATCTTCCCGTTTTGAAATGCCGCAATTCAGCATGGAGCAACTTACTGCTTGATACAATAAAATCCTACCAAAAGCAAAGAGAGTTTAATCTTCAGATCTAGTTTAATAATAACAATAAACGCTACTGAACGCCAGGACAAACCGAGTGAGGCATAAAATCAAACCTGAAGTCAATTATCCTGCAAGACCAAATGTCACATTTTGAAAAGAATAGACACAGATCAGCCGAAATGTCAAGTTGTTCAATGCTTAGAAAAAACTATTAAACATTTTCACTGAGCCAGACACGCTGATGAACACAACCATCACCAAATCGTTAACTTACCGAGACTGTTCTGTGGAACAAACAGCAGAATAACTTCTCTCAAGGCAGCCTCCTGTTTAAAGTAACAGCTGGTAGAATACTCTCCCACACCCAACTGGCTCATTGTACAGCATTCCGAACTGCTGTGCACAGAACATTAAGTAACATGCCACAACATACCTAGGATGTTAGGAACAAGCACTTTTTGTTGCACAACTGCTTCAAAGATGAGATCTCTTCCAATTTTGTGCTTAGGCTAGCTATGTTTATTTTTTTTTTCAAAAAGCAGTTTTACATTTACTGTACATAATGAATGGATTTTAAGCCCAATTGTCTCCCCATCCCACTACCCCAACCCCTTCTCAGAGATTTGGATTCCTTACTAGCAAGCAGCTTCATAGTTGTTATGTACTTTGTCGAGGCATCAGTTATCCAACTGGGGAATGTTAACTGCATATTCAATTCTGGTGAGTGTGACAACCAAGCCCACCATCTGCATGTTCTTTCTTTGTTTCACAAGATAGTCAAAACAATTAGGTTCCCTCAGACCATTTGACATCTTTTAACGCCAGTATTACACCAACACAGCCAAACAGTTTGCCAAGATTCAGGCTGAAAACCTTTCTCATGACTTGTGCTGACTCCCATTGTGAAGGGTTTCCTGCCTATGATCTGAAGGTTTTCTTTGCCCCCTCAGTCTGCAAAATATACGAAAGTACCATTTTGGGTTTGCTTTCTCAACCTTATTAAACATCCTACATGTCTGTAACATTTCCTGTAAGACATCCAGTCAGAGTTGAGGAATCTCTCAAATTCTAGTTCCAACATGGATAACAAGTTACCAGAATTGGGACAACCAAACCTCTCCACCCAATCTTGCCCCCGAAGTCCAGAGTTTAAATTCCTTTTGTATTCACTCTTCCATGAGATACAGCATCACTGGCCCATCCTTAAAGGGAGTAGCTTGCTTGGTTATTACAGAATGGTATCATATGTAGACTCAAGTGAAGAATGGTAATCCAAGGGAAATATCAGGGATGAGCATTGTGCCACAGAACAGTAATCTGGAACAAAATCCTGCCTGTTGAAGTCCAGGAATGGAAACTGGCTTAATATTGGATTGTCCATGAAAACGGTCATACTGAGGACCTTGAGACACAAAAGACTTAGCCTTTAGTCTGTAAACTCCACCAAAATTTCCATTTTCTAGTCACCAAATTCATCTCTCTTCCCTTGGTGTGGTATCTGATCCCAAGGTGGGCAATCTGGCCACATACCTTATTTCCAGGCCCAGAACACTGCTCAGACCACCCCTCCCTCACCTGACCCACTGCTTAAACTTCCCTCTTTGCTGACAAACCTCCTGTCTCCTATCCCTCATACTGCAGGTCTACTAAAATGCTGCTGCCCACGTTTGAACATGCACCAAGTAAGTTTCCTCTCCCAGTGTTAAATTACCTTTATCAGCTCTTGGCCATTAAGTACCTCTATCCTTGGTCTCAAGTCTCTCAATTGGTTTGATCCTCTTCCAGCCTTGATCGCTAACCTTCAAGACTGGCAAGTCTAGACTTATCAATGATCTTGGGACCTCTGACTTCAGCTACCTACCTCAGTTGTCCCCTCATTTCAGACTCTCCATCCTCCTTTAAGATTCTCTTTAAAAGTCTACTGCTTTGGCCAACCTTTTGGTCATCTACCCTAACATCACCTTGTGGGGCTCAGTGTCAAATGGTGTTTGAGATCATTTCATTGTCGATATTTTCTCAAACCATTCAAGCAACGTTATTACACAGCTCTGGAGTAAGTTGGACTAGAACCCAGGCCTTCTGGATCAGAGATATGGACACTACCACTGGGTCACAAGAGACTTTAACATTTTCCGTATTAAAAAATGAGAAACATACTTCATCAGTTTGGATGTTGAGACTTCAACAAGTGAATCTCATGAATATTTATCCGCTGTATACTTTGACGTGACATAGGTGCAGATGAATAAACTCATGCAGAGAGAGCTTAAAGTCCCAAATCACAGCATCCTACCTAATAGGCTGAACACTTTTGCCTCTCCTAGTCTCCAAGTCGCAGTAGTTTGAGACCCGCCATAACACAGTGTTCAATGTTGCTCCAAACTACAGAATACTAATTGTTTTTATACGCTTTGTAGAATAGTCGAGTCGCCAACTCTGAATAACGCAGACTTTTAAACTCATCTTAACAAGGCCAGCCCAGAAAGCAAGACGAAGGCTGAAGTCTCTAAAAATATTAAATTGGCGCAAGTTGTTTCCTGTGATGGAAGCAAAATAATTTACTGAGCCAGAATTCCACAAGCAAGCTCATCCTGTGGTTAAATGCAAACCACTTAAACATTAAAGAACTCGAGAAAGTCAATATTTATCTAGTTTTTTCTAATGTATTTCAAATCACATTTGATATTACATTAAAGCTTTTAGCACATGATAGTGTCCTACAGTAGATTTGTCAGCCTTCAGCTTGATTCTGTGCAACCAAATCTCTTGATCTAGCGTACATATTAACACGGTATACAATACAGACCTGAGCCCACACCTATCCTGACACACAGACTGGCAACAATCCTTATTCATTCAACAGGTTGGGTCAATGAATTTTACAGCCACTTAAAAATTTTGAAGACCAAATCCTTATATGTACATTCAGCTGGCATATGGCCATTTTTGAACAAGAGTAGTTGCCGTTCATGTTGTCAAACCAGAAGAAATGAGAGCTTATTGAATTTTTATTCACTTGTAGGACATGGGCATCACTGGTTGGGCCAGCATTTATTGCACGTCCCTATTTGTCCTTGAGGTGGTTGTAGCGAGCTGCCTTCTTTAACTACTTCGATCCGTGTGCTAAGGGTTGACCCACAATGCTGTTAGGGAGGGAATGACAGAATTTTGACTCAGTAACACCGAAGGAGTGGCGATATATTTCCAAGTCAGGATGGTGAGTGGTTTGGAAGGAAATTTGCACGTGATGGTTTCCCATGTATTTGGTGTCCTTGTCCTTCGAGATAGTAGTCATGGATTTGGAAGGTGCTGCTGAAGGATCTTGCATGACTTTCTGCATATTGATAGTAGCACAGCGCGTACTAAGTGTTGGCAGTGGATATTTGTGGATCTGGTGCCATTCAAGCGGGCTGTTTTGTCCTTCTTGAGTGTTGTTGGAATTGCATCCATCCAGGCAAGTGGGGAGTATTGCATCACATTCCTGATCTGTGCTTGTAGATAGTGGACAGGCTTTGGGGAGTCAGGAGGTGAATTACTCACGGCAGTAGTCCTAAACTTAGATCTTGCTCTTGTCACCACTCTGTGTGGTGGGTTCTGTTGAGTTTCTTTTCAATGGTAACTGTCAGGATTTTAATAGTCAGGGAATTCAGTGATGGTAACACCATTAAAACTTAAGAGGTTGGATTATCACTTATTAGAGATGGTCATTGCCTGGCATTTGTGTGGCACAAATGTTACTTCTCACTTGTTAGCCCAAGCCTGGATATTGTATTCTTCTTGTTGAATTGGAGCATGGACAGCTTCAGTATCTGAAGTCGCAGCAAATGGTGTTGGACATTGTGCCACCAACAGGGAACATTCCTACTTCTGACCTTAATGATGGAGGGAAGGCCATTGATGAAGCCTCAGATATTAATCGGAGGAGCTCCTGCAGAGATGGACTGGAGCTGAGATGACCTCCAACAACCACAAACATCTCTCTACGGTTCCATCTTCCAACCACCAGAGTTTGACCCGATACCCTTTGATTCGAATTTTGCTCAGGCTCCTTGATGCGGCCACACACAGTCGAATAGGACCTGGATGTCAAGAGCTGTGACTCTCACTTCACCTTTGGAACGCCTCTCTTTTGTCCCTGTTTGAATTAAGGCTCTGATGAGGTCAGCAGCAGAGTGACCCTGAGCAGATGTTGCTTGATAACACCTTACATCACTTGATTAATGATCCAGAGTAGACTGATGGATGTTTCAGCCCTTCTTGATGAAGGGCTTATGTTTGAAATGTCGATTCTCTTGCTCCTTGGATACTGCCTGACCTGCTGTGCTTTTCCAGCTCCACACTCTTTGACTCGGTCGTCTCCTGCATCTGCAGTCCTCACTTTCTCCTGTTCGACAAGTTTCATCCAACTAGTGCCAGATATGGCTAGGAGAAGCCATATCTCTACAGCAGAAGGTTGAGGGGTCAAGTCCCACTTTTGATGTGACTTCGGAATCCAGCTAGACCTTCAGCACAGCTCTGAATCTTCGGAGGTGCTGTCTTTCAGATGCAAAGTCCATTGGAGACTTTTTCTGTTCTGCTCTTTCAAGTGCCGATTAACAGATCCTGGCACTATTTTAGAGGAGCAGGGGCATTATCCCTAGGGGCTTGGTTGCTATTTTAACCCTCAAGCATCTAAAGAACTGATTATTTGTTGCTCCAAATAGAAATTGCTGAAAAAGTTCAGCAGGTTTAGCAGCATCTGTGGCGAGAAATCAGTTAAATGTTTCAGGTCCAGTGAGCCTTCCACAGAATCTTATTGCTGTTTGCAGGAGCATGCTGTGCAGCAACAGGATCCGACATCAACTGCAATGTCAGGTCATGTTGCGGCTCTACAGGACATTGGTCAGGCCACTGTTGGAATATTGCGTGCAATTCTGGTCTCCTTCCTATCAGAAGGATGTTGTGGAACTTGAAAGGGTTCAGAAAAGATTTACAAGGATGTTGCCAGGGTTGGAGGATCTGAGCTACAGGGAGAGGCTGAACAGGCTGGGGCTGTTTTCCCTGGAGCGTCGGAGGCTGAGGGGTGACCTTATAGAGGTTTACAAAATTATGAGGGGAATGGATAGGGTAAATGGGCAAAGTCTTTTCCCTGGTGTCGGGGAGTCCAGAACTAGAGGGCATAGGTTAAGGGTGAGAGGGGAAAGATATAAAAAAAGGGACCTAAGGGGCAACTTTTTCACACAGAGGGTGGTATGTGTATGGAGTGAGCTGCCAGAGGAAGTGGTAATCAATCAGACTTGATTGCAACGAGCCCTGAGAGTGAAAAACCTGGGGACAAAGTCTTAATCCAAACAAACACAAGATGCATTTCCAAGTGGTTTCAGATAGTGCCAGAATCTGTCGGAGTGACTGCCTGATATAGTGCCCAACTAAACTTCCACTGCACTAGCTGAACTAAACACTCATCTATCTCAACATATGGAGTTAATTTGCTCCAATTCCCTTTGTTAAGGATCAGTCTGATACGATACTTCTGAAGGGCAGGGGATTAAAAGGCTCACAAATGGAAAGCTCTGGATCTCCAGCGCACAATAGCAATTCCCATGATGCCAGCACAGGACGGCAAATGTTTGAACAAATGCTTTCTGATGACAAAAACTGTCAACAGCACAGTTTACTCTTCCATGGTGGAACAATATTGAACAGGTTTAAAAGAAAAGCTGACACCAAACATAAATGCTGGAGTATCTGATTACTGTGCGTGTTACACATTAATTTGCTTGAAAGAGTTTGGCTGAACATTATTTAAAAAATTGCCAATTTGCTGGTTTCTGAGATAGCAATTTGACCTGTCTGGATTTATTCCCCTCGACAGATCTGAACGTACTACCCTGCAGCATTTAACTGTTTCAGAAAATAAGTCTGGAGGGGGTTCTGAACCCCACTGCTTAATGTGAAACACCTTGATAAATCTTTGTATGAATAACATCCTGCAAAAAATAAAAAAAGATTCAAAGGAAACTATTTGTATAATGTCTTGTACAACCTCAGGAAATTCCAAAGCTCTGTGCAGACATCAAAACACTTGGACATTTAATCACTCTTGCAAAAATGGGGAATGCAGCAACCAATCTGCAGTGTGCCACAAAAGCCATGAGGTAAGGAAGGAGGCATTTTGTTTTCTTTCAAAGTGATGGGTGAGGGAGACATTTGTCCAGGACACCAGAGAAAAGCCCCCCCCCTTCCTCTCCTTTGAGCAGCACCAGGAGATTCTTTATGCCCAGCTGAGAGGGTGCAGATAACATAGCTGATGCCAGCAATTCTGACAGTATCACATTTTGTTTGTGCTGCATGAAGTGCCAGTCTGGATTAGCCAGCCACGTCTCAAGAGAGGCGCAAAACCACAGCCTCCTGCCCCACAAGTGGGAGCAATGCCAACTGAACCACTGTCCTAACATGCGACAACTTGGAAAAGCGAGTATAATTTTAGAATGGCAACTGTTATTCAAACAAATGAGTCAATCTAAAAACTACATAAATTTAAACACACAGCAATCCACGTATATGCTCAGTAATGTCATAATTTTAAACCAGTAATGTTAAAGAAATATCAATCTAAACTTCAAAGTTCACTTAACTGAAAACCTTTGCCTGATCTCTCAATTTCTTATAAATATCTTCCTCATTGAGACAATGGTGTAGTGCTACTGTCACTTGTCTAATAACCCAAAGACTCAGGATAACGATTTGTGCTGGTACAGGCACATTGGGTCAAATGGCCTTCTTCCATTACACTTGAGAATTAGATTTTAGAAACGTTGCATTATAGGCAGAAGCACTAATAGAGAGATTCAAGTACATATTATCCATTCACCGTGTGGTGCTAGTAGACGTAGGTTAGACAGTTGCAGATCAGATCAGACGAAGTTTGGACTCTCTGCAGTAAGTCCTGTTTGGTTCCTGTTCCCTAATCAGAATATACACAGGAATACAAACATGGCACAAAGTCAATGTTGAAAAGCTTTAACTACCACCATGTAGGATTTTTAAAAACCGCAGCAGCTTTGGTTTTAATAACAATAAAAGAGCTTAAAGTTGCCACCTATCATCGGTGACTGGGCCTCATTATTATACAGGGAGGTGACAATACAGGCACATTAATTGGAATACGTGAAGGAATAACGTAGCCTCAACCAACCTGTGTGAACAGTACACAATGACACTGCAGGCCTCAGTATAAACGCATACAAGCATGTCAGAGCGTCAGTTAGCTCAGGGATAATTAGTTTGTTTAGGATAGTGGCTGAGCTAAATGTTTGCCTCACTGTTCAATGAATATTCGGGAATAATCATGGCCAGCAAACTGGGTTTTGTTCATTTACACATTAAAGAAAATAAAAGACCAGTTTGTTGGTTTACTTAGTCTCATGTCACAACAGTGTTCTTCTCAGACTTGAAACAAGGCACAGAAAGCACATGTGTGATATTGCATTGGCCAGTATACATTGCAAAATGGTCATGATCTCAGGCTGATGCTGGAGTTAAACCCATCTTTGGGTAGTGAAGACATTGTGCAAGTAGAAGACATGAGGTCCCCACTTACAGTGGTGATTGAAGATGGTGAATCTGCAAAGTGCATCTGTTGATGTAGTGAGATTTGTAACACCACACTCTGGAAAGATTCCAAAATATTGGGCACCCCAAAGCTGCAAACAGCAGAACAGATTATGAATGCCTCACCGGACCTTGTATTTATTAATAACCAAAAAAAAAAGCAGGAATTGCTGGAGAAACTCAGCAGATCTTGCAGTACCCATGGGAAGAAAGCAGAGTTAGCGAACTAATTCCCATGACTCATCAGAAGAGGAAGATTTATGACCCAGTTCCTATAGCAGACACTAAGTAGATGTGCAGCTTGGCCATAATCTCTTACAAATATAGTTACAGACATTTTCAAACACCAATTCATTGTAGCATTTTAATGATGGAGTACATCAGGTGACAGAAATAAAGTGTAAAACAAAGTACAACTTGTAGCTTAAAATGTTAAACATTGGTTTAACACAGTGCACATTTGCAATAATCAGCAGTGTGTTAGTCAAAAATACCAAATAAATTTTAGGAAAGGAACATATCGTGATAATAGTATTTTAGCATTTTATTTTTGACCGTATTTTATAAATAACACGTGAAACAAAAGTTTTCTTTTCATGTTCAATAATCCTCTTAATATAGCACACGTGCACAGTACATTGGTGTCAGCAAACAGATTTTAATTCATTTACAATGGCTCAGTCTGTTTATTTTCAAAAGCATAAAGGCCACCAAAGCATAGGAACCAATTAACTGGTGGCTAAACAATGAGTTTCATTAACAGCTTGGGTTCGAATATTAACTTCCACCCACCTAATCCAGCTCAGATTGGAATTGTGCACATTCATCCATCCCCAATTTCAAGGCCTTGGTACATGCAGCCAAAGAAATGCAGTTCAACCTTGCATGTCTCTCCTCACAACACAAGAATTCCAGATCATACATCATCCCCATCACTACTCCTAAACGCTAGGATCAATATCCAACTTGAACATGCCCAAAATCGTGCACGTCATAATTGGTCGCTCATCAAAATCATTTGCTTTGATCTGAGAAATGAATCCCACCAAAACGTGTCAGCACGTCAGCGAAGCCAGTAATATGAAACCGCCCAGGTCCAGAAAAAAAAAAGGCTCAAAAATGTGGTGGTAAGTGCAACAAAATCCTGAACCCAGATTCCTTCCCCAACTTCCCACAATGTAATAAAGAACTGAACTTCTTCAAACCACCATAAACCAACGGGGTTAATCCACTCTTTCAGACACAACTTCAGAAGGTGATCACCAAATTTCTGATAAAAAACGAATCAAAGGTAATGAAACTGGATTTGACTTGGTGATGAAGGGCTTTATGCCCGAAACGTCTATTCTCCTGCTCCCTGGATGCTGCCTGACCTGCTGTGCTTTTCCAGCACCACACACTCGACTCTGATCTCCAGCACCTGCTGTCCTCACTTTCTCCCACTGCATTGTTCATCCCAACACAACTCAGAAATATCCTTAACTTCTTGCATTGGAGTAGCAAAATAGATCACATCATCATAATCAGGGACGTATATGTTCAGTTAAAAATAGCGTTACCAACACACCCAGGACTGGGTGTTTAAAGCCAGCCTCTAAAAATAAAATCTTTTGTCTCCAAAAACACTGGAGAGCTTTTTATATTATACAGCAGGCCATCTCAAGTGCAAACCCCACTGGTAAAAATGAATGAGAAGTTAACTGCTCATGGAATTGGCCATTTCTCGAATTCGATGTGAGCAGGGACAGGACAGTGCATCTTTAATAATTCCCCCATGACAAATCTAATGGACACGCTTTATATTTAAGATCCAATTGTCTATACACTTGTAATGATGGCATTCCTTGTGAATTACTTGGTTGGAGTTATTGGCCAGGGCAACAAGAACTTAAACAGTGACTGAGATCAAACCACTAATTACGACAAACTAGTCACTGTCCATTGCCTCATGATGCCAAACAGTGGATGTGCAAAACATAAGAAAGAGGCAATTGTAGGATAACATGATAGTGTAAGGCATTGATAGAAACTTGGGCAGAAAAAAAATGTACAAAATTCTCCACTTATGACTTTACCTTAACCCAAGACTCCCCACAAAAGGGGCACAGCCAATCAGTGGAGATTGGGAGCGGCTTTCACAGCTGTCATGACTAAATAGCCAGTTGTAAGCAAGATTGCTGCTCTCTCCCATTTTAATCAAAGGCTTCTTCCTTTGCTGCTGGGAATCTGTTACATGTTTAAACAGCTGTTCTACTCATATTACCAATGATGATTCTCCAGCAACAGATTTGGTAATAACTATAATGTTCTAACAGTAGCACCTGCCATTTCTGCTGCCTTTAAAGATTTGTAGATATTCCTTCCAATCAAACTCTTCAAAGATGTTATCACATACATCTGGAATAGGTGGGACTTGAACCCTGGCCACCTGGGACACTACCACAATGCCACAAGAACACCTCGTAAGATGTCACATGAAGGATCATACCAAGCACAGCAACCTACTCTATGAGAGGCAATCTAGGTTTGTTCAATATATTGTATCAGTTGCATGACACTATGACTTTGTGCTATAAAGTCCGTGTCTTATGATCCTGCCCCACTAGCTACATGACGAAGTAGTGGTGCTCCGAAAGCTAGTGCTTCCAAACGAACCTGTTGGACTAGAACTGGTGTTGTGAGATTTTTTTTTAAAAGCTTTGTCCACCCCAGTCCAATACCGGCTCCTCATTATGAGAGGCACGACCATGTATTAACAAAAGACAAATATTCTTGACATTATGGACCAGACCAGAGCCTCTCAAAACGACGTAAGGTAGCCTAGACCCTAACCTTTTCTTACTTTAGAAGTTGAGTGAGGTGCTGTGTTCTAGATTTAATTCGATTGGTCAAACTACTCTAAGCAAAACAATTTATTCAAACACTATAGCTAAAATACAACAAAAGAAAGAGGGGCTTGAGATAACTTAAAAGAATTATAGATTAATTTTACTACAAAACAGTAACTGTTCCAATATAATAACATTTCATAAACATACCTCACCAAAAGAAAAATTCAGAAATTAGAATGGTCTTACATGCAATGCCAGCAGCCCAGAAAGAGAAACATCCAGAGAAAATCCAGACAGAGCGAGAGCAAGAGTATGTAGCAACCAGGAAAGATGCATTGCCTTCCAACCCCACTGAGATCCCAGCAAAAACTACTGCTAAAGAAACTAAAACTCCTGGATCTGAGAGAGTTCGACCACACCCTTTTCAGGCTGCTTCTATTGTTGCAACCATTGAAAAACAAACCCAAGGCCTCATAAGCTGTTCACACTAGTGGTTTTGGTAGACTGCTCCATACCTCTGCTTTAAAAGCTCTCTTCAAAACAAGGAAAACAAAACCTGAAAGATGCAGGATCGTTACATGAACATTTCAAAATTAAATACATAGAGAAATGGAGCTGTTACCAAAGAAATTTTCAGCATTAAATTTAAAAGATATATTCAGATCATAAAATTTATAGATGATTCACTTAGCAAATCAAACCTGAAACATTAAAGTTGATTTACTGACCTTTCAAAGCTGCTTAGGTGACAATCTGTGGGTTGCTTGGAGCAGCACTGGTCAGTAAAAGGTCAAAACCAGTAATAAAATTTACTTATGAATCCATAAGAAATGGGAACAAGAGTGGATTCTTAGGTCCTTTACGCCCATTCCGCCATTCAATAGGATCATGGTTGATCTGACATTCCTCATGTCCGCTTTCCTGCCCCTTCGCTGCAATTTGTAATTCCCTGACCGATTAAGAATCTATCTCAATCTTAAATATACACAATCACTCTGCTCCCACAGCTCGCTAGGGCAAGGCGCTCCAAAGACTCTTAACCCTCAGGAAACATTTGTCTTCATCTCAGTCCTATAATGACACCCCTTTATTCTGAGGCTATGCCCTCTGCTTCTAGACGCAACTGGAACCATCCTCTCAGCATTTACCCCGCTAAGCCTCTTAAGAATCTTATAGGCTTCAACGAAACCACTGCTCATTCTTCTAAACTTAAGAGTCTTAGAGATGTACAGCATGGAAAAAGAACCTTCGGTCCAACCCATCCATGCTGACCAGATATACCGACCCAATCAATCCCACCTGACAGCACCCGGCCCATATCCCTCCAAACCCTTCCTATTCATATATCCATCCAGATGCCTCTTAAATGTTGCAATTGTACCAGCCTCTGGCAGCTATTCCACACCATACCACCCTCTGCGTGCAAACGTAGCCCCATAGGTCTCTTTTATATCTTTCCCCTCTCACCCTAAACCTGTGCCCTCTAGTTCTGTACTCCCTGACTTTGCCGATTTACCCTATCCATTCCCCTCATAATTTTGTTAACCTCTATAAGGTCACCCCGCAGCCTCCGATGCTCCAGGGAAAACAGCCCCAGCCTGTTGCTCAAATCCTCCAACCCTGGCAACATTCTTGCAAATCTTTTTAGAACCCTTTCAAGTTTCACAACATCTTTTCGATAGGAAGGAGACCAGAATTGCATGCAATATTCCAACAGTGGCCTAACCAATGACCTGTACAGCTGCAACATGACATCCCAACTCCTGTACTCAATACTCTGACCAATAAAGGAAAGCATACCAAATGCCTTCTTCACTATCCTATCTACCTGTGACTCCACTTTCAACGACCTATGAACCTGCACTCCAAGGTCTCTTTGTTTAGCAACACTCCCTAGGACCTTCCCATTAAGTGTATAAGTCCTGCTAAGATTTGCTTTCCCAAAATGCAGCACTTCGCATTTATCTGAATTAAACTCCATCTGCCACTTTTCAGCTCATTGGCCCATCTTGTCAAGATCCTGTTGTAATCGGAGGTAACCCTCTTCGCTGTCCACTACACCTCCAATTTTGGTGTCATCTGCAAACTTACTAACTGTACCTCTTATGCTCACATCCAAATCATTTATATAAATGACAAAAAGTAGAGGACCCAGCACTGATCATTGTGGAACTCCACTGGTCACAGGCCTCCAGTCTGAAAAACCCCCACCACCACCCTCTGTCTTCTACCTTTGATTCAGTTCTGTATCCAAATGGTTAGTTCTCCCTGTATTCCACGAGATCCAACCTCGCTAATCAGTCTCCCATGGGTAATCTTGTCGAACGCCTTACTGGAGTCTATATAGATCACATCTACCGCACTGCCCTCATCAATCCTCTTCCTCAAAAAACTCAATCAAGTGTGAGACATGATTCCCACACACAAAGCCATGTTGACTATCCCGAATCAGTCCTTGCCTTTCCAAATATATGTACACCCTATCCCTCAGGATTCCCTCCAACAACTTGCCCACCACTGACCTCAGGTTCACTGGTCTACAGTTCCCAGGCTTGTCCTTATCACCCGTCTTAAACAGTGGCACCACGTTAGCCAACCTCCTGTCATCCGGCACCACACCTGTGACTATCGATGATACAAATATCTCAGCAAGAGGCCCAGCAATCACTTCTCTAGATTCCCACAGAGTTCTAGGGTACACCTAAATAGGTCCTGGGATTCATTCACTTTCATGCGTTTCAAGATATCCAGCACTTCCTCTCCTGTAATAAAGACATTTTTCAAGATGTCACAATCTATTTCCCTACAGTCTATGTCTTCCATATCCTTTTCCACAGTGGATAGTGATGCAAAAAACATTCATTTAGTATCTCCCCCATTTTCTGCGGCTCCACACAAAGGCCACCTTGCTGATCTTTGAGGGGCCCTATTCTCTCCCTATTTACCCTGTTGTCCTTAATGTATTTGTAAAAACTCTTTGGATTCTCCTTAATTCTATTTGCCAAAGCTATCTCATGGCCCCTTTTTGCCCTCCTGATTTCCCTCTTAAGTATACTCCTTCTTCCTTTATATTCAAAGGATTCACTCGATCTATCCTATCTATATCTGACATATACTTCCTTCTTTTTCTTAACCAAACCCTCAATTCCTTTAGTAATCCAGCATTCCCTATACCTACCAGCCTTCCCTTTCACCCTAACAGGAATACACTTTCTCTGGATTCTCATTATCTCATTTCTGAAGGCCTCCTAGTTTCCAGCCGTCCCTTTACCTGTGAACATCTGTCCCCAATCAGCTTTCTAAAGTTCTTGCCTAATACCGTCAAAATTGGCCTTTCTCCAAATTAGAACTTCAACTTTTTGATCTGGTCTATCCTTTTCCATCATTATTTTAAAACTAATAGAATTAAGGTCGCTGGCCCCAAAGTGCTCCCCCACTGACACCTCAGTCACCTGCCCTGCCTTATTTCCCAAGAGTAGGTCAAGATTTGCACCTTCTCCAGTAGGTACATCCACATACTGAATCAAAAATTGTCTTGTACACACTTAAACTCCTCTCCATCTAAACCTTTAACACTATGCAGTCCCAGTCGATGTTTGGAAAGTTAAAATCTCCTACCAAAACCACCCTATTTTTCTTACAGATAGCTGAGGTCTCCTTACAAGTTTGCTTCTCAATTACCCTCTGACTATTGGGGGGCCTATAATACAATCCAAAAAAGGTGATCATCCCTTTCTTATTTCTCAGTTCCACCCAAATAACTTCCCTGGATGTATTTCTGGGAATATCCTCCCTCAGCACAGCTGTAATGACATCCCTTATCAAAAATGCCACTTCCCCTCCTCTCTTGCCTCCCTTTCTATCCTTCCTGTAGCAGTTGTATCCTAGAACATTAAGCTGCCAGTCCTGTCCATCCCTGAGCCATGTTTCCGTAATTGCTATGATATCCCAGTCCCATGTTCCTCACCATGCCCTGAGTTCATCTGCCTTCCCGGTTAGGCCCCTTGCATTGAAATAAATGCACTTTAAATTTATTAGTCCTACCTTGTTCCTGCCTGCCCCGATTGTTTGACTTGCTTCTGTTCTCAGCTGTACCAGTCTCAGATTGATCTCTTTCCTCACTATCTCCCTGGGTCCCAGCCCCCATCTTATTTGTTTAAATCCTCCCAAGCAGCTCTAGCTAGTCCCCTTCCAATTTAGGTGCAATCCGTCCTTCCTGTACAGGTCACCTCTACACCAAAAGAGAGTCCAATGCTCCAAAAATGTGAATCCTTCCCCCATACACCAACTCCTCAGCCACGCATCCATCTGCTCTATCCTCCTATTCCTGCACTCACTATCTCATAGCACCAGGAGTAATCAAGATATTACTACCCTTGAGGACCTCCTTTTTAAATTTCTGCCTAACTCTCTGTAATCTCCCTTCAGAATCTCAACTTTTTCCCTTCCAATGTCGTTGGTTCCAATGTGGACAATGACCTCTTGCTGGCCCCTCTCCCCTGTGAGAACATTTTGCACTCTCTCTGAGACATCCTTGATCCTGGTACCAGGGAAGCAACACACCATTCTGATTTTTCACTGATGGCCGCAGAAACGTCTGTCTGTACCTCAAACTAGTGAGTCCACTAACACAATTGAACTCTTGGAAGCCGAAGTACCCCTCGTTGCATTAGAGCCAGTCTCAATACCAGAAACTTGGCTGTTCGTGCTACGTTGCCCTGAGAATCCATCACCCCCTACATTTTCCAAAACAACATACCTGTTTAAAATAGGTATATCCACAAAAGACTCCTGCACTAGCTGCCTACGTCTCTTACCTTTCCTGGAGTTAAACCATCTATGTGACTGTATCTGAGACTTTCCCCCATTCCTATAACTGCCATCAATCACATACTGTTGCTGTTGCAAATTCCTTGTTGCTTCTATCTCTCCAACTGATCCATTCCATCTGATAAGATTTGCAGCCAGCAGCATTTATGGCAGATATAATCCGCAGTAACCCTTAAACTCTCTTTAAACTCCCACATCTTACAAGAAGTGCATATCACTCTATTAAAGGCCATTTTTGCTCCTTCACAATCTACAGACCCAGAAAATAAGTCTTATTCCTCTACAAACAGTGCCCCAGGTTAAAGTATAAGCCATAACTATTAACTTAAGTTTAATCAAGAGACATATCTCCAAAAACATATAATCAAGAAAGAACCCACTCTACTCACTATTGCAGATTCTCTGTAGGCCACACTTAAAACAACATTTAACTTATCTGATTCTGTGCTGTGAACTTCGCCCAACAGTTCCTCAATGATTAGTTGTGAATTTCACTGTTTGTTACTTTTCCCAGATGCACTCCGATGTCCAGCGATACACAAATTCAAACATCAAACGCAGTAACTGTGCAGGTTCTCTGCCTCTCTCTCTCCTGCACTGTCCTCAGCAAGTGCTTCCTTTGTCTTTTTCTTCTCCCTTTTAAAACTGCTGTTGTTTTGACTTTGTTTTGGAACTTTGGAAAAAAAAATGCAACAGCATATAAACATTATTTGCTGCTCCTGGAATTCGAGGAAATCACCTCCGGCACCTAAAATGCCTCAAAAAAAAAAAGGAGCAGCTGTTAAAGCCAGAAATTTTTCCCGTCCTCCATCTTGGATTACCCAGCTTAAATGCAGCAACTCTTAACACGAGCTTTAACACACTGAAAAGCAACCTGCGACTCGCACGAATAACAGCAGTGGGACTCAAACCCATGCATCCTTAGAGCTTGGAACCTTAATCCAGCACCTTCGACTGCACGGCCACACTACCAGACAAGGAAATTGATTGGCATTTTTTGCACAAGTGAAGACGTTTGGGCTTGTCCTGGATTGGAACCCGGGACCTCTCGCAAGTCTGCGTAGTTGAAGACCTTAAGCGAGAATCATACCACAAGACCAACAAGCCAGCGGTGACGGTAAGTGCAGTAATTGGAAACCCAAACTTTTTAAACCTTTGCTCAGAAGATTTCTGTACAAGGCCCCACGAATCTTTTCGCATCCAGCAGAGATTTTCTTGCACATTCACCCAACTCATCTACTGCATCCACTGGTCTCGATGTGGTCTCTACATTGGGGAGACAGGATGCCAACTTATGGAGCATTTCTGGGACACACACACACCCAACAACCCCACCCCCCCTGTGGCCGACCACTTCAACTCCCCCTCACATGCCAAGGACACGCAAGTCCTGGGCCTCCTCCACCCACCTGAACACTTCTGTTGAATCATCCCCAGGTCAGAAAGAATTTTATTTTACCCAAAAGGACTTGCTTTGCAAGGTGAATTTCACCACTGAGCAAAACATATAAAATAGAGAACAAAAAGAACGCTGGAGGATTTTCTCTCCATATTTTTCTCTTAACCAAAAACTGAACAATCTGTGCACAGAAATTCACAATGTGAAATATTCAGGGAGTACCACCCCAAATTGATGCTCACTCTTAGATCTTACAATTATTTGATTATGAGAAACTTCTAGTTCTTTATAAAATGACATTTGTATTATTGAGTCGCTCCCATAACTTGAAGAGACACACTATAGCACTCAATGGTGGATTTAACACACACAAGCACACTCACTGAAAGAATATGGGAAATGCAGCAGCCTGTGTATGTAGAGCAAAATTACACAAACAAAATGTAAATTATGGGATAAATATTAACCAGAAGACAGGAAACGCAATGGTATTGTTGCATGCTCATTGAAGTAGTAATTCAAAGACTTAGATAATCCTCTGGACACCTGGAGTCAAATCCTCAAACCAGTGTTGGTTCAAGCAAGGGCCGAGAAGAAAGAGTTGAATTTTAGAAGCAAAATGGTCAGTGGCTGTCCTTGACATCAAGGTCACGTTTGGCTGGGTATGGCAACAAGAAGCCCTCACAAAACTACAGTCAATTGGGCTGGAGTCATACCTGGCACATCGGAAGATGGCTGTGGTTACTGGAGGTCAGACATCTCCCTCCCAGTCCATCTCTGCAGGAGTTCCTCAGGGTAGAGTCCTAGGCCCAACCATCTTCAGTTGCTTCATTACTGACCTTCCCTCCATCGCAAGGTCAGAAACTGGGGAGAGCGGGGGCATACTCAAATGAAACAAGATCTGGACAATGTCTAGGCTTGGGCTGACAAGTGCAAGTAACATTCACACCACACAATTGCCAGGCATCAACCGTCTCCAACAATAGGGAATCTCAAAAATCACCCCTTGACGTTCCATGGCTTCTCATCACTGAATCCTGATGGTTGCCATTGACCTGAAACCCATCTGGGTAAAAACAATGACTGCAGATGCTGGAAACCAGATTCTGGATGAGTGGTGCTGGAAGAGCACAGCAGTTCAGGCAGCATCCAAGTAGCTTCGAAATCGACGTTTCGGGCAAAAGCCCTTCATCAGGAAGGGCTTTTGCCCGAAACGTCGATTTCGAAGCTACTTGGATGCTGCCTAAACTGCTGTGCTCTTCCAGCACCACTCATCCAGAATCTGAAACCCATCTGGACTTGCCAAATGAATACACAGTGGCTCCAAGAGTGGATCAGAGGCAGGAAACTACTCTGCGGCGCATAACTCACTTCCTGACTCCCCAAAGCCTGTCCACCATCTATAAGGCAGAAGTCATCAGTGTGATGAAACACTCCTCAGCTACCTGCATGAGTGCAGCTCCAACACAAGGAATTTAATACCATCACGCAGGCCACTTGACTGGCACCACATCCACGAACATTCACACTCTCCACAGCTGATACTCAGTAGCAGCAGTGTGTGATGTCTACAAGATGGACTGCTCCAGGTCCCAGGCTGCTTGCCACCCCTCCAATCACAGTCTAACGCTGTCCTGCATTTGCTACGTTCACATGAAGCAACAGCACAGGAAGGGCATCTGATTTGAGTCCAGCTCCATGCAACATTTTCGAACTAATCGTCAACCGATTTTGAAACTCCCGCATCAAATAAAAGAAAAAAAAGCTCAAAAAACAATAACTTCTCACATACATTCTGGTCTATGATCTCTTTCTGTAATTTTATGTAACTATTAATTATGGCAATCCAATGAATGAGCTGTAAATTCATCACCTGGTAAAACAATGGTTAGGCTGTTAAGAAAAGGCTCTGGTAAACCACAAAGATGCCAAAACGGGCAGCATGGTGGCTCAACGGTTAGCACTGCCACCTCACAGCACCAGGGACGTGTATCCAATTCCAGCCTCGGGTGACTGTCTGTGTGGAATTTGCACATTCTCCCTGTGTCTGTGTGGGTTTCCTCTGGATGCTCTGGTTTCCTCCCCCCACAGTCCAAAGATGTGCAAGTCAGGTGAATTGGCCATGCTAAATTGCCCATTGTGCTCAGCAACGTGTAGGTCGGGTGCATTAGTCAGAGATAAATATAGGAGAATAGGGTAGGGTAATGGGCAAGGTGGGATACTCTCCAGAGGGCTGTTGTGGACTTGTTGGGCCGAAGGGTCTGTTTCCTCACTGTAAGGATTCTAAAGTTCAAGTAGCCCTAACCTAGGAGGTCAAGGGCAACAGAAATCCTCAAAATTCCCTCCTTCATGGCAGTGTGGGCCAACCCACAGCACAAAGATGGCACTGGTCAATGCAGCAGCTCACCAGCACCTTCTCAAGGGCAACAACTTCTGGCCCAGGTAGCAATGCCTACGGTCCCTGAATGGAATTGAAAAAAAGAACTTCTACCCCCTTCTTTACAAATGGATCTTTTACATTCACCCGAGAGCTGGATGTCACCCGATTAAAAACTGGCCCCAATTCAGCTTGGCACAGAAATGGCTGCTTATATTTTCTCAAGTGCAACTAGTGGAACTTGCACACAAATTTTGTGGTTCAGATACAAAAAAAAAGAGTTCCACCAATTCAATTAGCTCAGAATAGACCCCAGTGAGATAGTGCTGTTCTATTCAGGAATGTTAAGGGTCTGATGTTGACTAACCATTGACATTTCCTGAATACATCAGCTTAAAACAATTAAAATCATTCCAGTAAACATTCTTACAGTGTCAAGAATCAAACAAATATGAATATGACCAGATGAGAGATGGTACAACATGCATTAGTCTTACCACAATAAAAGGGACCTACATCATAGGTCCATCTCAATTCCATCGCTACCCAGTTTACACATCAGATTCAACTAAAGTTCAGATATTGTGTGCGCTCGTTGGCAATACAAACGCTGTCCAAATGATTCTACTGTCTAAAAATGACCAAACGCACTGTACATTAATGCAAATGAATGAGCACTCAAACTCATCTTGTGAGTGTTCAAAAATTCACAGAATAGAGAGGATAGGAGTAAGAGTTAGAGGATTGGGTGGGTCAGGTGGGCAATAGGGATAGAATGGGGTAAAGGTATTATGAGCGTCATGATTGGGATGGCCCGAAGAGATTCTGGAGGGAAGGTCAGTTTTGTAGTTAGTCAGGATTTGGAGCAGGAATTAATCCCTCTAGTGCTTCTTGAACAAATATCCAGGTAAGCAAGTCAAAACCCCACTGGAAATCTCTGACACAAACTCAGAATTGGGAACTTTGCAAAAAGCCAGGTAACTGCTCATTGGGAGTTTCAATCTGCTGGGCACCACACCACAGTCGGTGTGATAGAACTCTAAGCAAGCTTCTTTCAAGGTCCGTTTGATCTCTCACTGTCTTGAGACTGAAAGATCTCAGGTCATGTTCACACGCAACGGTTATCAAAGGGTGCACTGCACTGCTGAAAACATCTGGAACTGAACAAACTAATAGTTAATTATAACTGCGGAATGCAAAGCATTAGAAATGTCTGTGCTACTTTCAACTCTACTTGATAACGATGCACTTTCAAAACATAACAATTGGTCATCCCATCTCCACAAAAAGGTATAGACATATGTACATTCACCCAATCTTATGCCAGACATGTCTGACAGCAGTTGGCACTTTTAATACCACTGTTCCTTCAGTGCTGGGCCAAAACCAGTGAACTGCGTGAGATTCATTCATTCCCACCTAGCTGAGATGTTGAACGAATAAAAGTTAAAAGATTGCATTTTTATGAAGTGCCTTTGACTTATATGTAACATTTCACAAATGCATTATAAAGCTAAGTATCCCGAAAGCCCAGGAAGGACAAAATAGGTCAATTTGATCAGACTTGGGTTTTCCACAGACAGTCAGTTTGCAGTCCAAACCTCCAGTACTGCCAGATAAAGAAGCATTCTTGCCCTGCAGTAATTAAGTGCAACATAAAGCGCTTCAACAAGATATGATAAAAACTGAAATTGCTGGAAAAGTTCAGCAGGTGTGGAGAGTTAACGTTTTGGGTCAAATGGCACTTCTTCAGAACTGATGGTAGCTAGAAGAATGTTGTTTTTTTATGCACAAGGTAGGGTGGGGGGGAAGCAGGTAAGGAGTAAATGACAGGTAGGGGGTAGAGCCCAAAAGGGAGAGAAGAACAGTTGGACAGATAAAGAAATGGATAATGATCTAACTAGAAAGGTGAATAGCTAATAATGGTGACTGTTAGTGGCTAACAATGGGTTGCGTGCAAGAGCAGACTATGTGATAACAAGGCCTGGTGTGGGGGGAATTGGGGCAAGGACATGGGAGAGCTTGAGCCCCAAAGTCATTGAATCCAGAAGGCTCCAGGGTCCCGAGGTGGTAATTGAGGTGCTGTCCTTCCAGCTTGCGCTGAGCTTCATTGGAGCACTGCAGCAGGACTGAGACAGAGATGTTGGCCAGGGAACAGGGTGGGGTGTTTAAGTGGCAGGCAATTGGAAGCTCGGTCTGTTTTACAGACAGAATGTAGGCGTTCTGCAAAGCGGTCACCCAGTCTGCACTTCCTTTCCCCAATGTACACACTGTGAGCAGTGAATGCAGTAGACTAGAGTAAGTGAAGTACAGGTAAAGTGCTTCTTCACCTGAAAGATGTGTTTGGGCAGTTGAAGATTGAGGACTGTGGTGGTAAACGGACAGGTGTTATACCTTCGATGGTTGCAATCTACGGTGCCCTGGGGAGGTGGGAAGGTGTTGGGAGCGAAGGAAGGGCAGACAATGGTGTCCTGAAGCAGATGGTCCCTATGGAAGGCAGACAAGTGAGGGTAGGGGACTATGTGTCTGGTGATGGCATTGCACTGAAAAAGTGGTGGAAATGGCAGTTAATGATCCTAAGACAAGATGGGTCTTTTTTCAGCAATACTGGTAGAGGCTTTAAGCTCTTTAAAGGAAGCAATTGAGGGAGGAGAGTGTAGGGGTGGAATTTTGAAGCTGAAGTGCTCAGTAGCTGAAGATTTGGCAAAAGATGAAGCAATTATTGAAATGTACAACACTACCAAAGCTCACCTATACCTTTCCATTCAGTTCAGCATAGATTGGCAGGAGGGGAAGGTCTTGGTTGAGTCAGCATCAAGATCATCTTTGAGGCTACAATAAATAGGTCCCTGCTGTCTGGTAAGGCTATTACTTCACTCAGGCTTTCCATTGGACAGTCAGAGATGCAACACATCTTATTATATGACGACTCAAGTCGGAGCAGGAACTTGGGACACACTGTCCAGACTGCCATTGGAGGGGATCAGCACAGACTCACCTGAATGACATTGAAGATAGCAGAGGTTGAAGTTAGGAGGGCACGTTGCATAAACTTCGCTCATGTTCCATGGAGAGCAGAAGTCTGAATGGGGGTAATTTGACTGAAGTGTAAAAGTTCACGTAGGGATGGATTCAGAGAAAGTATTTCCGCAGGTAAGTACAAGGGGGCATAATCTTAAAACTGGATTGAGACTATAGAGGAGATAAATCAGGAAACACTTCCCACTCAAGATAGCTGAAATGAGGAATTCCCTGCGTGAATTAGGGCTGGAGGCCTTTGTTCGAGAAGGGCATCTAGGCAGGCATATGGAATAAATGTCCTACACCTGGTTGGTTGACGGTTCAAATTCCAGTGGCAGAATGACATACTTCCCTTCCCAGTGTTCCTGCCACCACGTGGGGGCATCAGCAGTCACAGACTTTGTACCTAGCAAGAGTTAAAAACTTCAAGGCAGATAATGCAGAAAATTGTAAGCATTGCATCATGGATGATGCACATCAGAATCCAGGTCACTGGTCAGTCTTCAAGTCAAAAAGTCTACATTATTCACCAGAGTTGAATTTTCAAAATAAAACTTTCCAGTCATAACTCTCCAAAGTACATTAAGCTACTTGTTTGAAGGTTGGTTGTTCAAATCCTAGCTGAAAATGTGTGTTGCTGGAAAAGCGCAGCAGGTCAGGCAGCATCCAAGGAGCAGGAGAATCGACGTTTCGGGCCTGACCCCTTCCTGTACAAATCCTACTCTGAACACAAGTCGTGAAAATCCCATTGACGAATGTGGCAAAAATAATTATTTCCATCTGTTGCTCAAAAACTTTCCCCTCATTGACACATTTAAGTATTAGTTCCTTTAAACAAGAAACTACCACAAGATGTTTTTGCAAATGGAAAATGGTGCCTAGATTATTTCCTAACTGGTTCAGAAGTAATGGGTCACAAGAACATTTTACCTAGCACGGCAGTTGACTACCACAATAAGAATTTGACTTAAGAAAAGCTATACAATTTTAAAATAGGCTACACTCAGTCATAATCTTATCTTGCTGATAATTTTTCAGGTTCTCTTTAAAATTAAGCTCCTTTGCTGTAGCTTGCAATGATGGATTTGAATTTAGCCCTTTTGCAACGTGGTTCAAACGTACTGGGATTTAGTTTAATTGCCTGCACATATAGATAGGTCAATGAAAACATAAAACAGAGACTTCTCTCTCTCCTCAGCTGTACTTAAAATATTCCATAACACACTTAGGAAAGTCCCCTCCAGGCTCCTGGTCAATATTTATCATTTCATTGACAAAAAAAAAGATCCATCAGGTCATTATCAAATTTTGCTAATGTTGGACCTTGCTCTGCACAGAGTGGCTGTCACATTTCTTACAGTAAATAAATGATTTCATTTCAGAACTGTCAACTTGCTTGAAAGTTTTGACATACATAGTCCACCTTTTGCACATTGATCAGAAGAAATTTCCAGTATTCAATTTCTCGTGCACAAATTCGCCACCTAATCACTTACTTCCGAAACATAGCACCATGATCTCCTTACCTCTAAAGCAACTCTCTTCATTCTATTTCTTGCTCATTGTTTCATGAGCAACTAGGAACCTGCAATAAATAACAACTTTTCCCATACTGCACAAGTATCTAACACAAGTTAGCATCTTAGCTCAAATACACACAGCACTTAAAACAAAACCAAAAGAATTGTGAATGTTGTAAATCAGAAGCAAAAACAGAAATTGCTGGAAAAGCTCAACAGGTCTGGCAACATCTGGGGAGACGGTCATGCTCCTGAAACATAGACTCTGCTTTCTCTCCACTGATGCTGCCAGACCTGCTCAGCTTTTTCAGCAATTTCTGGTTTTGCATTTTTTTTTGCAAACTTGTTATGGTTGCGCATGAACACGGTCATGCTCAACTGTTAATCTCTTAAAACTTCATCTTCAACCTGCCCCTGTTAACAATACTCTCTCGAAGATAACCTATCTAATATTGTACCAATATTGAAAGTGTTGCCTCACCAATCCTTCACAACACATGGGAATAACTTGGTGAGGGAGAGTTCGAAATTAAGGTGCCATCAATGCAATATATATTGACAAACAAAATGTGCTGAGAGACCGAGCGACCTCTTCCTCTTCATACTTTTATGCTTGAACAGTCAAAACCATTAGACCTTGGAATCTGAAGCGTGACTGTGGCAAGTTGCAGCAACTGAGACTGGGACGGAGAGGGGGAGTGGGAAGATTTTGCCAAAATAAACAGCACCTCAGTGTGAACTGATTTCATATGTTTACTTTCAACATAACAGGCTTTAATCATCATACTGGAGAGAGTTTCCAAAATACAACAGGGGCAGATCACAGTCTAATGCTTTAAATCTCAGAGCAACAGCACATCACGAACAAGTGCTCAACTCATTTACATTGATGGAACTCAGGGCTATAATTGAATAAATTGGCAGTGACACTATTGGCAGTGGATTGCATAACTTATCACTAAACAGCTTCATTACTCAACCAATTACCTACACAGTGCTGAATATCAGGAATTCTGTTTACAGAGCAATGAGTTATCACATAACTGAAGGCTGATATCGGAAATAGTCTCATATTTGGCCCTCAGGGAGATCTTGCAGCACTTAGGATGGCTCCATCCTCCTTCCAGTCAGGATGGTGGTATTTCATTACCCAGCACAGAACCCTTTGAAAAGTACCACAATTCACAAGGAAACCATAGATAAAATCCTGTGGTGATTTAAAAGGATCTAAAACACTTCAGTTTCCATATTCTACTAGTAACCTACTGCATTAGAAGAACACACACCCCATATCTTATCAGGACAGCACAGAAATACTCAACATTTACTTTATAAATAAAGATGGTATGGGGGTTGGGGGTAGCTCAAGCAAGTCTGCATCAAAAATAAGCTTTCATCTGTATAGTATTAGCAATATTATAAAGATTGAGATATTGCTGCAGATAGAGCCACAGAACAATGGTAAACCATCAACTGTTCTGTTATTAATATCCAGTTTATAAACTAACAGTGGCAGAGATTGAAGTACATGCAGATTTAGACATTTCCTTAGTCTAATCTTGAACATGAAAGGACGAAGAACTTGCATTTAAAATGGTGCCTTATCACCACTCCAGGCTGCCCACATAACCAATTGATTACTGCACTTAATCTGATAAGGGCAGAGTCAAAATGGTTTTTTGAAAAGGAAAGCATATTTTTTTCTGTATAAAATAAAACAGAGGTGTAACCAGCAGAGTAGATAAAGCAGAAAAACCGGTGGATGGAGTTTACTTGGATTTTCAGGAGGCATTCAATAAAGGTGCCACATACGAAATGATGATACAAGATTAGGGTTCACAGGATTGCCATGATATAGGAGCAGGAATTAAGAATTTAATAATGGACAGAAATCAGAGAACAGGAATAAACAGATAATTTTACAAATGGCATGGAGTGCCACAGGATCAGTGTTTTTCAGTCTGTATCAATGACTCAAATGAGGGGATCGAGTAGCATCAATCCAAGTTTACAAAGGACACAGAACTAAATGGAAAAGTGAAGATGATCCAACGAGGCTGCAGTGGGGTTCGGGATCAATTGAATTAAATAGACAAGGAACTGACAGGTGGAGTATAATACAGGGAAACGGGAGATTACTCGCTTTGGCTGATTTGTAAACTGTTAAACATTGATACTCCGAATGTGCTGCCACATAAAACAAAGGCAACAAGCAGTTACAGCATGCAATTATGATGGTATAGTCATTGGCCTTTATTGCAGAGGATTGGAACACAAGAGTAGTGAAGGTGTCCTGAAATTCCAGAACTTTCTTAAGAAACACACCTGGCATAACACACATTGTTTTGATTCCTTTTTGCTAAAAAAAAAGTCCATACTTGCCTTAGGGCAAATACAACAAAACTTCACAAGACTGACTCCTGGGAATGAAGGGCCTTCTCTGGTAAGGAGAGAACATGTAGATTGGGCTTATATTCTCTGGCATTTAAAAGAATGAGTGAGCTCATTGAAATGTATAGAATTCAGAGGGGTGTAACGATTTGGATGATATTTGACTGCTCTCTCCCTAGAAATACTAACAGGCTTGCTATTTTGGGCAAATGAAAAACTGATTCACTCAAAGTCGCAAATCGTTGGACTTCTCGTTTGCCTAGAATACAGTGATTGCGTAGCGAGTATTGAAGATGCAAATCAATAGCTATTTTGACATTAAGGGAATTGAGAAGTACGGGCCAACGGTGGGAAACGTTGAATTGAGTGGATGCTCACTCGTGACCTTACTGAATAGTGGGGCAGGCACAAAGGGCAATATGAAGGGATCCTCCTTCTATTTCTTAAATTCATGCAATAATTGATGGAGGAAAACATGGCAGTCAGTCACTTTGAGCAGTTCATGTGGTTCCAGTGTTGGTGTTAGGAGAAGAAGACATTAGCATAAAAATGAAAGTGTTTCTTGTCCTTCTACTAAGAGAGTGTTGTGCTATCATTCATGTCCATGTATGCATTTTTGATCCAAATGATGGCACACCTAACCATGTACCATTGCTTCAGCACTCTACAGAATGTCAGCGCTAGATTAAACAGAAAGTGCTGGAGAAACCCATTCGCCTTGAAATACTAACTCAGTTGCTGTCACAACATAGGAGAAAGAAAGGGCTGTAAAACTATGAGATTTCCAACATCTACAGTATTTTATTGCAGCCAAGCTTATCCAATCAAGTCCTGCAGTGGAGTGAGAGGATAGCAACTCTTGATGTAAAAGCCAATCATGCTAAGTAAGCCAAGCTGACATCCGAGTTCAGATATACCCAATAGGTTCCAATTATAGCTTTTGATGGTGTGGCCTGCAAGGATCCAAAGAGACCAACCAGAAACAGTGACCTCACAAGTTCACATAGAGAGTGCGAACTACCACTAGCAACAAACACATTTTCCGTGGTAACGCCTGCCCAGCTCTGTAACTGCATTTTGATTAAGTGGCCGCGTTTTGATGATTGAATATCCCATTAGGTTTTTGAATGTTAAATCATTGCAAAACTGCGGAGACTTATCTTGTTAAATGTGCAGTAACTGTTCACTTTAAGGAAAACACATCCATGTGTATGGCTCTTTTTCCCTTCTCCAGATCATATTACACCGGCTCACATTTCAAACACAGAACCTCAAGGTGAAAGGCTTTTTTTCAAAATTCATTCACAGGATGTGGGCATTGCTGACACTGAGAAGGTGATCTTGAACCACTTTCTTGAAGCACAGGAGTTCATTCAGGGACAATCCAAGATGCTATTGGCAGGGTAGTTCCAGGATTCTGAGCCAGTGACAGTGAAGCAATTGCAATATCATTCCAAGACAAGAATGTGAGTGGCTTAGTGGGCAAACTACAGATAGTGGCATTACCATGCACCCAATGCCATTGCACTGCTAGCTGGTAGTGGTCATGAGCTTGGGAGGCACTGTTGAAGGAGCATTGGTGAGATAGCACTGCAGCCACCGTGCATAGGTTGTGGACAAACTGAATGTTGAAGGTTTTATATTAAGAGGAGGGGGAATGTGTTAAAAGGTTGCTTTGACATAGATGGTGTTGAGTGAAAGTGTTGCTGGACCTGCAGTCATGCAGGCAATTGGGTAAGGTTCCATCAAAGACCAGGTTTATGCCTTACAGATGTTCTTTTAGGGAGACAGATGGAGGCTTTCTTAACACAAATCCCAGCCTCTGACCTGTGGCTGGACTATTTCAGTTTGTGCTTCATGTTGACTACCAGGATGCCAAGGGTGCAGGGATCTGGTGACAGTAGTACCATTCAACGTCAAGATGGTTAATTTACAAGTTGTTGGAGAGGGTCATGGTTTATCACAGCCCCAATGATAATTAATTTTGCAAAGTATTTACCAGCCCAAGCTTGAATTGTTGCCCAGATCACACTACACATGGGTATGGTCTGCATCATTGCCCGACGGGTTACAAACAACCTGAGCAATTGGCACAAGGTGGGAATGTCCTTCCTCTGAGCTGACTATAACTCTAACCGGTGAAGAGTGAGCCTCCCACACCTTAATGGCAAGCGCAGTCACTCTCAGCTCACCAATCTGCTCTTTTGTCCCTGCTTGGACCTAGGCTGTAATGAAGCTGCCGCGGCAAAACAGAAATAGGTCACTGGTGAGCAGGTTACTGTTTAGTCAGGCTGCGTGGAAGAACTGTTGATGTCCTTGTGCTTTAGTTTGCTGATAAGAGTGCAGAGTGACAATTTTTAAAAAAATAAACAATGGTACGTACACATCAGCAGTACAGCTGGTTCGAACAACAGGCTATCTCAGGGGCATCAGGCTATAGCACTGCAACTAGAATGTCCTTCAAGGTATATAGTCAGTAATGTCACTCCTGGTAACAGAATTGAAACATCCCACCCAGAGTACATTCTGTACACTTGGGATGCATTGTGCTTCTTCAATGTGGAGAAATATTGGTGGTGAGGTGGTAACTAGTCATCAAATGGTTTCTTTAGCCACGTTTGACCTGGAACCATAAAAATTCACAGGATCTGGAGACAATGTTCAGCACTCTCAGGGTCACACCCGCGCCACTGAAAGTCACTGTTTCCATTATTAACATATCTATGCTGCTTTTAAAACAGGACATTCCAAGGGATGAAATTGGCAGAGTCATCAAACCAACGTATGAGACATGATTTGTTAGCATTTTAAGAGAACATCAGCCTGCCGTGGATACTCATTTAAAAAAAAACACAATGGACAGTTGTCAAAATTGTTTCACACAGTTTTCTGATCATTCAGAAATCAAGAGTGAAAAGGCAGAAAGTAGAGTTGAGGATTACCAAACAAACCACGATCTCATTACAGAACACATCAGACCCTGAAATGACTACTTCTGTTCTAATGTCTTACATTCTTATAGATAAAGATACAGCTTATGCAATCCCAATCACTGAATCCCTCCCTAGAATTAAAACTGCAGGTTTAAAATTAACCATGCAGGTTCATCATGGGTCACAGAATCCCTACAGCGTGGAAACAGGCCATTTGACCCAACAAGTCCACCCCAACCCTCCAAAGAGTATCCCATCCAGACCCATTCCCCTACCCCTCTACATTCCCCTCACTAATGCACCTAACCCACACAGCCCTGAACACTATGGGCAATTTAGCGTGGCCAATTCACCTGACCTGCACATCTCTGTGCGGGTTTGCTCTGGTTTCATCCCACAGTCCAGACACAGGAGAATGTGCAAACTCCACACAGTCGGCCGAAACTGGAATCGAACCAGAGTCCCTGGCTGTGAGGCAGCAGTGCTAACCACTGAGCCATTGTGTTGGCCTGACAACAGCTTTCAGAGTTTCATGGGGACAATTACTGCAAGTGAGTTTCACCTTCAATAATTCTCTGTACGTCTTTCTGCCTCTTTCATTTTTGTATTGACATCTGTGCACTGATTATCTTTACCCTCCAACTCATCACCTTGTAGCTCCCCTGTGTCAGCCTCTGAAATATTTCAGTTTAGTTTCAAGACAGATCCTTTGATTATACTTGCAGTGGTGTGACAGGGATAAGCCACACCAAGTCTTGACACATATTACACTGTCAGTGCTTGCCAACCCACAGTTCATTTCCTTTCGGTACAGCTTCCAGGTCAAGAGTAAATCAGGTCACAGAGATCAGCATTTCTTACAATTCAATGGAAATTACAATGCACCTAAATTCAAAACAATATCTGAAAGGTCTTTAAACTATTAACAGATTTACTGGATATTTTCAAATAATTACTTTTTTTTTCTCCTGTAGAGCTTCCAGGTCAAAAAGGTCATGTGATTACAAAAAGTAAATTTTGCTGTTACCACTAAGTCAACAGCAGTCTTAAAAAGTAGCATTTTGCATCAAAGCACTTGCAAATGAGAATCCAACTGAAGTTACCTCCCTTGTTTAGTTACACAAGCAAAAACTGTTTGTATTTTCCAATCCAGATCATTCTTGAGATGGGAAAGAACTTGCCAACACTAGTCAAATCAACAAAGCTTTGAGAACTCTCTATTAAGACAAGATGATAATCTGCAAAAGGCTGAAGCTGTTCCAAGGCATGAACAGCTCTTGAAGACTGGAATTGTGGGGCTCAGATCTTAACCAGAGTTGAAATCTACTCCAGTTCATGCATTGTCTTGAGAAACCCACAAGGTAAAGAAACCCAGACTGAATTGCAAAATTATTTGTATAGTGCTTCCTCTGAAATATTACAAAGTTTACTTTCAAGGCTGCTCCTTTGATTATACTTGCAGCGGTGTGATAGGGACAAACCACACCATACCTTGACATATATTACATTCTCATTAAAGCTCTATGTAAACTGTTGATGTAAAGGGATGTGATTTGGATAGGAGGAGAACTGCAGCTTGGAGATGAATATTGAAGCTTTTAGTTCAATGTGGATTTGAATATAGAAAGGACAAGAGCAGCAGTCAGGAGGTGTGCAGAAGGAGCATTGTTTGGATGAAATACTAAATGTATTGATTTGCTTACTAGGATAGATGTAAAACATTCCATCAAAATCTTTCAGAAAGGAGGAGAAGGGCAACTATACCTAGTGTCTGGACCAATATTTCTCTCTCAATTTACATTACTGCATACATTCTACAGTCATTACCAGATCAGTGGGATGTAGGAAGTGAAGTAACCAATTTGTGCACAGCAACTCCCACAGTTATTTCCAGATTAACAGTTATTTAGCTGTCAATCATTTTGAAATATCTGGTGATCCTAAAGAAATGAAAGCCTTTAATATTGGAAATAAACAGATAGTGGAGAGAACTTGTTTTACTAATGATGGGAATCAATTATTTCTCATTGCCTGACATACTCTTAGTCTCAGGAACAATTTCTTGCAAGATAAATGCCTTCAGGACTTCCTCCAAATACCCAAGACGAATTAGCTGTGCAATTTGTTAGAGCCGAATATACATCCCTACATTACAGCAGAGATCAATCTTCCAAAGTACATAACTGACTGTTAATGTTTTTTTGCGATGTCCCAAGATTGTGAAAAGCACAATACTAATTCAAATATTTCCTTTTCTTTTATACACCAAATTCTGAACATGTATTTTAGATCCAGCTGTGGCAGTGATATCTTCACTAATGGCTGGGATGGTGCTACACTAACTAAGGAGACAAAACACCTTGAAGTGGTGAGAGATGCTACACAGATAAAACTCTATTTAGCTCAGCTCATTTTTCCTGGCTGAAAATAGGGGGGGGGGGGGGGGGGGTGGGGGGAAGACTGGGAGTGAAGAGGCACCCAGCAAACACACAGACATCACCATCGATTCAAACAGGCGATTGCAAGAGCAGTGAAGTAGATCTGCCTTAAGAGATTGCAGAGAGTTCATCAATTCTGTCAATTTTTTTTTAAAATACTACTGTCAGAATCTTTTTCCAAGCTAAACCTGATACAAAATGTTTCTAAAATGTACCAGTGGCACATTAAACCAGAGAAAGGTACTGTCCAGTTTTCGAAGAGTACTTTTTTGTTCAATTGTTCATACAATTATTTTTAGGACAATTTGCTCCACTTAGGTGTTGGATGTGACTCAGTGATTGTAGTCACTTGTATGAATCAGCAGGATGTGAGTCAAGTCCCCATTTATAGATTCAAGCACAAAACATAATTTAATACCACAGTGCAGTACTGAGGGAGAGCCACACTCCTCAGAGGTGGAATCTTCCAGATGCAATATCAAACCACAGTTCTGTCTGTCCTCTCAGGTGGACCTTATAATGTTGTACAGTTCAATTCCAAGTAAAACAAGGGTCTGGGCTCTCCCTCCCCAGTCAATGCCTGCCACTCAGCCAACATTAGCTAAACTGATTATCTGGTCATTTACTGCTTGTGAGATCTTACTGTATAAAGATTGGCGGCCACAACTGTCCACATTTGAACGGTCATCGTCCTAAAGTACAGCTTTGCTTGTCAAGTGCTCTGGGGCTTTGCAAGGTCACGTCCTTTGTTAACCAGAGTTGTCACAGTTGAAGCTGATCATATCCTCCAACAGTGGCAAAACAATTATCGCCCACAAGGACAGGAAAGTCTCCGGCCTTCCCGGCCCCTAACAACCAGGTATGGCAAGACCAACAAATGCGGTCACAGAATGCCTTTCAGACTGGGACAGGCAGATTTTTAGTCACTCAGCAAATCAGCGGATCTGGAGAGCTGGACGGGAGGTGGAACTAGATCAGCCATGATCGTATTAAACGGCTGAGCAAGCTCAACAGAGCAAATGGTGTACTCCTAATCCTTTTCAGTTCTTGTGGTCACAGCTAGGGTCAGCCAAGTCTGCAAGAGTTAGGGGGTGTCCAGACCAGGAACCTTCTCAACCGTACAACACAAGAACTGGGCAACTTTTATTTTTACACAAAGAACCAAAGAAATGTCATCATTTGATTAGATATCTCTATTGATAAGTCAACCTGGTCAGATGCAATTACACACTGCTGGAGCAGGTGGGACTTGAACTGCAGCCTCCTGGTGTAGAGGTAGGGACGTGACCACTGTACCATATCTACCGCACAAACCAGGATGCAGCCATCTGGAGTCCACTGTTTAGTGCTTGCAGATCCCCAGAACCAGGCAATCCCACTTACTGAGTTTAAGATTATTAGCTTGCATCAGGGGCACTCCTCCATAACATGCAGCACAGTTCGTGAAAGTCCACAAGTTCCTACAGAGTTTGTTGAGTTATTGTAGTGCAGTGGTAATGCATACCTGCTCCAGACATCTGTTATGATATCTCCAACCAGATTGGTTACAAACCAATTCCAGATTATTTCTAATGTGGCCTCAGTAATGGCTAATCCTGAGCCTATTCAGCAAGGACCACTCTTTCCAAAGTAGATCAAAGCTGGCCATTTCAAATGGCATTTCTCACAAGGAGCTCGTTAGTGACTTCCTATGGTTCCTATTCCTTGTCCAAAAGATGTTTTGCTGGTAAATGTTACTCAGGAAGCTTGTTCCATATTGGGCCTCTGAGATGGATGGTGGGCAGTAGGTGAATTGAATGTGTCATTATGGAGCAGGCAAGTGAAGTGCAGCACGATGACTTCTGCCAGATTGTGGGATTTTGTCAGCTGATGAATGCGATGTTAGGAGGCAGGAAGCCAGGTGTTGAGTAGAAAGTTCCAGTTATGATGTACACTGTTGCGTTCAGATGAACGTCAACCAAATGTGTGCGTGGCATGACCTTTTCAAGACGAGTACAAAATACTTGGTTGAAGAGTACAATCGGACGATTGCTGAGGTCCAGCTATGATGGTGGCAGCAGTGCCTCCATACATCCAGCAAGATGGTTTCTGATTGTGACCTTTAATGCTGTTTTTTCAGATGTTTCCCAGAAGGAAAGAGTCCTATCCAGAGTCACCCTTGAGCATGCTGGGTTGGGATCATACTGCAATCTCTAGACATCTATGTAGATACGTAAATCTCTTTTGGCACTGGCTTTGCGGAGGCACTTCTGTCAAGAGATTCAATGTAAGACACCCTTTGGTGCAGTCATCTGTCAACTTCATAATGTCCAGAATGTGGAAGCATGGATCTTCAGCGCACACACGTCATTATTGTAGATGAATTTAAGAGATGTGGCCATTGACAGCCACATGTTGAACAGCACTGGGGTTATCACGTAGCCGATCTTTACCCTGTGCTTCTCCCTCACCCAAGGTGGACTCAACATCGTCTGCTGTGAAGGTCTCTTCCAACAATTACCCTGACCCAGATTGGAAGCCCTCTGGACAGCTTTAGGAGACCAGTGTGCCATACCACATTGTAGAACCCAGTGGACTGTTCAAATCACTCAGAATTCTATATATAGCAGCTTGCAACCTCAATGTTCAATTTGACCTGATGTCGAGTGACTCATCCATTTCCTCTTCATCACTAATACCACAGTAAAATCAACTGCTCATTCCTGGTCACCTCATGACTCAAACATTCCTGCCCTGTACAGGCCAGCCTTCCCATCCTTCCACTCAACTTCAACGTATTGCCAAGTTCTGCAGTCTATATCTTCTCCCGCAGCAGATTCCCCTCATTCATCACTCATTCCTGTACATCCAAAACGCTGCCCTCAATTTAACATTTTGAATGCCCATTCCAGCCCTTCATGATCTCAACCTTGCCCATCTCAGCAACTTCCTCAAAAGGGCAATATCTAGAACTCTACTCTGACTTTGATCTCCCCTCACTTTATTCATCAAGACATCACATCACTCTCACCTCTTAAGGTCCTATTGAAGAAGATCTTCCACAACTACATTACTCCCCCTTGAATCTCTCCAATTAACCCTGTGCCCATTTTTTGTTTTGATTCCCCTCTGCTCATGAAGCACCTCAACAGGTTTTTCAAACAAGCAGCACAGAATGAAAACGCACTCCTGTTTGTTCACTGTCTGAACACTGGCACACCTACTCTTAAGACATCCTAGAAAATTGAGTAGGGTGTAGCCTGAACAAAGTATTAGTCACGACTGAAAACTGCAGGTTTAAAATTTTAAATACAGCCAGGACACACAGTCAGTCAAACATGCATAATTTATACATTTTACTTAACATATACTGGACATTACACATATAATTTGCAGCCTAATTGGATGATGATAGAGAGATCGTTACTTCTTAGAAACAGTCCTGCTTGAAGTGCACTGCTTGAGCAGCAAACTAAAGGAAATGTAGTGTATAGAGTTACAGATTAACTGCCACATACATTTAAACAAAGGTCCCCTTTCATCCCCCTCTCCAACATAGTAGCTAAACTAGTCAACTGGAAGTGCAACTCACATAAAAATCAGAGCAGCAAGCTTCAGAAAGTACTTGTACTGTACCAGGCAGTAAATGGACATGATGCTGAGCTATGTATCGAAATTGTGAAACTGTCTTGCAGCCAGAAACGAGCAAGTTAGGCATAACTTTAATACTTTTGAGAGTTGAGGTTTTCCATTTGCACAATCCAAAGTAAATGAGTTTAATTAGCAGGACTATCATTAGGTAAACAAAGGGCAAGATGACAGATCGCTTTGATATTTCGTGGGGACAGGGAACAGTGGTGTACAGCACCCCATATAAACAGGCCCATCCTGATGTTTCAGAAAACCAGAAAACACCAAATGCACCAGAGCCTATGGAATGCAATACAGCTCCTCCCAACAATTCAGAATAAGTAGAACGTGGAATTTCAGTCAGCCTAGCACAGAGCATCTAATTCATTAACCAGCGCTGTAGAACAACGCTCCAGATCCAATTGTACATATTTAATTTGAAATTAAATCAATACAGTAAAGGAAGGTTTTTTCAAACAAATTGGAGCCAACCAACATATATTTTGTTTTATTCACTCATAGGATGCATGTGTCCCTGATTGTATCAGCATTTACTTCCCCATCCCTAACTTAGAGTAATGATTAAATCAGTTCACATGAGCACACTGGACAAAGCGAGTGGCTGAGTTCTAAGATTATCTGAAAACAAATTTACATTAGGAGAACATTCACAACCCGTGAGGTCATGACCCCAAGTCTTCAGTGCTTAGCACAATAATTAACATTAAACTTTGGATAGTTTGCACTGTATGGAAAACTGGACACTTTGGTGTTCCAAATCAGGAAAAATTACACGGTGTAGGGCTTTGTTGTAGCACTTTCGCTTGTAAGAGCAAGGTGGTTGTGGGTTGAACACCCACATCAGTGGATTATATAGGGCTGCATTTTCTAAGAAGTGGTAATCCATCCCTTTACTTTTAAGCAAGAAAGGAGAAAGCATGGTAGCTCAGTGGTTAGCACTGCTCCTTCACAGCAGCAGGGTCCTTGATTTGATTCCTGCCTTCGGTGACTGTCTATGTGGAGTTTGCACAGTCTCTCTATGTCTGTGTGGGTTTGCTCCAGTTTCCTCCCACAGTCCAAGAGATGTGCAGGTCAGGTGGATTGGCCAAGTTAAATTGCCAATAGTGTTCAGGGATGTGTAGGTTAGGTGCATTTGTCAGGGGAAAACCTAGAGCAATAGGGTCGGAGAATGGGTCCGAGTGGGATATCCTTCAAAGGATCGGTGTGGATTTGTTGGGCCAAATGGCTTGTTTCCACATTGTAGGGATTCTATGAGAGCGCTCTGCATTTCTGACAGGAGATTCCAATCAGGCACCTCCAGAAATGTGGTGCTGTACTTCCATTCTCATCATCGTTTTGTATCATGGAACTGTTAGGGAAAAGCATACTACCCAGTGGGTCAGTGGCTAACACTATTGCCTCACAGCACCAAAGACCCGGGTTTGATTCCACACTCAGGCGACTGAACGTGTGTAAACCCTTTTCTTCCCATTGAGAGCGTGGTGCTAGAAAAGAACAGCAGGTCAGGCAGCATCCAGGGAGCAGGGGAAATCGACATTTTGGGCATAAGCCCTTCATCAAGAAAATTTAAAGGGCTTATGCCCGAAATCGCGACTCTCCTGGTCCTTGGATGCTGCCTTGACTGGCTGTGCTTTTCCAGCACCACATTCTTGACTCTGACCTCCAGCATCTGCAGAGCTCACTTCCTCCTAGTTCTATTCTCCCAGTGTCCGAGTGGGTTTCCCCCAGGTGTTCTGGGTTCCTCCTACAGTCCAAAGCTGTGCAGTTTAGGTGGATTCGCCATGCTAAAGTTGTCCATGTCCAGGAGTGTGCAGACTCTGTGGATTAGCCATGGTGAATGCTGAGTTACAGGGATATTGTAAGGGGGGGGGCTGGAGATGGGTGGGATGCTCTTTGGTGGGTCAGTGTGACCTGCTTCCAGGCTGTAGGGATTCTATGACTCGCTCACTTTTCAAGGCAGTCAGCTGCCATATTCTGAAATGCCGTGAGCCCTGTAACCACTTTGACAGCTGCTGCCAAACCCTTAAGTATATCAGCATGATATTAGGGTGCTGGGAGGGTAGAGTGCTAGGAATGGAGGTAGTACTATGCCAGGTGGGCAGTGGGTAGGGGACCAGGCAAGCAGGGAGAAAGGTGCCAGGGATAGGATGACAAAGAAAAAGGGTTAACTTGCCAAACAAGGAGACAAGGGATCTAGAGAAGTGATGCAGTGTTTGAGCTGGGTGGGAGAACTCAGATCTGCTTGGTTAGGGAGGGAGGGGCTGTCGGGTGCACTGATTGGGTAAGGATTGGGGGTGGGTGGGGGAGGGGACAGTGAGAGCAGGGTAGAGGAAACGCCCAGCCTCATTTCCCAACCACTTCCTTCAGGATCTGCTACGAGGAGGATTCCACGAGATTCCTGTCTGCAACTTCCACCGACGCTGTTACAGCAGTCAGGTCATCACAAATTCTGGGCCATAATTTAGGCTGGCTCTCCGGTTCAGCACTGAAAAGGCTGTGCTCCCTCCTTGAAGGGCCCACCGTCGGAATGAGGTGTGAAAGAAATCCTCCACCTTAGAGTGTATGCAAAGATTCCATTGCTGAAGCTAAGGAGAAGTAATAAACTGCCTATTCAAAGAACGGTAGGGAAGTCTTGCCAAACATTTGTTCCTCAAACAATATGTGCAGAACAATCATTTGGCGATTTACTTCTTTGTTGCCTCTGGGAGCCTACTGTGAACGAATGCTGAACTTAGGCAAAAAAAGTGAGGATTGCAGATGCTGGAAACCAGAGTTTAGATCAGAATGGTGCTGGAAAAGCACAACAGGTCAGGTAGCATTCGAGAAGCAGGAAAATCGACGTTTCAGGCAAAAGCCTTTCATCAGGAATGGAGGCAGGAAGCCTCCAGGGTGGAGAGATAAATGAATGCTGAACTTCCCTATATTAGAATGCTGACTACATTTGAAAGAGACTTTCTTGGCATTTTAAAAAACAAAACTTACATGCGATGGATGAAGCCCAAACAGGGAGGAGGTGCATGTGCTAACTTAGAAAACCAGTCTGCAATGACGTTGAACTGAGAAGTAAAATGGTTGAGACCTGTTATTGAGCCCTAACTACATATTTCATTTAAAGCTTATCATATGATGCAACGATAAAAGGGTGGAATGTGCCAGGGCCACAGATTTCACAAATAATGATGCAGGCATCCACCAAAGGTGTGTATTCGACGGAGGTAAGTAATAGGTCATTTCTAACGCCCCCATTATTTCCCCTGCCAGTGCAAAAAGTGAATTATCAAAAACACTTTCACACCTTGAAACCTGCTTTGTGACTGGAATTACAAGGCAAAACCCACAACAGTTAGCCACACCCATGCAGGCTTTGTCAGTGGTTCATCTCCAAGGCACAGCCTCACAGTTTTCTGAGCTCAATGCAGCCCAACATAAAAACTACGTTTGCAATGGCTTCAATCAGCCAGTGGGGGTTGGAGTGTCCCTAAAATTCAACTCTGGCCCCCTCCACTTCCTAAAACTGTTCATGGTTGCTCAACCAAATCCATAAGTACAGAGCAGCTTCAATAATAAGCACATTGTACCCACATCAAACTGTTCAGCATCCTAGATTCTGGAATTAGTCACTAATGTTTGCATTATTTGCTCTAGTTTTACAGTGGCTAGACACTCTGCACCTTCAATCCCAATTCCATCCAGTTTACATATTATTTGCAGACTGTATCTAAGAGTAGAGACTCAGCAACTCAATTCACCCACAAGATCAGAGCAGCGTTATCAGAAAGCCCACATGATCATCAGTCAGGAATGAGCTACAATATCCTCCAAATAAACATCAGGTAGTGCAGCTGCCGAAACAAAATCTTTGTGCACTTACCACTGAATCCATCCTCCTCCATCACTGATACTTGGGAGAGATGGGTTGGACTCAGTGCTGTGAGAGGCCTGAACTAACTTTGGATCACTACAGTTGGACACTCATGACAAGGCTCTCCTCCTCCTCCTCCCCCCCACCATCCCCACCCACCACACACATACAGGATGGGGGATTTCAAAACCAGGGGACACATTTTGAAGGTGAAAAGAGAAATACTTTAAAAGGACATGAGCAACATTTTTGTTTAAAAAGAGAGTGGTTCACATGTGAAATGAACTTCCCGAGAAATTGGTGCATGCAGGTACACAGTCTGTCAGAATGTTTAGACAGTTGGATAATTTCCTGAATAAGAAATGTTTGAAGGAATACGGGCCAAGCACAGACAAGTAGGACTAGTTTAGTTCAGGAACATGGTTGACGTGGACGAGTTGAACTGAAGGGTCGTTTTTTTAAGCCGTATGACTCTATGACAATGACCATTGCTTCCCAAATGGATCCTCACTGTGGCCTCATTTCGCACCTTGAAAATTAAGGTGACCCTCTCCGTTAGAGGGCCTGCAGGAATACGACTGCTGCAAGTTTGTGCCAACTACTCCACAGTCATTACTATCCTGGAATTTCATCCCACTTGGGGTCCTGAATGCCATTCTGCTTAAGCTTTGCCCTTCACTTTGACATTAAATGTCCCCTTCCACAACACCCACTCCATCTGTACCCAACCCTTCCACAGTTAAACACTTTCAAACTCTCGAAAGCTTCTTGCCATTACCCCAGCTTGTCCAGATCTCAGTCACTTCCCTCTCACAGCACTGAGTCCAACCCATCTCTCCTAAATCCTATGGAGGTCTAAACCCCACCTCCTGCAGCATCTTGTGGACATATTGCTCAGCAAATGGATAAAACACAAGCTGCTGCTGTTAAACCTTTGATTAAGCCAAACAGAAGACAAGATCACTTGTTGGCTGCAAGAATACAATTATTCAAGAACATTTTAAAATAATATCTTACACTGAAAAACCATTGTATTTTCCACCATCACACTGATCTTAAACAAGATGATCAAACGACTTTCCAGATTTTTTTAAAAAAAATCAAATCGCAGAATTTTACAGTACAGAATTTTGCATCAGTACCAGTTCCCAAATTAGCTACCCAGCCAATCCCACTCTCCAGTCCCATCTCCACAGCCCTCTGAATTCATCGCTCACAGATATGTCTAGCTCTTGTTTGAAGTCTTCTATGTAATGTGTCTCTACCACTCTCCCAGGCAGCACATTCCTAATCCTAACAACTGAGTAAAGACATTCCTCCTCACTCACTCTTGCTGACCACTCTTGAAATTGTGAACCCCCACACTTACTGACATACCAACCAGTGGAAACAGAATATCCGTCTTTTACCCTGTCAAATTTGTTCATAATTTTGAACATCTCAATAAAGTCACCTCTTAATCTTCTCTGCTCCAAGGAGAATAAGCCCAATCTCTCTAATCTTGCCTGGAATCATTCCAGTAAATCTTATTTGCACCATCTCCAGGGATTTAACTCTCTTCCTTCAATAAAAAAGGTGCGCAGAATTGAACACAACACTCTAAAATATGATCAGACCAATGATTTGTAGAGGTGTAGCCTCACTTCTTGCTTTTTATACACTAGGCATCTATTTATAAACCCAAGAATCATATAAAAACTGCTTCATAACTTTGCCTGGCCATGCATATGAACCCTGAAGTCTATTTGCTCTTGTACTCCCCTCCCCACCACACCCCCCCCCCCCCCAGTTGTACCATTGAGCCTGGATTGTTTCTCCTACCAAAATGTATTACCTCACCCTTCTCTGCATGGAAGTTCATCTGCCAAGTGTCTGCACGTTTGGCTGACTCGTCAATGTGCCTCTGAAGGTGCTCAGCACTCACCCTCACAATTCTCTATTCGCCCTAGCTTAGTATATAACCTGCTAATTTAGAGATTTTGCCTTTGAGACCTGTTGCCAAATCAATAATGTAAATCAGAAAAAGCAAAAGGTCCAACACCAATCCCTGGGAAACACTATTTTCAACTCATCAAATCTGAGAAATGCCCATCTATATGCACGTTTCAGAGAACACCTCTGGGACACCCGCACCAACCAACCCAACCACCCCGTGGCTCAACACTTCAACTCCCCCTCCCACTCCACCAAGGACATGCAGGTCCTTGGACTCCTCCATCGCCAGACCATAGCAACACGACGGCTGGAGGAAGAGCACCTCATCTTCCACCTAGGAACCCTCCAACCACAAGGGATGAACTCAGATTTCTCCAGTTTCCTCATTTCCCCTCCCCCCACCTTATCTCAGTCCCAACCCTTGAACTCAGTACCACCTTCCTAACCTACAATCTTCTTCCTGACCTCTCTGCCCCCACCCCCACTCCGGGCTATCACCCTCACCTTAACCTCCTTCCACCTATCACATTTCCAATGCCCCTCCCCCTACCTTTTATCTTAGCCTGCTTAGCACACTTTCCTCATTCCTGAAGAAGGGCTCATGCCCGAAACGTCGATTCTCCTGCTCCTTGGATGCTGCCTGACCTGCTGCACTTTTCCAGCAACACATTTTCACGTCTGACCTCCAGTATCTGCAGTCCTCACTTTCTCCATCTATATGTACCCTCTCGTTCCTATCTTTTACCCAAATATTTTACCCATGCTGCCAAGGATCCAATCACAAACATTTCTAATTTACTAACCAACCTGCCTTGTGGCAACAAATCACATAACCTTTGATTTTAGAAACAGCTTTTACCTCAAATTTTTACAGGACTTTAGAGTTAATTTTCTGGAGATTGCAGCAAGGAAATATTACGGTTTTAAAATAAATGATTATCTTTCTCTCCCTTTGAACACTTTCATTTGTGGATCACAGTTACTGGACATGGGGTAAAACAATGGATGAAGCTTGTCTGTGAGTCATGCCAATTAGGTGACGAATGACCTAATTTATTTGTAAATTCACACAGCATCGGTGTGAATGGTCAAATTACAAACAGGCAGTCGTGTGACAGAAATTTACCAGGTTATGTTCAACTACAGCTGGCAATCTTATGCAAGGTCCCACAAAAAAATGGTTGGTCAACCAGCTAGTTTGGGAGCCGTGATTCAGGAAGGAATGTTAACCAGGGAACTCAAATTTTCTGTTTAAATGCATCATTACCGCATATGATTCATCAACAGACAGAACCTCAGTTTAATATTGCACCCAAAGCACAGCATCTCTGGTAATATGATGCTCACAGTACTCAAACGTTACACTGAATCATATGCTTAAGCCCTACAATAGGTGAAAATCAACAAGTCTCTTACAATCACCAATGCAAAAGTCACCTGCTTAACCCTTTCCTAGCTCAGATTGAACAACCCTCAGTTGGTTGAGGATGGCTCAGAGAAGGTGTGACCATGTGCTCCACCAGTGGAAACAGCTCAAATGGGGTCTGTGGTCAACATATCACCCACACACTGAACTCCTGTCCTGACATATCCATTCCTACTGGCAGCATCAATGTATTGAGTATAGGGGTTGGGAGGTCATGTTGAGGCTGTACAGGACATTGGTTAGGCCACTTTTGGAATACCGCATTCAATTCTGGTCTCTCTGCTGTGTGAAAGATGTTGTTAAATCTGAAAAGATTTAAAGGACCTTGCCAGGGTTGGAGGGTTTGAGCTATAGGGAGAGGATGACTAGACTGAGGCTATTTTCCCTGGAGCATTGGAGGCTGAGGGGTGATCTTATAGAGGTTTATAAAATAAGGGGCATGGATAAGGTAAATAAGCAAGGTCTTCTTCCCAGGGTAGGAGAGTCCAAAACTAAAGGGAATAGATTTAAGGTGAAGAGAAAAGATACAAAAGGGGGCAACTGTTCACACAGAGGGTGGTGCATGTATGGAATGAGCTGCCAGAGGAAGTGGTGGAGGCTGGCACAATTAAAAGGCATCTGGATGGTATATGAATAAGAAGGGTTTAAAGAGGGTTATGGGCCAAAATCTGACAAATGGGGCTAGATTATTTTAGGATATACGGTTGGCGTAGAAGTGTTGGACCAAAGGGTCTGTTTCTGTGCTGTACATCTCTGACTCTACGTCATAACCTAAAACTCCACATGGGTACTCTCAAACAAAATATCCCATTGCAAAACACCAACAGCAATTTAGGCAGTAGCAATTTAAGAAGGAAAATCAGACAGACGGATACAATAAAGGTGCTACTTCAAATTATCTTTAAACAATTCTCTAAGCACAGCAGCTCTTCTGAATTCTGAGGAGAACACATTTGCATCAGTGGCTATAACATTCAAAAACAGTGTTGTTTAACAAGCTGAGTAATGATCTGGTCTACCTCATTTTGTCTCAAAATCAAATAATACGATCTACTAATAAACCATTTATTTATCTGGAAAGGGTGGCTTTAATTCCACACAAAACATCCCCCACACCCCACTGTCAGGCAAATGCCAGCCCTCAGCTCCCCTTGTGCTGTGTCTAATGGCTTTGAACTGGTAGTTGAAAAATCAAGCAACAGAGGAATCTCAACCATTTCCTCTGTAATCACGAGCTTAACATTTAAATGCCCAATAATTACGCTGCAGGAAAAGCAAACCAGTCTTAAAACAAAAGGTGTAGAAGGCACTGCCTTCCAATTTCCCCAATGAGAGTGTAAAAAAAAACTATTGATGAAAGCACTTCTTAAATAAAATATGCAAGAGTCCTTGTTCTCTTTAAAAGACAAACAGACCAGGATGGGAGGGGAAAGAACGAATCAATGGAGCCCAAGTCTGAGCGAAGATTCCTGTTCCAACTTCTTGCCCAACGCACAGTTCTGTTTTTCAACAAGTTTGAAAGTCAGAATGTTTTGTTCCTCAGTCCCCAAAAACAAAAGTGCACTTCTAGCTGTTATACGTGGCAGACAAGATAGTGATGACCGGCGCCTTACACACAAATTTCGACTTTACTGAGCAAACTGGACTCAAGGCTCTTGCAGAGTATTGTGCAAGTTCTGGCATTTCCCGGGTAAGGCTGAAGTGAAGGAATTGCAGAACGGCTTCTCCTCAGGAGGGGGGCTGGATCCCAGTGGATTTGTTAGGGATTAATGTCCCTTTTTGGGAGTCTCTCCCCAACAGAGGGACAGACCTCACTCACTCAGAGGTTACAAAGGAAGGTTAACTACTCACAGACCTGCGGGGTACCTCCTTGTGTTTGAGTGCTGCCTGCCTACCAGCAGTGTTGATGCTGCGGACACAGCGCAGCGCCCAGAGCAAGGCAGCCTCTCCCCACAGCGGGGGCAGGAGGAGGGGGTGCAAGCCCCGCCCCCAAACCGCTGGTCACGCCCCTGTCCCGGATCCGCCTCAGCCATTGGCCAGCCGCCGGCCAGGTACCGCCTCCTCCCTGCAGCGCACAGGCTCTGATTGGCGACCGGGCTGTCCATCAGAGGTCTAGGCGGCTTACCTGCTGAGTGCATTCCACCACCACCATCCCCGGGGGATAAATGAGGTTGGTTTGGGGGGGGGGGCAACTAGACGAGAGGGAATAGTGGGTAGTGAGGGGGAAGTGGGAGTGGGGAGTGGGGTGAAGAGGGGGAAAGTGGAGGGGGAGATGGGGAATAGTGGGGGGAGAGATGGGGAATAGTGGGGGGAGAGATGGGGGAAAGTGGGGGGAGAGATGGGGAATAGTGGGGGGAGAGATGGGGAAAAGAGGGATCAGTGGGGGAGAGAGGGTAAATGGGGCAGGGGGAGGGGTAAGTGGTGGGGAAGGAGAGTGGGGGAGGGAGGAAGTGGGGTGAGGGGGAATTGGGATATAGACAGGGGTGTTCGGAGGGAGAGGGGGGAACTGGGAGGTAGGAATGGGAAGGCAAATGGGAACGGGCAAGTGGTGGTAGAGTGGGGTGTGTTAGTGGGGAGGTCAGAGAGGGCAGGTTTGGGGGAGACAAAAGGTAATAGGGAAAAAGGGCAGTGGGAGGGTAGAGAGGGGACAGGTTGGGACAGGCAATTTGGGGATGGGGAGAGAGCGTGTGAGTTGAAGGGGACAAATTGGGCAAGAGAGAAAGGGTAGGTTTGTGGGAGAGTGGTGTCTGGGTTGGCATGGAGAGAGAAAGGGCAGTTTGAGATAGTATTGGGGAAGATAGAAGGCAAGTTGGGGTGGAGGAATATGGAAAGCAGGTTGGGGTTGGAGGGGAAATAGAAGGCAGGTTAAGGGTATGGGGAGTTGGGCAGGTTTGGGAGGAGGGATGAGAGAGGGGCAGGTTTTGGTGGGCAGTAGATTAGAAGGAGAATAGCAAGTCAGGGTGGGGGGAAGGTAGGGGAAAGTGAGCATATTAGGAAACACTGTGGGGGTGGTGAGACCACTGTCTTCCCATGATAGCCACTTTTTTTTCATTTCTTACTAAGGCAACACCAGCTTAGCCTGGAGACAATAAACCAAATAGATCAACAAACTCCCACAGTTACCTGGTCTATATATCCTCACACCCCAATTCCTGTAAGGACTCCATCTCAATCTCCCAGTTTCTCCATCTTTGTCACATCTGTTCTGATGATGCCTTCCTTCTTCAGGGGATCCTCAGCAAAGGATTCCCCATTTCTGTGATTGACAAGGCCCTTGGCCATGTCTGAGCCATCTGCCTCACTTCAGCCTCACGGCATCTCTTCCCTCCCACAAAACAGACAGGGTCCCCCTAGTCCTCACTTACCATCCCACCAACATCCACATCCAAAGGATCATGAGCTGCCATTTCCACTACCTCCAGCAGGATGTTACCACCAGACCCATATTCCCCTCCCCTCACTTGTCAGCTTTCCGCACAGACTGTTCCCTCGAGTAGATACCCTCGTCCACTTTGCCCCCACTCTCAACAGCTTCCCACACCCGCACGGCACCTTGCCATGCAAACACAGAAGATGTTTTCCCTCATTTACTTCCTTCTCACTATCCAAAATTCCAGAGAAACCTCCCAGGTTAAACAATGATTTCCCTGGACCTCACTCAATCTAGGCCACTGTGTCCACTGCTCACCATGTGTTCTTCTCTACACTGAGGAGACAAAATATAATCTGGGCACCTGTTTTATGAACATCTATGTAATGTTTGCAAAAATGACCCTGAACTTTTTCAGTTGCCTACCACTTTGATACACCACCCTGTTTCCTGGCAAACATCTCTGTCTCAGGCTTGCTACAGGGGTCCAGCAAAGGTCAGCGCAAGCTGGAAGGACACCACCTCATTTTCTGTTTGGGGACTCTCCAGCCAAGAATGTTACCTCTTGTGGGGAGAGCCCTTGTGAATCCAGAATGAGGGGACACTGTTTTAAATTTAGGGGTTGCCCTTTTCAAGACTTAGATGTGTTTTATAATTTAATTTTATATGACTTTGCAACTCTTCCTCAGCTTGTGGTGGAGGTGAGTTCATTGAACTCTTCTAAGAAGGGGATAGGTAGATTATTTGTAGGCAGGGGAATCAGAGGTTATTGGGTAAATGCTAATGTAGAATTCAGAACGCAAACCAAAATAGACTATTCCTGCTCCCAATTTATACGTTTATACCTGTTAGATGTGCCTCTTCTAAAATGCACACTTTTGTTTGAGCTAAACCAAAAAACAAAGAACTACAGATGCTGCAAATCAGAAAGAAAAACAGAAGTTGCAGGAGAAACTCAGCAGGTCTGGCAGCATCTGGAGAGAGAAAGCGAAGTTAATATTTCAGGTTCAGTGGCCCTTCTTTAGAACTGATTGTAACCAGGAAAAGGTGATACAGTATATATTTTTATGCTGAAGATAGAGGAGTTGGGCGGAAGAAAGTGGCAGAGAAGGAGTAAGCAATAGATAGAGATACAACCCAGAGAGAGAAACTCAGTTGGGCAGAAAGAGCAGTGGATAATGCTAGGGTTGGGAGAAAATGGGTTGGCTGTGGTGAAAATGGGTCTGGGGTGTTGGGGTTGGGGTTGGGGTAAGGACATGGGAAAAGGTGCTAAAGTGCTGAAATGATTGAACTCGATATTGAGTCCTGAAGGCTGTCAAGAGCACTCAGGAACTTATAAAGATCAGTCATGTTAACTCTCATTCTTCTAAACTCCATGGAGACAAGCCCCACTTGCCCATCCTCTTTCCGGAAGCCTATCAATATTCCTTCCACTTCCCCCACAACCCTTGCTCCAACCCTACCCAGGCACAGAAAATACCAGGGAAGAGAAAAATAGGCAAGCCCCTATTTTCACTTTCTCTGAACCTTTTGGAGCGCTTCAGAGTTTTATCCAGAAATCACTGGCTTTAACCTCTTTCAAATTTCTTGGTGCACGTCTGTAACACCTTGTAACATGGTCTCACTGAACCCTCAAATTGTAAACGGAATACCTTTACCTTAATTGGAGATGTCAGTTGGCTCTTATAATTTCTCAATCCCTATTCCCACAAGAAGGGTCGGGATGAGGAACAGCAGTTTGCTCTTCTAATTCAATCATCCCAAAGTACTTCAGTCTCCCACAACGGTGAAACAAAAGATTTTCCAAACTGTTCCTCCACTGTGATCACAGTATGTAGACAAATAGGAGTAGGATTTGGCAATTTAAACCTGTTTTGCTGTGCAATATGATCAGGGCTTATATGATTGTGGGCTGAATTCCACTTTCTAGCACGTCCATGCAAACCTTGACTCCCTCCCACATTTATCAAAGATCTGATCGTCTCAGTTTTAAATAGATTTGAACGACCCACCTCACACTGTTCACTGGGAAAACTACAATACTGTCATCTACCTAGCAACGTGGAAAATTGCTCAGGCATAAACCGTCCACAGAAAGCAAAACAAATCCAGCCCAGACAATTTCCATCCTATCAGTCAACTTTCAAACATCAGCCAAATGATGGTAGATGTTGTCAACAGTGTATTCAAATGGCATTGGCTCAGGAATATCCTGCTCCTCAATGATTAGTTTGAGTTCCACCAGAGCCAATCAATCCCCTTTAGAAACATAGATAATAGGAGCTGGAGTAGGCCATTCAGCCCTTCAAGCCTGCCTTGCCATTCAATCGGGTCATGGCTGGCCATTCAATCGGGTCATGGCTGACCATTCACCTCAGTACCTTGTCCTCGCTTTCTCCCAATACCCTCTCATCCCTTTAGCTTTAGGAATTTCTTGAAAATGTTCGATACTTTTGCCTCCTCACTTTCAAAGGCAGAGCATTTCACAGGCTAACCACAGGTGAAGAAATGTCTCCTCATCTCAGTCGAAAATGGCCTATCCTGGACATTAAAATCATGGCCCCTAGTTCTGGACTTCCCCCAGTCATCAGGAACATACTTACAGTGTTTACCTTTTTAGTCCTGTTAGAATTGTACAGGAGTCTATCAGATTCCCCATCATTCTGCTAAACTCCAGTGAATATTCCTAATTGATCCAGTCTCTAGTCGTACATCAGCCTTGCCACCTCAGGAATCATTCTGCTAAAATGTTGTTGCATTCCCTCCCTAATCAGCACATTCTTCCCCAGAGAGCTGTGCACAATACTCCAGGCGTGCTCTCACCAACACCCTGTTTTAATTGCAGCAAGATATCCCTGCTCCTGTACTCAAATCCTCTCGCAGTGAAGGTGACCTGATGGAGGAAAAGTGCTCCAAAAACTTGTAGCTTCAAATAAAACCCATTGGACTATGACCTGGTGTTGTGTAACTTCTGACGTTGTCCACCCCAGTCCAACACTGGAACCTCCACATCAATGCAGACCAATATACCATTTGTCTTCTTCACCAATTGCTGCACCTGCATGCTTAAAGTTCAGCATTTACTTACTTACAAGGACACCCAGGTCTCTCCCTTTCCAGTAGATAATACTCCACCATCCTGTTTTTGATATCAAACTAGATAATCTCGCATTTATCCACATTATATTTCATCTTCTATTCATCAGACCACTCATTCAACTAAGCCAAAGCAGAGTGAATCATCTCTGCATCCTCCTCAGAGTTCACCTTTCCATTCAGCTTTGTGTTGTCTGCAAACTCAGGGATGCTGCATCTAGTGCCCTCATATATGAAATAACTCCACAGAGGCCAGTATCCTGTCACCAAGTCACCCTTTATTTACACGTGGAGAGTACTTAACACTGATCCAGCTCCCTCAGAGCCAGCTCCCAGAGTGGATAGAACCTCTGAGACATAAGCTCCTGTTTTTATCTCATATTCCACCACGAGGAAGAAAGGAAACATCCAAGTGGCCAGTGACAAGCAGTGCCCTTCTCAGAGGGCAATGCTGTGTGATCAAACAGTGAAGAGGAGGGCAGGAATTAAATCAAAATAGAGTTGGATGGGGAAAAATACACTCCACTCCCTGCAATGCCTACCTTTTCCTGAAAACCTTGAGGGTGTTGGTAGACACCGCATGCTCCTTCTCCAGGGACACACAGGCTCTGACATAACCACGGAAGAGGGCCAGGCAGTCAGCCCTAATGACTCCCTGCAGACCTGTTTATGGCCAGTTTGACCAGGCCCAGGAGGAGACCCACAAGGAGGTCAAAAACTTCTGTTTATTTTTAAAAATTTTTTTATTATTACCCCTACACTACCGCCTAACTGCAGTAGTGCTTATTTTTCCCCCACACACATGTGTGTGTGCAGGTGTGAGACACAGTGAAAGACACAAGGTGCATGAACCTTTATTCAATTTCCACCACCAGGAAGATAGGAAAAAACACCCGAGTGGCCAGTGACAAGCACTGTCCTTCACATCAAAGGGCAATGCTGTGTGATCAAACAGTGAAGGGAAGGGCAGGGATTAATCCAAAATAGAGTTGAAGGGGGAAATAATGCACGCCACTCCCTGCGGTGCCCACCTCTTCCTGAATAACTCCAGGGTGTTGGTGGACACCGCATGCTTCTTTTCCAGAGACACCCGGACTCTTACATAACCAGGAAGAGGGGCAGGCAGTCGGCCCTAATGACCCCCTCCATGGCCCACTGCCTGGACCTGTTTATGGCCAGTTTGGCCAGGCCCAGTAGCAGATCCACAAGGAGATCAAAAACTCCTATTTATATCTGTCAGCCAGGGCTCCCTGATTGGACCAGGTTAACAGCCCCAATCAGGGAACTCATATTCACCTCACTGATCTCATTATAATCACTACATCTCTCCCTCTCTGAGTCTGAGGGCATAGGCTGGTTCTTTTAGTTGTAGATCCTCCTGGGTCAGGTTCCTCCAATACTGCTTCAGATATGGGCAGTGTGTTAATGCACAGTAGCTCTTCTCTTCTGCCTGGAGTGTCTTGGAAAAAAGTAGTTCTCTTCTGCTTGTGCCAAAAGCATCGAGGTGGTGACATCTCAGATTCTGAGATCTCTTCAACATCTGAGAGAAAGGGAGAGCCCCCAGATTCTGCAACAGTTGGAAAGGCTTTCGAGGAGCTGTGGGTACATTTTGCTCCTGCACTTCTTTTCTCTTTACTGACTTTTTTTTTAAGTAGTGGGGTTACACTAGATATCCTCCAATCTGTAGGAACTGTCATGTGGTCTTCATGGAATTTGGAAAGATGACCACCAAAGTACTGGGGAGGTGATGGCCTCGGGGTACCATTACTGGACTGGTAGTCGAGAGCTCAGTAAAAAGTCTGGGGACCAGAGTTCAAGTCCTGCCATGGATTCAGTAAAATTCAGTAAAAATCTGGAATTAAAAGTCTAATAATGATTCTATTGTTAGGACAGCATGGTGGCTCAGTGGTTAGCACTGCTGCCTCACAGCGGGTTCAATTCCAGCCTTGGGTGTCTGTCTGTGTGGTGTTTGCACATTCTCCCCATGTCTGCATGAGTTTCCTCCCACAGTCCAAAGAGGTACAGGCTAGGTGCACATACTAAATTGCCCATAGTGCTCAGGGATGTGTAGGTTATAGGTACATTAGTCGGGGTTAAATGTAGAGATAATAGGGGTAGAGGAATGGGTCTGGGTGGGTTACTCTTTGGAGGGTCAGTGTGGACTTGTTGGGCCCAAAGGCCTGTTTCCACCCTGTAGCGATGCTATGATCAACGCTGGGGTGTAGATAATCGGTCTCTGGGGATTTATCAGTCTTTAATCCCATCTATTTCCCTAGCACCATTTCCCTACTAATATTGATTTCCCTTACATTCTCCTTCCCACTAGACCTGTGTTTCATAATACTTTTTGGATGTTATTTGTGCCCTTTTTTGAGAAAAAATAACTAAATTATGTATTTAATTGTTCTGCCATCTCTTTGTTCCCCATTATAGCTTCCCCTGTTTCTAAATGACAGAGACCTACATTTGTCTCCTGAAACACCTATAAAAGCTTTTATAATCAGTTTGCATATCCCTGTGAGTTTTCTCTTGTTGCCTATTTTCCCCCTCTTAATAAATTGTTTTGTCCTTCGTTACTGAAATCTAAATTGTTCCCAAGCCTCAGATCTACTGAGATTTTTGGTCAATTTGAATGCCCTTCCTTCAATCTAATTCGATCCTTAATGCCCCTTGTTAGCCATAATTTACTTCTGTGTCAGCCAGGAGGGAATATTATAGACAGTAACTGCAGGAGTAGGCCATTCTGCCCTTTGAGCCAGCACCACCATTCATTATGATCATGGCTGATCATCCTCAATCAGTATCCTGTTCCTGCCTTATCTCCATAACCCTTGATTCCACTATCCTGAAGAGCTCTATCCAACTCTTTCATGAAAGTATCCAGAGACTTGGCCTCCACAGCCTTCTGGGGCAGAGCATTCCATACACCCACCACCCTCTGGGTGAAGAAGTTTCTCCTCAACTCCATTCTAAGTGGCCTACCCCTTATTTTTAAACAGTGTGCTCTGGTTCAGGACTCACCCATCAGCGGAAACATGCTTCCTGCCTCCAGAGTGTCCAATCCTTTAATTCCATCCACATTTTAAATCTTTTCCATTGCTTATGCACTACCGTCCCTTGGTGTAACATTTCCGATTTATCATGGCCAGCTTGCATCTCACACCATCATAGTTTACTTAGACTCAGGGCCCTAATCACAGGATCAACGATGTCACTTTCCATTGAATGAAGATTTCTGTCATACTAAGGTCACTGTTCCCTATTGGCTCACTAATGTTCTTCAGGAATGGAAACTGCGATCCTTACCTTGTCTGGACTACAATGTGACTCCAATATGGTTGACTCTCAACTACCCTCTGAAATGGTCTAGAAAGCCACTCAGTTGTATTTATCAGTGCAAAGTCTCTCCCCTCCTCTTTGCTTCGTACAGCCAGATTGTCTGTTGTTTGTTTCTCATGACAGAATACCCAGACTAGGATGGCCTGTCCTCCAGGTGGTTCCTCAATGTATTTATCCAGAAAAAAAAATTCCATTTAACACTCCAGGAGTTCCTCCCACTATTGAAATCCTGGGGTTGCTATTGACCAGAAGCTGAACTGGACCTGCCATTTAAGTACTGTGACTACAAACACAGGTCTAAGGCTCAGAATCCTGTAGTGAGTAATTCACTTCTTGTGTCCTCATTGCCAGTCCCCCATCTCAAGGCACAAGTATGATGGAATATTTCCCACTTGCCGAGTTGGCAGCAGCTCAATAAACAACCAAGACGCTCAACACCATCCAAGACAAAACAACCAACTTGATTGGTTCCTCATCACTGCAATCAAAATCCACCCCTTCCCCACCATCACATAGCGGCTGCAGTGTGTATCTTCCAGAGCATGCACGACAGCAACTCACCCAGGATTATTCAACAGCACCTTCCAAACACGTGCCTTCTTCCGCCGAGAGGGACAGGACAGCAGGTTCACAGGAACACCATCACCTACAAGTTCCCCTTCAAGTCACATACCATCCTGACTTTGGAACTATATTTCTGTTCCTTATTTATCTCTGGATCAAAATCCTGGAACTTCCTTCCACAAAGCACAGTTGGCATCGCTGCATTCTGAGTAGTTCAAAAAGAGCTCAGCTCTACCTTCTCCAGGACAGTTCGGGTTGGGCAACTAATGCTGACTTTGCAAATGATTTCCACATCCCATGAATGAATGAATGAATAAATAATTGAAAATAAAGCAACTTCCAAACTTTAATGGCTCTCTAAGAGAAGGATTGCTCCTAAATCCTGTTTTTAATTTGGAGACGCTTAACCTTAAACTACGCTCCTCAGTTCAAGACTTCCTCGTGAGGGGAAGCTTAGTATCTGACCTGTCAGACTTCTCAGAATCTATGTCTGTTGCTAGAATCCAATTAGTATGGGCCCAACCAATCCAGAAATCATTCTAACTCAGTAATGTGTAATGTGACAGGATTAATTTAATCTGTTCCAAAGAAAATCCTACCAGACTCGAAATGTTAACTCTGTTTTTCTCTCCACGGATGCTACCAGACTTGTTGAATTTCTCAGCAATTTCTTGGCTTATGGTTTCAGATTTCCAGCATCCACATCTCTTTGTTCCCCATTATAGTTTCCCCTGTTTCTAAATGCAAGATAATCTACATTTGTCTCCATTATTTTTTCTCCTGACTCACTTATAAAAGCATTTATAATCAGTTTCCATGTCCCTGTGAGTTTTCTCTTGTTGCCTATATCCCCCCCCCCCTTAATCAATTGCTTTGTTCTTCGTTACTGAAATCTAAATTGCTCCCAAGCCTCAGATCTACTGAGTTTTTTGGTTAAATTGAATCCACAGCATTTTGCTTCGAATTAAAAACCCACTAGTAATGATCGAACGTGACTTATGTTTGAGAGAGAGAAATGTGGGTTAATAACTTGTGTTTCAAACTTAAATTAAATCAATTACAAGGGTAAGAAGACAGTCATTGAATGTGAAAGATAATAAAGTAGAAGGCAAGATGGTAAAGAAGGAGCAGACATTTAAGAAGATATTTCATAACTCTCCACAAAGGTTATTGCATTGAGGTAGCTATTCTATAAATAATCTGATCTTAATTTGACTTGTCTAATCAATGTGAAGATTTACGTCACTCAAGATTATTGCAGTACCTTTTATTTACAAGTTTTTGTTCTTTAGTGCTACTTTTCATTCACCAAACATCTTTACGATGGAAAAATACCTAAAGTCACCTGACATGGAGAGATTGAAAGAAAGCCTTGCATTTCTACCATGCCTTTCTTTCCCACAGTATATACTTGAACACTTCACAGTCAATGAAGAATATTTAATTGGAGTCGCTATCATAAATAGGAAGACCAGCTGCTAACATTCAAACAGCAAATTCACACAAACAGGCAATGTCAAGATAATTTGTCTTTGTGATATTGATTAAGACATACATATTGGCCTGGGCGTCAGGGAGGACACCCCTGCTCATGATCTGCAACCACTAAAGAGCACAGCTACTATTTGGGATAGAAATGCCCCCAGATGATTCACTACTCTCCTTTAGGGAAGGAAGTCTGTTAACCTTACTGAGTCTTTGTATGAAATGCAGGAGGTTTGGAATAGAAATGCAGTACAGGTCAGGAATCCTTCATCCAAAAACCTCAGGTCAAGTTGTTTTTGGAATAATGCATATTTTCAATTTTCAGATTCTCTTACCTGTAGGTCTATTCAGGTCCACTTTCAAAAAAATGTTTAGTTCTTTTCAGTTTCAGACATGCAGATATGGGATAACCTGTACTGTACCAATGTGCTTCCTAGCTTACTCTTGTCATGTAAATGGATCATAAGGCAGTCATTGCAGGCATCCATCTTACAACAAGTTCAATAAAGATACAGTATAAATCAGACTGTTGTCCTACGAGCTTGTAACTGATAGTGCCTCCGTTTACAATACTTCTGAAATACAGTGCCTTGACCAGTGCATTATTCTCTCAGCATAGATTGTGAATTTAGTTTTTATGTCTAAGCTGTAAAGGATCAGATTTCAATCTGCAAGACTCAGTTGCCAAAACTCTATCATAGCACCTTCACTATGCTCATCAATCTTGAGGGAAAAACTTGCATGTCAGTCCTCTACCTGACTTCCATTAGATTGAATCTCCAGCCTTAACATCCTGAATCTATTTTTCAGAGTTAGTTTTCTGCACTGTTTGCTCCATGAAAGGTTGAAATGTCCATATACTTCCATTCATAATATTCCTACAGTGTGGAAAAAGGCCATCTGGTCCATTGAGTCCATACTCATCCTCCAAAGAGCATCCCACCCAGACCCGCACCCCTACCCTATCCCTGTAATCCTGCATTTCTCATTGTTAATCTGGCTAACCTACACATCTCTGGGTATTGTGAGAAATCTAGCATGGCCAACCTACCTGACCTTAACATCTTTGAACTATGGAACAAAACCAGAGTACCCATAGGAAACCTATGCAGACACTGGGAGAAATTGCAAACTCCACACAGATAGTTGCCCAAGAGTGGAATCGAACCCGGGTCTTTGGCACGATTAGGCAAAATAACTCAGTTATCTAACACATTATACTCTGGTTGTTCTCTAGACTTTATCCAAAATTGGAACAGATATAATTTACCATAATATTGAAAATGAATAATGAAGATGGTGACATCTTGAAAAATGTCCAGATTACAGAGGAGGAAGTGCTGGATGTCTTGAAACAGTTAAAGGTGGATAAATCCCCAGGACCTGATCAGGTGTACCCGAGAACTCTGTGGGAAGCTAGAGAAGTGATTGCTGGGCCTCTTGCTGAGACATTTGTATCATCGATAGTCACAGGTGAGGTGCCAGAAGACTGGAGGTTGGCAAATGTGGTACCACTGTTTAAGAAGGGCGGTAAAGACAAGCCAGGGAACTATAGACCGGTGAGCCTGACCTTGGTGATGGGCAAGTTGCTGGAATACAGGGAGAACTAGCCAATTGGATACAGAACTGGCTCAAAGGTAGAAGACAGATGGGGGTGGTGGAGGTTTGTTTTTCAGACTGGAAGCCTGTGACCAGTGGAGTGCCACAAGGATCGGTGCTGGGACCTCTACTTTTTGTCATTTACATAAATGATTTGGATGCGAGCATAAGAGGTATAGTTAGTAAGTTTGCAGATGACACCAAAATTGGAGGTGTAGTGGACAGAGAAGAGGGTTACCTCAGATTACAACAGGATCTGGATCAGATGGGCCAATGGATTGAGAAGTGGCAGATGGAGTTTAATTCAAATAAATGCGAGGTGCTGCATTTTAGGAAAACAAATCTTAGCAGGACTTATACACTTAATGTAAGGTCCTAGGGAGTGTTGCTGAACAAAGAGACCTTGAAGTGCAGGTTCATAGCTCCTTGAAAGTGGAGTCACAGGTAGATAGGATAGTGAAGAAGGCGTTTGGTATGCTTTCCTTTATTGGTCAGAGTATTGAGTACAGGAGTTAGGATGTCATGTTGCAGCTGTACAAGTCATTGGTTAGGCCACTGTTGAAATATTGCGTGCAATTCTATCGGAAAGATATTGTGAAACTTGAAAGGGTTCAGAAAAGATTTACAAGGATGTTGCCAGGGTTGGAGGATTTGAGCTATAGTAAGAGGCTGAACAGGCTGGGGCTGTTTTCCCTGGAGTATTGGAGGCTGAGGGATGACCTTATAGAGGCTTACAAAATTATGAGGGGCATGGATAGAATAAACAGACAAAGTCTTTTCCCTGGGGTCGGGGAGTCCAGAACTAGAGGGCATAGGTTTATGGTGAGAGGGGAAAGATATAAAAGAGACCTAGATTGGGTTGGAATATCTGGTCGGCATGGACAGGTTGGATCGAAGGGTCTGTTTCCGTGCTGAACATCTCTATGACTCTAAGTATAACTTCCTCTAATCTTCAATGCATCTTGATCATATAGTTAAGCACTGTTTGGTTTGCTAGTTGAACCTCTTAATTGAATAGTCCAGAATATGGTCTTGAAACTAAAGAGCTCCACCTTTAACTAGTCCCACACTAATACTTAACTCAATATTGTTATGTCTTTTTTTGATTTAAAAAAAAAATTCATCAGACTCCTTCTGATGTACCAGAGGTCTTGCCTTCATGCCCAGATATGTAGTTTAGCTCATCTAGAGAAACTATCTGATCCTACAAATTCTTTTGGAAAGTTACAGACTCCTGTACCTAAGGACGACAAACCCTGACTGTGTAAAGAGTAAGTATGTCAGTTAGCTCACTGAGCTGGAAGATTTATTTTCAAAGGTTTTGTCACTTACTAGGTAACATCATCAGTGAGAATCTCTGGGGAAGCGCTGATGGAATGTCCCACCTCTCGATTTACACCAAGGTTACTTAAGTTGGGTGATATCATTTCCGATTATTTTCAAGAGAAGGAGGATAGGGTCTCAATCGGTGTGTTTATTGTTGTTCTCTATAGAATGACATGCCTCTAAGAATTCTCGTGTGTGTCTTTGTTTCGACTGTCTAGGATGTGTGTGATGTCCCAGTCAAAGTGGGGACCTTCTTCGTCTGTATGTATGGAAACTAGTGATAGTGGGTCATGTCTTTTGGTGGCTAGTTGGTGTTCATGTATCCTGGTGGCTAGTTTGTCCAATGTAATGTTTCTTACAGTTCTTGCATGGCATCTCGTAAATGACGTTAGTTTTGCTGGTAATATCTAATGGATCCTTTAGGTTCATTAGTCGCTGTTTAAGTGTATTTGTGGGTTTGTGGGCTGAGTAGTCTGGAAGTTATTTCTGATATGTCTTTGATATAAGGTAATGTGGCGATAGTTTTTGGTTGCATTGTGTCTGCTTGTTTGGGTTTGTTTCTGAGGAATCGGTGGATAGTGTTTATTGTGTTTTTGTTAGCAAACCTAACATCATTTACAAGATACCATGCAAGAACTGTAAGAAACACTACATCAGGCAAACTAGCAGGAAACTTGCCACTAGGATACATGAACACCAGCTGGCCACCAAAAGACACGACCCACCGTCACTAGTTTCCATACATACAGACAAAGAAGGACCCCACTCTGACAGGGACAGCACACACACCCTAGGACAGGTGCAACAAAGACACACACGAGAATTCTTAGAGGCATGGCATTCTAACCAGAACTCCATCAACAAACACATCGATTTAGACCCCATTCACCTTCCCTTGAAATAAAGAACCAGAAATGACATCACCCACCTTAAGAAACCAAGACTTATAAATAGAGAGGGGGGACATACCACTAGCGCTTCACCGAAGACTCTCATTGATAATGTTACCTAGTCATGGTGGCGAAACAGCTGAAAACAAACTTTCAAGCTCAGGGAGCTAACTTTTATACTTACCATCAACCTGAGCTACAAATCTTGTGAAAAGAATGCTTGGGTCCGAGTAAATTTAAGTAACCAAAACCCCAAAGCACTTTAGATTTAGGTGATTTGACCCTTATGCCAGTCTCGAGCAAATGAACATTTGTACAAAGAGAAGCACAAATATAATGTTTATCAATCTAGCTGGCTTATCATCCTTTGTATGCAGTGGCAGATCTACCAAAAGCAAAGCAATTTAAATGACAGACAAAAATGCTGCATTTTGTTATATGTACTCAGTCAGATTTTCTTTCCTTGTTCAATTTATATTCAATTTCCTTTCCCATTAACATAGCTCAAAAGTAGAAGACAGAGGGTGGTGGTGGAGGTTGTTTTTCAGACTGGAGGCCTGTGACCAGTGGAGTGCCACAAGGATCGGTGCTGGGTCCTCTACTTTTTGTCATTTACATAAATGATTTGGATGTGAGCATAAGAGATACAGTTAGTAAGTTTGCAGATGACACCAAAATTGGAGGTGTAGTGGACAGCGAAGAGGGTTACCTCAGATTACAAGAGGATCTGGACCAGATGGGCCAATGGGCTGAGAAGTGGCAGATGGAGTTTAATTCAGATAAATGCGAAGTGCTGCATTTTGGGAAAGCAAATCTTAGCAGGACTTATACACTTAATGGAAAGGTCCTAGGGAGTGTTGCTGAACAAAGAGACCTTGGAGTGCAGGTTCATAGCTCCTTGAAAGTGGAGTTACAGGTAGATAGGATAGTGAAGAAGGCGTTTGGTATGCTTTCCTTTATTGGTCAGAGTATTGATTGCAGGAGTTGGGAGGTCATGTTGTGGCTGTACAGGACACTGGTTAGACCACTGTTGGAATATTGCTTGCAATTCTGGTCTCCTTCCTATTGGAAAGAAGTTGTGGAACTTGAACGGGTTCAGAAAAGATTTACAAGGATGTTGCTAGGGTTGGAGAATCTGAGCTACAGAGAGAGGCTGAATAGGTTGGGGCTCTTTTCCCTGGAGTGTCGGAGGTTGGGCGGTGACCTTATAGAGGTTTTCAAAATTATGAGGGGCATGGATAGGATAAATATACAAAGTCTTTTCCCTGGGATCGGGGAATCCAGAACTAGAGGGCATAGGTTTAGGGTGAGAGGGGAAAGATATAAAAGAGACCTAAGGGCCAAATTTTTCACGCAGAGGGTAGTACGTGTATGGAATGAGCTGCCAGAGGATGTGGTGGAGGCTGGTACAATTGCAACATTTAAGAGGCATTTGGATGGGTATATAAATAGGAAGGGTTTGGAGGGATATGGGCCGGGTGCTGGCCTGTGGGACTAGATTGGGTTGTGATTTCTGGTCGGCATGGATGGGTTGGACCGAAGGGTCTGTTTCCATGCTGTATATCTCCATGACTCTATAGTAGTGATAATTCATTGCCGGTACAATTGTACAGCTAATCCTAGAATCTCTACAGTGTGGAAGAAGCCATTCGGCCCATACCAAACCTCCAAAGAGCATCCCACTCAGACTCTGCACCACATCTCTGTAACCCTGCATTTCCCATGGCTAATCTACCTAGACTGCACAGCTCTGGACACTACGGGCAATTTAGCACAGCCAATCCAGCTAACCTGCACATCTTTGACTGTGGGAGGAAACCCACACAGACAGTTGCCCAATGGAATCGAACCCACATCCTTGGCACTGTGAGGTAACAGTACTCACCACTGTGCCACCCAGTCAGTGAAGTCAGTTTTGTCCATGTCAATGAAATGAGGCTGCGTGAAAATTGCTTTGATACTATTATATTCCAATGGCTTTCTCATTACTGAACATAATTACTCTAATGATTAGACGTATTCGGACTTCTTTTACTCTCTATTATGCCAATGGCAACACAGTGAAAATACAAAAAAGTTTGGAGATCCATTACATTGGACCTCTGACTCATCCCAGGAGCTCCTAGAGCTTAGCCTGCTGGTGTTGCCTCCACCTATTGTCGGAGCATGTCCTACGTTCTCACTTTCCTAATATAGTGAAGGAGTGCTGTCGTCAATGCTGGAAGTTTCAACACAAGAATCAGGTGTTTGTTCCAAGATTTGCATGGCAGGAAAAATGAATCAGAGGCAGTTGTGACTGACGTTGTGATCTGAGGAATGCTGTTGGAATTCCCAGTCGGTGCTCAGAGGCAATCAAGCTTTACCATTCCAAACCCATAAATTGCAATTTAACTTTCTCAGAACTCCTCCAAATGTATCATGCCTTTTTTTAAAAAAAAAGAGCATTTAATAAGGTCTCTCAGTTGCATAATATGGTTAAAAAGTGCAGTGTGATGAAGAAATTATGTTAAAAACAAACTAATATACAGCAGTCATCCTCTTAGAGTAACGCTTTCTCTCCCTGAAGGCAAGAAGAGCAAGTTTTGTAGTAGGTTCTCTGGTCATGACTGAATTAACAGTAAAACCAATGATGACAGTCCCACTCAACTGGACACCAAAGGAGAGGCATTGGAGAGGATGATGCGACCAACAGCAAAAAACTGCAGAAATGTTGATTACCAACATTTTAGTGTTGTGGTACATGGACACCTAGATGAAGGTTCAATCATAGGTATGCATTTTGGTAAGGAAACCGGGGCAAGACTTTTACAATTAATGATAGGGTCCTGGGAGGCATTGCTGAGCAGAGATCTTGTGGTGCAGGTTCATCGTTCTTTGCTTCGCAGGTAGTTAGGGTGGTGAACAAGGTGTCTGGTACACTTGCCTTCATTGGTCAGTGCACTGAGCGTAGGAGTTGGGATGTCATGTTGTATCTGTACAGGACATTGATGAAGCCACTTTTGGAATAGTGCATACAATTCTGGTCACCCTGCTACAGAAAAGCTGTTGTTAAAAAAGAAAAGGTACAGAAAAGATTTACAAGGCTGTTGCCAGGGTTGGAAGGTTTGAACTATTGAAGAGGCTGAATATGCTGGGTGTTTTTCCCAGAGAGTTGGAGGCTGAGGGATGACTTTATAGATGTTTATAAATCATGAGGGACATGGTTTGGGCCAAGATCTTTTTCCCCAGGGTAGAAGAGTCCAAAACTATTGTATTTTTGAAAACCAAATTTTCGTCCACAGTGGGTCATTCCTTTAAATCCGAACTGCTGCAACTTGCATTGAAATAACTCGATCAGACATAGTCTGCTGTGTAGGATATGGTGAGGGTGGGCCTGGGATGAGGACACCTGTACGAACAGCTTGGCTGTGCTTTTGAATTTTAGTAATTTATTCTAGTCTTATTGCATCTCATTATTTCAATCTTCTGACTTCAATTTTTTGGTATTTGCGCACCGAGAGTGCTGGGGTAATTATAACAGCATCTGGTTGGCTCAAGTATCATAGTGATATTGTGGGTCACATGATCACATTGGACCAGTAGAAGTAATGAAAAAAAGGTTGCTGGAAATGTTCGACAATTGTTTCTGAAGAAGGGTATTGGGTTTGCAGCACGATGCCTCAATGATTAGCACTGCTGCCTCACAGCGCCAGAGACCTGAAGTTAATTCCAGCCTTGGGCCACTGTCTGCGTGGAGTTTGCACATTCTCCCCGTGTCTGCGTGGGTTTCTTCCAGTTGCTGCAGTTTCCTTCCACAATCCAAGGATGTGCAGGTTAGGTGAATAGGCCATGCTAAATTATCTGTAGTATCCAGGGATGTGCAGGATAGGTGGGTTAGCCATGGGTAATGCAGGGTTGCTGGGATAGGGCGGGGAGTGTGTCTGGGTGGGTTACTGTTTGGGTGTCGGTGTGAACTCGATGAGCTCTGTAGCCTGCTTCCACACTGTAGGGATTCTATGATATGATAGACGGCATAGGTTTAAGGTGAGAGGGGAAAGATTTAAAAGGGACCTGGGGGGCAACCTTTTCATGCAGAGGGTGGTGCATGTATGGAACAAGCTGCCAGAGGAAGTGGTGGAGGCTGGTACAATTACAGCATTTAAAAGGCATCTGGATGGGTATATGAATACGAAGGGTTCAGAGGGTTATGGGCCAAGTGTTGGCAAATGGGACTAGATCAGATCAGGATGTCCTGTCGCCATGGACAATTTGCACCATAGGGTCTGTTTCCATGCTATATATAGGATTCTATGGCTGAAGAAAAGATGGGCATGAGAGTCAACAGCACATTCAAAGACTTAAGAGCTAAATGCAAGTCATGAATTAGTTCGCTGAGCTGGTGTGTTTTTCTGCAAATGTTTCTTTTCCTCGCTATGTGATATCATAGTATGTCTATGATAAGGCATTGGTGGTCTGTCCCACTTAGTATTTATGTGTCTCTGTTGGTTGCTACTTCTGGTTTTGTATCTGAATGGTTTGTATTCCTGACGAAGAGCTTATACTCAAGCTGTCGACTCTCCTGTTCCTTGGATGCTGCCTGTTTGGCTGTGCTTTTCCAGCACCACACGTTTTGACTTTGGTTTGTATACGGGGTCCAGTTCAATGTGTCTACTGATTGAGTTCCATCTGGAATGCCAGGCTTCAAGGAAGTCTTAGCATGTCTCTGTTTTGCCTGTCCTTGGATTTGTGTGTTTCATTGTCTGAGTGGTTGGAAATCGTGTCTGGCAGTGGTGAACTAACATTCATGCACTTGTATGGTCGGTTTTGTTCCTGTGTAGTGTTTTTCACAGTCTTTGTAGGGTATCCTGTAGATAATGTTCGTCGTGTTGGATGAGGGCAAGGTTGTGAATAAGGCAGCCTTTTTTAAAGGCCAAAGGGACCAAGGCTGGGCTTTTTGAAGAAGAGATCAGATTTTGAAGACAAAGAGAATTTGCATGTTGTTTTTGTTAAAGTTTTTATGTTTAATTCTTTTCTACTCTGTGGAAGGTTCAACTTTTCTTTTAATTGTTAGGTACTCTGTACGTAGGTTCAAATCATCTGATTTACTTACCTGGACTGTTTGGTTGCCATGATATTATTTTCTACCAAGGATGAGTGATAAATGAGTGACTAAAGGATGATTAATGTTTCAAGCAGGGCCCCTCCTCTGTTTCATAAGTATTTAATTATTTACAGTGGTTTCTAGATTTCAAATTGAAGATGTGACACAGAACAGAACAAAAATATATTTCATTTAGCATTTTAGAAAGCAGAAAATGTCACACTAACCTAGTTGGCTTAAATATATTCAGAGAAAGAACAAGGAAATATTTATCAAGATAAACATCTGAAGAGAGACTGATTGATACATGATGGGTGCAGTTAGTTTTCAGGGAATGTAAGTAGTTGTAAATCATGCCTCATTGTTGTTCTTGATCCTGCAAAATGATCTAAAATAATCATTTAAATGTAATAGACAATAGGCAATAGACAATAGGTGCAGGAGTAGGCCATTCTGCCCTTCGAGCCTGCACCGCCATTCAATATGATCATGGCTGATCATCCTTAATCAGTATCCTGTTCCTACCTTATCTCCATAATCCTTGATTCCACTATCCTTGAGAGCTCTATCCAACTCTTTCTTAAACGAATCCAGAGGCTGGGCTTCCACTGCCCTCTGGGGCAGAGCATTCCACACAGCCACCATTCTCTGGGTGAAGAAGTTTCTCCTCATCTCTGTTCTAAATAGTCTACCCCGTATTTTTTAGCTGTGTCCTCTGGTTCGGCACTCACCCATCAGCGGAAACATGTTTCCTGCCTCCAGAGTGTCCAATCCTTTAATAATCTTATATGTCTCAATCAGATCCCCTCTCAGTCTTCTAAACTCAAGGGTATACAAGCCCAGTCACTCCAGTCTTTCAGCGTAAGGTGGTCCCGCCACTCCAGGAATTGACCTCGTGCACTCCCTCAATAGCCAGAATGTCTTTCCACAAATTTGGAGACCAGAACTGCACACAATATTCCAGGTGTGGTCTCACCAGAGCCCTGTACAGCTGCAGAAGAACCTCTTTGCTTCTATACTCAATCCCTCTTGTTATGAAGGCCAGCATGCTATTAGCCTTCTTCACTAACTGCTGTACCTGCATGCTTACCTTCATTGACTCATGTACAAGAACACCCAGATCTCTTTGTACTGCCCCTTTACCTAAATTGATTCCATTTAGGTAGTAATCTGTCTTCCTGTTCTTGCCACCAAGGTGGATAACCATACATTTATCCACATTAAACTGCATCTGCCATGCATCTGACCACTCACCTAACCTGTCCAGGTCACCCTGTAATCTCCTAACATCCTCTTCACATTTCACCCTGCCACCCAGCTTAGATCATCAGAAAATTTGCTAATGTTATTACTAATACCATCTTCTATATCATTAACATATATTGTAAAAAGCTGCGGTCCCAGCACTGATCCCTGCGGTATCCCACTGGTCACTGCCTGCCATTCCGAAATGGAGCCGTTTATCACTACTCTTTGTTTCCTAACAGCCAACCAACTTTCAATCCAAGTTAGTATCTTGCCCCCAATACCATGCACCCTAATTTTGCTCACTAACCTCCTATGTGGGACTTTATCAAAAGCTTTCTGAAAGTCCAGGTACACTACATCTACTGGATCTCCCTCATCCATCTTCAGAGTTACATCCTCAAAAAATTCCAGAAGATTAGTCAAGCATGATTTCCCCTTCATAAATCCATGCTGTCTCTGACCTATCCTGTTACTACTATCCAGATGTGTCGTAATTTCATCCTTTATAATAGAGTCCAGCATCTTTTCCAACACTGAGGTCAGACTAACTGGTCTATAATTTCCTGCTTTCTCTCTCCCACCTTTCTTAAAAAGTGGTACAACATTAACCACCCTCCAATCCGCAGGAACCGATCCCGAATCTATCGAACTCTGGAAAATAATCACCAACGCATATACGATTTCCCGAGCCACCTCCTTCAGTACCCTGGGATGTAGACCATCAGGCCCCGGGGACTTATCAACCTTCAGACCTAACAGTCTCTCCAACACCAATTCCTGGCAAATGTAAATTCCCTTAAGTTCAGGTCCTTCAGCCACTGTTACCTCAGGGAGATTGCTTGTGTCTTCCCCAGTGAACACAGATCTGAAGTACCAATTCAATTCTTCTGCCATTTCTTTGTTCCCTGTAATATATTCCCCTGTTTCTGTCTTCAAGGGCCCAATTTTAGTCTGAACCATATTTTTGCCTTTCACATACCTAAAAAAGCTTTTACTATCCTCCTTTATATTTTTGGCTAGTTTACCTTTGTACCTCACTTTTTCTCTGCATATTTCCTTCTTAGTAATCCTCTGTTGTTCTTTAGAAGTTTCCCAGTCCTCCGTTTTCCCACTTATCTTTGCTATGTTATACTTTTTCTCTTTTAACTTTATATGTTCCTTAACTTCCCTCATCAGCTACAGCCACTCATGCCTCCTCCTGGGATCTTTCTTCCTTTTTGGAATGAACTGAGCCTGCATCTTCTACATTATACACAGAAATATCCACCATTGTTCCTCCACTGTCATCCCTGCTAAGGTATTGCACCATTGAACTTTGGCCAGCTCCTCCCTCATAGCTCCATAATTCCCTTTATTCAACAGAAATATTGTCACTTCCGATTGTACCCTCTCCATCTCAAATTGCAGATTGAAACTTATTGTATTATGGTCACTACGTCCCAATGGCTCTATCACTTCGAGGTCCCTGATCAATTCTGGTTCATTGCACAATACCAGATCCAGAATTGCCTTCTCCCTGGTAGGCTCCAGCACCAGCTGCTCTAAGAATCCATCTCGGAGGCACTCCACAAGGTCTCTTTCTTGATGTCCAATACCATCCTGATTTTCCCAGTCTACCTGCATGTTGAAATCCCCCATAACAACTGTAGTAACATCTTTGCGACAGGCCAATTTCAGCTCCTGATTCAACTTACATCCGACATCTAGACTACTGTTTGGGGGTCTGTAGATAACTCCCAAGAGGGTCTTTTTACCCTTAGAATTTCTCAGCTCTATCCACACTGACTCTACATGATGTGGAAGTGCCGGTTTTGGACTGAGGTGGACAAAGTTAAAAATCACACTAAACCAGGTTAAGGTCCAACAGGTTTATTAGGAAGTACAAGCTTTCAGAGCGCTGCTCCTTCATCAGGTAGCTAGTGGAGCAGGATCATAGAACACAGAATTTATTGCAAAGTGTCATGCATTTTCCTGACCAGTCACATGTCACTATTTCTTCATTACGATCGTTGGATCAAAATTCTGCACCTCTCCATCGAACAAAACTGTGGGTGCACCTACACCACATAAACTGGTTCAAGATAGAACTCCCTTCTCCAGCACAATAAGAGATGTGCAGTCAGTCAGACTGGCCTTGTCAGCGATGCCTACAGTGAGCGAACAAATTTTACAAAACAGTGTGTACAGGAACAACTTGAACTTATACGGAAATGTTAATGCAACAAAACATCATAAGGCATTTCATGATGGGATTGTAAAACAACATATGAAACAAACTACATAAGAAGATGTTAGAGTAGATGACAAAATACTTATTGACAAAGGGAAGTTTTAAGGAGAGTCTTAAAGATGGAAAGTAAGTTAAAGAGGCTTAGTGGTGGAGTTCAGAGCTTAGAGCCAAGGCACAGTATCATTGTAATCAATGACAAGTCAAATTAAGAAACAAAAACAGAAATAGCTAGAAATACTCAGCAAGTCTGGTAGCATCTGAGGAGAGAAATCAGAATTAACTTTTTGGGTCAAGCGACCTTCTTCAGAACAATTCACTTCAGATGAGGACTGCTCAAAAGTGCAGATTTAGGGAAGCACAGCTATCCCACAGAGTTGTGAGACAGAAGGGGATTACAAAAATTGGGACGGATGAGGCAAAAGTGGAATTTGAAAACAAGGATGAGAATTTTGAAATCAAAGCATTGGAAGCCGAAACCAATGTAAGTCATTGAGCACAGAGATTATAGGGAAACTGAACTTAGTGTTGGTAAAGGCATGAGCAGCATAGGTTTAGATAACTTTGTTCATGGAGACTAAGCTGTGGGAAGGCAGTAAGAAGTGCATTAGATAGTCAATTCTCGATCAAACAAAGGAATGAATGGGCGTCTCAGCAACAGGCAGAGGCTGGTGATGTTAAAGAGATGAAATTGATGGTTTTCCTGACAATGAAACTATGTGCTTAGAAGATCATCTTGATATAAGGCATGACACAGAGATTCAAACGATTCAGTTAAGCCTCAGCCAGTTCCAAAGGAGAGTAATGGAGTCAGAGGGGAGAGAATGGAGTTTCTGTTGGGAATGAAGATAATGGTTTGAGTCTTCCCAATATTTATTTGGAGAAAATTGCTCCTCATTAAGTACTGGAAGTCAGATAAGCAGCCTGACTATTTAGAGGCAGTGGAGAGTGTCAGTGTTAGAGATGCTTTAAGGATCAAATAGAACATATTTTCAAATCAACCCATTCCTAGATGTGATGACATACCTCTGGAGTGGTTGTGACTTGAACCCAGGCCTCGGTGTTGAGCAGAACAGCTCCAGAGTTATTTGACACCTCATTGGAGTTTGTATTTGGTAGGGGCTCTTTTGGTACAATGTTACATCCAGCCAGGAAGCCCAGGATCAAGTTCCACCTATGCCAGAGGTATTTAATAGCATCACTGAAGCGGTTAATGGAAAATATTTTATTCAAAAAAAGCTGCATTCTCCACCATGCTCCTGATCTGTAGGCACCCAGTGCAGAGAAGAGTTGAAAGGTCAGAGGACCACCTCGTGGGCCTGCTCTTGGTCTGGCTGATGCCATCATCAACAGGCCCAGCCATTTGACTATCAAAGAGCATGTAATTGCAGACTGCATTCCTCTCTTCCATGTTTCATTTGTGCCTGGGGATCTTTAGGGAGGGACCACACAGAGTTCACCTGTACCCTTAAAGTTTTCAAACAAACCTTTGGGTGTGTTACTCTTTGCAGGATCAGTGTGGACTTGTTGGACCTAACGGCCTGTTTCCACACAGTAGGTGTTCTATGATTCTATGAAACATGGGAACCACAAAAGTTCAGTGTATTGTCTCCCCAACTAACACCATTTTGATTTAGTCCCTCCCAGTTTTTTGATTTTTTTTGCTCTTGTCACACGGTCCCTGGCGGGCAACATTTGTTAGAGACAAAAAAAAAACTGCCGATGCTGGAATCCAAAGTAGGCAAGCAAGAGGCTGGAAGAACACAGCAAGCCAGGCAACATCAGGAGGTGGAGAATTCAACATTTCAGGTCAAGATCCTTCACCAGTGTTTATTATTTGGTTAATTGAGTGCTTTGTTAATTTGACTGAGGATCTATTTTAAAAGAAAGATCCAAGTTCTTCCCCAATGATGGACAGGGAAAGGGTCCAGAGGGAAGGGTGGAAACTGATGGTAGTGCAAAACTAACGACTTATAATAAAACCCTCTGAAAGTCTAATGCTGCCAAATTCAATGTCAGTCCAATAGGCATAGAGACAGGAAGAGGTGGTATTGATGCAGAAGTGGCCGTCATCTGTGCACATGTGGAGACTGAGACTGACATTATGTTTTCAGATAATGTGGCTAAGTGTCAAATATAGATGCAGAATAAGTGGAGGTCAAGGAGGATTGATCATTGCAGGGGGTGAGGGAGGACAGGGGAGGTGTGAGAGTTGTGCAGAAATAGAAGAATAAGGAATTGGTGAGAGCTATAGAAGAAAGAAAGAAGTTTATGAGCTTCGCATGAACAGTTTTCTAAAATGTGTTCATGGGCTGTGAACATTGCTGACAAGACCAGCATTTGTGGCCCATCCTTAATAGCCCATGAATTTAAGGATATCCAGGCCAGCTCAGGGGGTACTTAAAAGTCAGCCACATTGCTGGGGATCTGAACTCATATCCAAGCAGACTGGGTAGACTAAGTACAGCAGATTTCATTCCCTCAGGAGCGTTAATGAATTGGATGGATTTTTAAAGTAAAAGAAAACAAAAGTATTGGAGAAATTCAGCAGGTCTGGCAGCCTCTGGTGAGAGAAAAAACAGAGTTAACATTTCACATCCAGTGGGACTGAAGATAAGCCATACTGGATTTGAAATGTTAATGCTGTTGCGCTCTGCAGTTTAGCTCCATCATAGTCGATGTGACTCATTGTCTTATTTATCATTACAGCCCTGGAGAGTTTTGCATTCCATGACTCAAAGGTTGCATGAGTTTAGCATGCTCAGTTCCCCTCCAAGCCACTCACCCTCCGGACTCAGAGGTATATCAACATTCTTTCAGTGTCACCGGGTCAAACTTCTGGAACTCCCTCCCTCTCAGCATTGTGGGTCGACCAACACCAAATATTTTGCAGAGCAATAGACAATGGATCATAGAACACCTACAGTGTGGAAACAGGCCCTTTGGCCTAACAATCCCATACCGACCCTCTACAGAGTATCCAGAGCAATTCCCCTACTCTATTACTCCACATTTCCCCTGACTAATGTACCTAACCTACATATCCCTGAACACCATAGCTTAACCAATTCACCTAACCTGCACCTTTTTGTTTTGTGGGAGGAAACTAGAGCAAACTCACACAAGCACACAGGGAGAATTGCAAACTCCACAGAGACAGTCACCCGAGGCTGGAATCGAACCCGGGCTCCCAGGGTTGTGAGGCAGCAGTGCTAACCACTGGGCCACCGTGCCCGGAGGAGAATGTGAGGTATATGAATACGTGGAGCTATGAAGGTGCATGGAGAAGAGGCAGTAATATGCAGGTGTCCTGGAGGGGAGATGGGATATGAGGGGAGTTGGGAGGACACTGCGGACTTCAGGGAGTCAGCAGCATTTGGGGGAGATGAAGATTCGTGGAGGAGTAATAGGAGGTGAGTGAGGTGGTGAGGGGAGTTTGAAGGGGTAGATAGCTGAATAGCCTTTCATACCAACAGGCTAAAGTGGCAGAGAGCTGAGGCAGGCTTTCTCAACGGCTGAACTCACCGCTCAGCTATGAACTCACCCTGCCTTTAGAGGCACCAGGACCATCTCCATCCTGCTCCCACCTTACCCCAAGAGAACAATATTGAGCGTGTCTCAAAGGAGGCAGAAGGAAACAGGTTTCCCGCCACAACTTTTCTGTCTGCAGCACGAAACTTGCCAGGTCGTTCCTCTCCGCCCACCATAACAAATTCCTAAACTGTTGGCAGTGCCTACACAAAACAAAATTCAAGTTCCATCTATGCCCCTTCTCCCAGCACAGAGATAACCTGCAATCGAAGCTGGAATACAAACATCCCTGCATACAATCCAGTGACTAAAATTCAGGAAGACAGAAAACATAAAACTAAATTCAGTTCCATTAGTGCTTCACTAACTCTTGATTCGATTCCCTACAGCATGGAAACAGGCCCGTTGGCTCAATAAGTCCACACCGACCCTCTGAAGAGTAACCCACCCAGACCCATTTCCCTCTGACCAATACACCTTACACTATGGATAATTTAGCATGGCCAATTCATCGGACCTACACATCCTTGGACTGTGGGAGGAAACTGGAGCACCCGGAGGAAACCCATATACACATGGGGAGAACGTATCCACTCCACACAGACAGTCGCCCAAGGCTGGAATCGAACCTGGGATCCTGGTGCTTTGAGGCAGCGGTGCTAACCATTGAGCCACCGTGCCAATGCTTGAGCTAATGGTCTCATTTGCTACATTTGTAATATTCCTTTATCCTTCCCATGATTATTATGGGATGGGAAATATTAATGCGGAGCGCTGTGATAAAAATCCACCTGCATTGAACCTCTCAACTTTTACTTTTGCAAAAATAGAACTAGCTTTCTCAAACTTTTCATTTCTCTTTCAACGTACATGTACAACATCTATAACAACAACTTGCATTCATATAGTGCTATTATTGCATTAGAAAGCATGAAGGCACTTTACTGGATGATTGCTTTGCTAGATAAAGCAATGTGCTATCCTAAAGTCAGGTGTTTTTCTCACCTATACCTGTCAAGAGGACCAATACCATTACTGATAAAGTGTGGCGTTGGAAAAAGCACAGCAGGTCAGGCAGCATCTGAAGAGCAAGAGTGTCAATTTTTCAGCTATAGTCCTTCATCAGGAGTGGGGAGTCAGAAGAGGGCTGAGAGATAAATAGGGGGAGGGGGGTGAGGCTGGGGGAAAGGTAGGTGTGATGACGATAGGTGGATACAGGTAGGAGGTGATTGTGATTGGTCAGTGGGAAGGGCAGAGCAGATAAGTGGGAAGGAAGATGGACAGATAGGTAATGTCATGAAGGTGGAGCTGAGTCAGAGGGTTGGATCTGGGATAGGCTGTGGGGGAGGGGAGATTTGGAAACTGGTGAATTCAATGTTGAGGCTGTGTGGTTGTAGGCTCCCAAGGCAGAAGATGAGGTGTTCCTCCTCTAGTTTGGGGGTGGCCTTGTTTAGACAGTGGAGGAGGCCCAGAATGGACAAGTCGTCTGGGGAGTGGGAGGGGGAGTTGAAATGGATGGCTACAGGAAGGTGGGGTTGGAAGGTGCATACTGGCCAGAGATGTTCCCTGAACCTTTTCACAAGTTTGCAGTGGGTCTCTTCAATGTAGAGGAGACCACATTGAGAACAATGGATGCGAGTCAAGGATATGCAAGTAAATCTCTGCCTTTGGGGCCTTGGATGGAGGTGAGCGGGGAGATGTGGGTGCAGGTTTTGCACCCCTTATGCCGACTGGTGAAGGTGCCAGGTGTGGAGAGGGGTTTGGTGGGGAGTGTGGACTTAATGAGGGAGTCATGGAGGAAACGGTCCCTGCAAAACACAGCTAGGGGTGGGGAGGGAAATATATTTTTGGTGGTGGGTGTCTGACTGTAGGTGGTGAAAAAGACAGAGGATGATACGCTGAATTTGGAGATGAGTGGGTGGAATGTGAGAACCAAGGGGTATCTATTCTTATTGCAGTTGGCAGGGTGAGGTTCAAGGGCAAAGGTGTGGGAAGTGGAGGAGATGTGATTGAGGGCATCGTTGCTCAAGGGGAGGGGCAATTACGGCCCTGGAAGTAGGAGGATGTCCTGGAGTGGAATTGCTTCTCCTGGGAGCAGGAATGGCAATGGAATTGGGAGGAAAGGATCGTGTTTTTACAGGAGGTGGGGTGGGAGGGGGTGTTGTCTAGGTAGCTGCCAGAGTCGGTGGGTTTGAAGTAGATGTCTGTGTTAACCCAGTCACTGGAGACAGAGATGGAGAAGTCGAGAAAGGGGAGGGAGGTGTCAGAGATGGTGCAGTGAATTTGAGGTCAGGGTGGAAGGCGTTAGTGTGAACTGTTCAAGCTTCTCATGGGAGCACCACACCCCATCCCAGATCCAACCAGCCAACTCAGCCCCGCCCTCTTGACCTGACCTACCTGTCCATCTTCCTTCCCACCTATCCACTCCCACCGACCTATCACAATCACCTCCTACCTTCGCCTACCTATCGCCTTGCCAGCTACCTTTCCCCTAGCCCCATCCCCTCTTTTATCTCTCAGCCCCTTCCCCCTCCCCAGTCCTGATGAAGGGTTAAGCCCGAAACATCGACTCTCTTGCTCCTCAGATGCTGCCTGACCTGCTGCACTTTTTCCAGGGCCACATTTTATCGACTCTGACTTCTCCAGTATCTGGAGTCATCACTATTTTCTAGCTGCTGCGTTACCATTATTGTGCAACACACTATCATTTGTGGAAGCTGTGGTAGCCAAATACAGTCTTATAAATGCAAGTGAGGGAGTTTTAATGTGTACATGATCGGGAAAGAAATGGAATGATATGAAAGCAAATAAGGAGGAAATACTTGGATTGGAAAAGGCTCATATTGAGTATGTATGTAAAGATAATGTATATTGATCTAGTGGGCTGTCTTGTAGATTCTGTTGTAAATGTCAGATATGGTTGTGTTGGCCCACAGTCAAATACTCTCCACAAATTCATTCATGAAAATGAGGGCCCAGGATGTGAATTAAAAGGCCTGCTACCACTGCATGAATTGTACCCGGACACTCTCAGGGTGAGTTCAGAAAACAGGCCAAAACTTAGGTATTCCCAACCTTTTCAAAAAAATATAAGTGCATGATGCATGCAACACCAGCGCATCAACTGGGGTTAATACCGAAGGAGAGGAGGAAAATGTTCACCTAATTGTACACTCAGGCAGAGTCTGTGACTGATGACTGAAGACAGGGCTATCAATTTACAGAGAAATAAAAGAGTCATGACATCATCTTACTGAAGGTTACGTTGTTATTGGATAGTGTCCAGGGAAGCTGTTTGCTATAGTTAGGTCATGTGTGCATTGTGCATGGGGCAGTGTTTGTATGCCCTCAGCAGCGGAGGGCAGGTGGATAGCAATTTGTTTGCAGACATAAACTGAAAGAGGTGAATGCAAGAGTTCACTGGATGGAGACAATAGACATTTATTGCGCTTGTGTTGTCCTCAAAGGTTTGACAACAGCCACCTGTTGGAGGTGTGTCCTACAGGAATTAATTAGATCTGGCTGGATCTATGGGATTATGTAAAAGCCAGTGTATGGGGACTCCCTAAATTCCCAACCCTTAAATCATAGGTAGGTTTTATTTCTAACTTAGTAGTCCACGCTGAAATGATCTATTCACCTTTTTCATGATATTGAGGGCATAAAAGGTTTTATGACATTTCCTGATTTACAAATCTGCCCATCAGCCAGTTACCATTGATCTGTCATAGCTAAATTATACAACAAATCGACTTTGATATTGTTTCAAGTAGGGCCCTACAGAAACAAAGAAGTCGTACTTCATGCTGTCTTGTCAAAACTATGAGATAATTTTGAAATGCCGCAGATGATGTGTGCACAGTAAGATCCCAGCTGATTTGTTTTGCTGTTGATGGTGTCAAGAGGGAGTAAAGCTGGTCAGAACATCTGATGAAGTCCATTTTATTCCTAAGGGGCAATGACGTGATGTTTAATTTCATGAGCTGGACCTCTGAGCAAGGAAAGCAGGAAATGCGTTTTCACAGTGATGAGAATGAAAATTTCTGTCCCAAAACGTGTTGGTTGTTAGGTCACTGAGTCGAATAGATACTTGTTGATAAAGATATTGTTACAACTAAATCCAGATGGGTGAAGAAAATCTCTTTTCACACCTGTGACAGGACTGCGCCTTTAAGTGGGATGTGTTCTGTGCTGTTCTCTTGCAGATGGGTATTGCCTCCGTGGTGTCAGGCTGACTGCTTTACAAGCAGTGGGTAAACAGCTTTGAGCTCCTTGAGCATTTGTTTTTAATAAGACTCCTGGACTGGAGGAGATAACATGGGAGAAAAATCTGTTTTGCTGAAATTGCCTTTGCCAAGGGTGCATTTATGTGATGCTGCTATTTTATTCTTAACGCCCACGGTACTGCCTAACTGCAGTAGGGCTTACATTTCCACCCGCACCCATGTTGTGTGTGTGCAGGTGTGAAACACAGTGAAGGACACAAAGTGTACAAATCTTTACTCAATTTCCACCACCAGGAAGAAAGGAAACACTTGAGTGGCCAGTGATAAGCAGTGCCCTTCTCAGAGGGCAATGTTGTGTGATCAAACAGTGAAGGATAGGGCAGGGATTAAATCAAAATAGAGTTGGAGGGGGAAATAATACACTTCACTTGCTGTGGTGCCCACTTCCGTGAGGCTGCTATATTGGAACAGTTAATGATGGGTAGTTAAGTAATATATTATTAAGTATGTTGATAAAGTTAAAGTTATGCCAATTCTTCATATTTTGTTTGTATTTTAACTGTATTGTAAGAATAAAGTGTGTTTTTAAATCACATGTGAAACCCAATGCTTTACAATTCCCGTCAAATAAGATAAAAGTTGGGGGTCGAGGCTATCTCCTTGATATATTTTGAGAAAGTTTTGCCTGGTTGAATTTTGAATCAATAAAAGATGTTTTATCTGTTCAATATGTACTTCACATGGTGTAAAATAATATGGAATCAAGTCTGAAAGATTTCACAAATTAAGCAAAATTAGAAAGGAAGTTTTATTGTAAACTCTGTGAAGCAAAGTATAGAATTTATTATAAAGGTAACAAAATCTGCCCCAAATTCACACTTGCACATTGGGCATCAGCAAACAGCAAGTTACAATGTGGGTGGAGGAGGAATCAGGAAGAAGTTAGAAGTCATAGGTGGGAAATTTCTATGTTACAATGTTGAGCTTGACATTTAGAGAGAGTTGTGAATTATAATGTTCTCCTTTTAAACTGCAATTGGTCCCCTGCTCAGAGTGCATGCTGTGGCACTTGGAGTTCCTTTTATTTGTAAATTACCCATCTCTACAATGTAATCCATCTTGCAACAGCGATAGGATCCACACTTGAGAATTGGACATTAGAAAGAGGTGATATTGTACTCTGTGACTGTTATCTAAGGGTTTCAGAATCCCATTGCAAGTTAATGATGATGCCACAGAGCTGCACATTACTGAGCATAAATAGCACGGTGTAGGAGGAGTTAGAACAAACATACTACAACAGAATACACAAGACTAGAACTTCAGAGAGTCTTAGGGGTACATGGAACTAAAGGGGCATGAATAAGGTAGATTAGTCCGAGACTCATGTAGCACCAGTCTACCAAACAGTCCATGCCGACTCAAACTAAACTAGTTCCACTTGGACCATATCCTCCAAATATTTCTTATTCATGTACTTATTCAAATGTCTTTCAAACGTTATAACTGTACCCGCATCCACCACTTCCTCTGGAAATTCATTCCACACACGAACCACTTTCTATGTAAAAAATTGTCACTTATGTGGAAGTGGTGGAGGCCAGTACAATTGCAACATTTAAAAGGCATTTGGATGGGTATATGAATAGGAAGGGTTTGGAGGGATATGGGCCGGGTGCTGGCAGGTGGGACTAGATTGGGTTGGGATATCTGGTCGGCGTGGACAGGTTGGACTGAAGGGTCTGCTTCCATGCTGTACATCTCTCTGATTGTATGACTCTATATGCCCCCTAGTCTTGAAATCCTCCGCCATAGGGAAAAGACACCTTGTCATTCACCTTATCCATACTCCTTATGAGTTTGTAAACCTCCATTAGGCCACCCCTCTACCTCCTGCGCCCCAGTGAAAAAGTTCCAGTTCCAGCCTCTCCAACCTCTCCCCATTTCTCAAACCCTTCATTCCAGGCAACATCCTGGTAAATCTCTTCTGAACTCTGTCCAGTGCAATAATATCCTTCTTGTAACAGGGCAACCAGACTGGCCATAGTACTCCAGAAGAGGCTTCACTAACATCCTGTACAACCTCAAAATAGCATCCTAACTCTCAAAGGTCTGAGTAATGAAGAGAAACATGCTTAACAGCTTTTTAAATCATCCTGTCTATATGTTATGCAAACTTCAACGAATTATGTACCTGAATCCCTAGTCCTTATCTAATGCATGAAAAGGCATGATTTATATGTGATTAACATGTAAAGCAGCATTTGATATTCATGTATAATAAATAGTGTTACTTTGAAGACTAAGCCTGAGGCAGATTCTGATTGTGTCTTGTCTTTGACCAGCCTGTGTCAAACACAAACTGAAACTGTGGCCTCAAAACACATAATAAAATACGTGACAATGATGGAAATGACAGTGAAGACTACGAGAGAATGTGCAAAATTTGAGCTACTCTTGGGAAATAAGACAGGGCAGGTGACTGAGGTGTCAGTGTCAGTTGGGGAGCACTTTGGGGGTCAGCGACCATAATTCTATTAGATTTAAAATAGTGATGGAAAAGCATAGACCAGATCTAAAAGTTGACGTTCTAAATTGGAGAAAGGCCAATTTTGACGGTATTAAATGAGAACTTTCAAAAGCTGATTGGGCATAAATGTTCGCAGGTAAAGGGACGGCTGGAAAATGGGAAGCCTTCAGGAATGTGATAACAAGAATCCAGAGAAAGTATATTCCTGTCAGGGTGAAAGGAAAGGCTGGTAGTTATAGAGAATGCTGGGTGACTAAAGAAATTGAGGGTTTGGTTTAGAAAAAGAAGGAAGCATATGTCAGGTATAGACAGGATAGATTGAGTGAATCCTTAGAAGAGTATAAAGGGAGTAGGAGTATACTTAAGAGGAAAATCAGGAGGGCAAAAAGGGGACATGAAATAGCTTTGGCAAACAAAATTGAGGAGAATCCAAAGGGTTTTCACAAATACATTAAGATCAAAATGGTAACTAGGAAGAGAATAGGGCCCCTCAAAGATCAGCAAGGCGGTCTTTGTGTAGATCCACAGAAAATGGGAGAAGATACTAAACGAGTATTTTGCATCAGTATTTACTGTGGAAAAGGACATGGAAGATATAGACTGTAGGGAAATAGATGGAGACATCTTGAAAAATGTCCAGATTACAGAGGAGGAAGTGCTGGATGTCTTGAAATGCATGAAGGTGGATAAATCCCCAGGACCTGATCAGATATACCCTAGAACTCTGTGGGAAGCTAGAGAAGTGATTGCTGGGCCTCTTGCTGAGATATTTGTATCATTGATAGTCACAGGTGAGGTGCCTGAAAACTGAAGATTGGCTAACGTGGTGCCACTGTTTAAGAAGGGTGATAAGGACAAGCCAGGGAACTATAGACCGGCGAGTCTGAGGTCGGTGGTGGACAAGTTGTTGGAGGGAATCCTGAGGGACAGGATGTACATGTATTTGGAAAGGCAAGGACTGCTTCGGGATAGTCAACATGGCTTTGTCCGTGGGAAATCATGCCTCACAAACTTGATTGAGTTTTTTTGAAGAAGTAACAAAGAGGATTGATGAGGGCAGAGTGGTAGATGTGATCTATATGGACTTCAGTAAGGCATTCAACAAGGTTCCCCATGGGAGACTCGTGAGCAAGGTTAGGTCTCACGGAATACAGGGAGAACCATCCATTTTTTGGATACAGAACTGGCTCAAAGGTAGAAGACAGAGGGTGGTGGTGGAGGGTTGTTTTTCAGACTGGAAGCCTGTGACCAGTGGAACGCCACAAGGATTGGTGCTGGGTCCATTACTTTTGGTCATTTACATAAATGATTTGGATGCGAGCATAAGAGGTACAGTTAGTAAGTTTGCAGCTGACACCAAAATTGGAGGTGTAGTGGACAGCGAAGAGGGTTACCTCAGATTACAACAGGATCTGGATCAGATGGGCCAATGGGCTGAGAAGTGGCAGATGGAGTTTAATTCAGATAAATGAGAGGTGCTTCATTTTTGGGAAACAAATCTTAACAGGATTTATACACTTAATGGTAATGTCCTAGGGAATGTTGCTGAACAAAGAGACCTTGGAGTGCAGGTTCATAGCTCCTTGAAAGTAGAGTCATGGGTAGATAGGATAGTGAAGAAGGCATTTGGTATGCTTTTCTTTATTGGTCAGAGTACTGAGTACAAGAGTTGGGAAGTCATGTTGTAACTGTACAGGACATTGGTTAGGCCACTGTTGGAATATTGCATGCAATTCTAGTCTCCTTCCTATCAGAAAGGTGTTGTGAAACTTGAAAGTGTTCAGAAAAGATTTACAAGGATGTTGCCAGGGTTGGAGGATTTGAGCTACAGGGAGAGGCTGAACAGGCTGGGGCTGTTTTCCCTGGAGGCTGAGGGGTGACCTTATAGAGGTTTACAAAATTATGACAGGTATGGACAGGGTAAATAGACAAAATCTTTTCCCTGGGCTGGGGAGTCCAGACCTAGAGAGCATAGATTAGATTACTTACAGTGTGGAAACAGGCCCTTCAGCCCAACAAGTCCACACCGACCCGCCGAAGCGCAACCCACCCCTTCCCCTACATTTACCCCCTTACCCAATACTGCGGGCAATTTAGCATGGCCAATTCACCTGACCTGCACATCTTTGGACTGTGGGAGGAAACCGGAGCACCCGGAGGAAACCCACACAGACACGGGGAGAATGTGCAAACTCCACACAGTCAGTCGTCTGAGTCAGGAATTGAACCCAGGTCTCTGGCGCTGTGAGGCAGCAGTGCTAACCACTGTGCCACCGTTTAGGTTTAGGGTGAGAGTGGCAAGATATAAAAGAGACCTAAGGGACAACATTTTCACGCAGAGGGTGGTATGTGCTTGGAATGAGGTGCCAGAGGAAGTGGTGGAGGCTGGTACAATTGCAACATTTAAAAGGTATTTGGATGGGTATATGAATAGGAAGGGTTTGGAGGGATATGGGCCGGGTGCTGGCAGGTGGGTCTAGATTGTGTTGGGAATCTGATCGGCATGGATGGGTTGGACTGAAGGGTCTGTTTCCGTGCTGTACTTCTCTATGGCTCTGTGAGGTATGGACGTAGCATCATCTGGAGAAGAGAAGAATTCAAAAATATTTTTATCAAGAAATTGTCAACTAAGTTTTAAAACCAGCTTGGAGTCAGAAAAAGCTGAATAGCTGCTGTGATGGAAGCATTTCTGAATTGAAAGTTCCTCCAGAGAAACTACCAAAATACTGACTCTCACAAAGATGTTTACGAACAACAATAGGAGAAACAAACTTCCAAGGAAGCAGAAAGGGCACTAGCGGCTATCGATCCTAAAATGTTTCCAGTGTTGATGGATTTAATTAAGGCTACTCTGACCCCAAGCATCCTCTAATTCTGAGATACTGTTGGTTTTACTCAGCAGTTCAAGAACCAGCGAGTGTCTTATAAAGGATGTGTGACTTGGCCTCCAATGCTGAGTCTCCTCTGAGCCAGATTCTATGATGGAGATATTAAAGATGTGTCAGACTTGGAAATCAGTCCACAAATCTTGCTGGGAGGTTTCTGGGCAACCTTTATCAGATTATTATCAGTTGGATCCGTTCCGGCAGTAATCAGAAGATCTGGGACATTGTTTCTTAGTTAAGTTGATGAAGGGACTGGGGGCATACTGGCAAAATTTGCCAATGATACGAAGTTAGGCGGACAGATAGGTATTACTGAGGAGGTGGGGAGGCTGCAGAGAGATTTAGACAGTTTAGGAGAGTGGTCCAGGAAATGGCTGATGAAATTCAATGTGAGCAAATTGCGAGGTTTTGCACTTTGGAAAGAAGAATACAGGTATGGACTATTTTCTAAACAGTGAGAAAATTCCTAAAGCCAAATTACAAAGTGATCTGGGAGTGCTAATCCAGGATTCTCTAAAGTTTGACTTCCAGGGTGAGTCCGTGGTTAAGAAAGCAAATGTAATGTTGTCATTTATCTCAAGAGGGTTGGAATGTAAAAGCAGCGATGTGCTACTGAAACTTTATAAAGCTCTGGTTAGGCCACATTTAGAATACTGTGCCCAATTCTGGGCCCCACACCTCAAGAAGGACATACTGGCGTGTCCAGCGGAGATTCATATGGATGATCCCAGGAATGGTAGGCCTAACATAAGATGAACAGCTGAAGACCCTGGGATTGTATTCATTAGAGTTTAGAAGGTTGAGGGAGATCTAATAGAAACTTACAAGATAATGCATAGTTTACAAAGAGTAGACACTGGGAAATTGTTTCTGTCAGCTGGGGATACTAGGACCCGTGGGCACGGCCTTAGAATTAGAGGGGGTCAATTTAAAATGGAAATGAGGAGACATTTCTTTAGCCAGAGAGTGGTGGGCCTGTGGAATTCATTGCCACGGAGTGCAGTGGAGCCCGGGACATTAAATGTCGTCAAGGCAGAGATTGATAAATTCTTAATCTCGCAAGGAATTAAGGGATATGGGGAGAGTGTCGGTTGGTGGCATTGAAATGCCCATCAGTCATTATTAAATGGCAGAGTGGACTCAATGGGCCAAATGGCCTTACTTCCACTCCTATGTCTTATGGTCGTATGGTCTTTGAACTGTATAGAAGTCAACGATCTCGATCAGGATTTTTACTGAGGCACTGCAAAAGTCAAGAATACTAAATGTTTTAGGGACTCAGTAGCACTTGCCACTGCTTTGATTGGCATTTAGAATGACTTGCCACTGTTTGTCTTCACCCATTAGACATAATGTTAGTGTCTTCAAGGACACACCCTTCCAGAGAAAAGCCTTTTTGTAACGGTGGTAAAGTCATTAGTGCGCCTCTCTGCAGAATCAGGGCAGGTTGTTGTTGACTTGGCCGGCTTGTATCCACGTAAGTCTTCGCCTGCAGATATAATACACTCCATACCAAGATGAGAGCTGCATTTCATACTGTGAGGGGTTACCTCAATCTCTCCAGGAACAGTAACCTTCATTCCAAGAAAATTGGAAGACATTTTGCCAAGAGTTACCTCAAGCATTCCAAACAACTAAAGCTACCTGCCCAAAACATAGGATGACCTTCCATGACGACCTCCTCAGCTTTTCTGGCATAGTTTGCTTGATTTCATCTCAACCTTTTGTGCTTGTAGACAATGTACTTATCTGTTTAGAACTTCCTGGATAGGAGAAGCCTCCAGTGGCTGAACCAGAAAAAAACATCACTATCAGGTCTGGTTTTGACATTTTTAAGAAGAAAATTCACGGTACCTTACTCTTCAGTCATTGATACGGTACCTCAAGATCATCCTGATATTATTCTAGACTACGGTTAGCAAAATATCTCACTTCCACCTGCTAAGATGTCAGTTAGTGACAGACAATGTAAATGCTGCTATTGAAGTTGCTATGGGAGTACCAATACCATCAACCATACAAGGTAGTCAAAATGATCTTCTAACAATGCTCATTCAGGCAGCTACCTCAGGATGACTGAAGCATGAGAATTAGCTCATTTCTATTAGAGTCAAAAAGATTCTTTGACCTCATCTAGCTTTCTAAGGATACTGAAAGACCAAATTCAAAGACCATGTATATCTCATGTCATCTTTTCATCCAAGATGCTCCACAGCAACCAATGTAATCCCAACATTCCGAATAGCAAATCTTGACAGGACTGGGACCAATTTCTGTGATGATGTTCATCCCTATTTAGCAGTCCTTATATGTTTTTTTGAAGAATTGAATCAATTTTCTGCCTTTTTCCAGCTGATTCAGCCATCTTTGCATTCTTGACAAGGAAATATGGCACAAAAATAACAGTGTGTTATCAAACTGCGCAGGAAGAGGAAAGTAATACCTATCAGCTCTTCTTCTATTATGCAATTTCCCCAGTCATTTGTGTTTTACTGCCAAATGATCTCTTCAACAGAAGAAGAATAGGAGACATATTGCTGAGGCTGTATAAAGCTCAGGCTGCATTTGGAATATTGTGAGTAGTTTTGGGCTGCATATCTAAGTAACAATGTGCTGTCATTGGAGGGAGTCCAGACAATGTTTACAAGAATGATTCCAGGGATTAAGGGCTTAATGTATGAAGAATGGTTGAGGACTCTGGGTCTATACTCAATGGAGTTCAGAAGGATAAGGGGAGTCTGAATGAAACTTACAAAATACTGAGCAGCCTGGATAGAGTGGACATGGAGAAGGTGTTTCCCATAGTAGGAGAGACTAGGACCCGAGGGCACAGTCTCAGAATGAAGGGACAACCTTTTAGATTTGAGATCAGGAAGAATTTCTTCAGCCAGAGGGTGGTGAATCTGTGGAACTCATTGCTGCAGAAGGCTGTGAAAACCAAGTCATTGAGTATACTTAAGACAGAGGTAGATAGGGTCTTGATTGGTAAGGGGATCAAGGGTTATGGAGAGGAGAATGGGGTTGAGAAATGTGTCAGCCATGATCAAAGAGCAGAGGCGAAAGGCCTAATTCGGGGGAATGAATGCAGGGCCTATTGCATGGAAGGCAATGTCCGAGAGGTGCCATCATTGGACTATTAATCCAGGGACCCAGGTAATGTTCTGGTCTTTTCGGAACACTGATAGGGGAGGGGAGGGAAATTTATCCCTGGTGGTGGGGTCCATTTGGCGGAAATGACGGCGGATGATACGCTGTATATGGAGGTTGGTGGGGTGGTAATGCAATCCGAAAAGACCACTCCCTCCGTGACTCCCTCGTCAGGTCCACATCCCCCACCAAACCAACCTCCATTCCTGGCACCTTCCCCTGTAACCGCAAGAAATGCAAAACTTGCGCCCATACCTCCCCCCTTACTTCCCTCCAAGGCCCCAAGGGATCCTTCCATATCCACCACAAATTCACCTGCACCTCTACACACATCATTTATTGCATCCACTGCACCCGATGTGGCCTCCTCTATATTGGGGAGACAGGCCACCTACTTGCGGAACGTTTCAGAGAACACCTCTGGGACACCCGGACCAACCAACCCAACCACCCCGTGGCTCAACACTTCAACTCCCCCTCCCACTCCACCAAGGACATGCAGGTCCTTGGACTCCTCCATCACCAGACCATAGCAACACGACGGTTGGAGGAAGAATGCCTCATCTTCCGCCTAGGAACCCTCCAACCACAAGGGATGAACTCAGATTTCTCTAGTTTCCTCATTTCCCCTCCCCCAACCTTGTCTCAGTCAAATCCCTCGAACTCAGCACCGCCTTCCTAAACTGCAATCTTCTTCCTGACCTCTCTGCCCCCACCCCCACTCCGGCCTATCACCCTCACCTTGACCTCCTTCCACCTATCGCATTTCCAACGCCCCTCCCCCAAGTCCCTCCTCCCTACCTTTTATCTTAGCCTGCTGGACACACTTTCCTCATTCCTGACGAAGGGCTCATGCCCGAAACGTCGATTCTCCTGCTCCTTGGATGCTGCCTGACCTGCTGCGCTTTTCCAGCAACACATTTTCAGCTCTGATCTCCAGCATCTGCAGTCCTCACTTTCTCCTAGCCAGTAATGTCCTTATCCTATGAAAGGGAAAAAAAAATCAGCTCCTATATCTTATGGTCATTTGTTGACTGTTCATAATTATTTACTTGTGGTTAGGATCTATTTATAATAAACCATCATTTTTCTTAAGCACAGATACCTGGTTCATGTTTTCTGTTAGCCTGAGTCTCTCTGACAGGTAAATCATAGAATCCCTACAGTATGGAAACAGGCCCTTCGGCCCATCATGTCCACACTAACCCTCGGAAGAGTAATGCACTCTGACCAATTCCCCTATCCTATATTTTCCCCTGACTAATGCAACTAACCTACATATCCCTGAACACTATGGGAAATTTAGCATGGCCAATTCACCTAACCTGCATATCTTTGGATTGTGCGAGGAAACCAGAGCACCCGGAGGAAACCATGCAGGGGACACGAGGAGAATGTGCAAACTCCACACAGTCGCCCAAGGCTGGAATCAAACCCAATTCCCTGGCACTGTGAGGCAGCCGTGCTAACCACTGAGCCACTCTGCTGCCCCGTGTGGATAAACTTGTAACTTCTCTGTTGGCTGTAGGAGTAACGGGCTCGATTTCCAGTGCATTACCCCAATGGGGATGACACTAAGAGCTGGCAGGGTAAAGATCTTTGATCTGGCAGAGGTGGAGAAAAGGTTCCCACATGATGGAGACCAGAATGAAAAGATCTAAGAACAAGATAAATCTAATCAGGAATCTGAGGGGGTGGGGGGAAGAAGATAGATTTTCACCAGAGAATGGTTAGAATTTGAAACTTGGTATTGCAGGGAGGTCGTTAACTGAGACAACTGGCATTGATGTATTTATGAAGAATTTAAGTAAGCACATGATGGAGACAGGAAAAGATGAATCTCGTAGTGGTGTTAAATTAAAAGGAATGAAAAGACGTCTGTTCTGATTGTAAACACGAGGGCGGATCTGTTAGGGGTAAATGACTTATATTGTTGTTGTACTTTGTAGTACTTTGGAATCCCTTCAAGTTGTATCTTTGCAGAGCTCTCTGTATCTCTTAAATCTGTTACTAAATAGGGGGATACCAGATTTTGGTTTAAATTTAGATTTAGGTTTTATTGTCACGCGTACTCGAGTACGGGATACAAGAGTACAGTGAAAATGCGCAATGTCACCACACACAGCACCATCTTAGGTACAAAATCTTAGTTACAGAAATAGAAAAATTAAGAAACAAACCAATAAGTTCAGCACTACAGTCTTCTTAGTATAAAAGTAGAAAAAATAAAGAAATATAAGTTTAAAAAGTCAAATATTCCAGTCCTTCCTTAAGCCATGAGCCTGCAGATGCTCCAGGTTGGGTGTTTCCCAAGAGACCTCGCTCCAAGAGGCTGCGTTAGCCGTCTCTCTGCAGAGTCTTGCTCCGGTAATCCCCCTGGCCATTGAATGAAGCTCCATCACCGCGTTAGCCGTCTCTCTGCAGAGTCCCGCTCCGGTACTCCCTCTGGACATCAAATGAAGCTCCATCACCGCGTCAGCTGTCTCGCTGCAGAGTCCTACTCCGGTATTCCCCCTGGATATTGAATGAAGTTCCGATGCTGCGTTAGCCGTCTTGCTGCAGAGTCCTACTCCGGTATTCCCCCTGGACATCAAATGAAGCTCCAATGCCGCAGACCACCAGATTTCCGCCAGTCACCCTGCGGCCCACCGTCCAATTCCCCCCAGCCACTGCTGCCTCCACAAGCAAGCTCCCTCCAGAAGGTAAGTAGAGAAAGAAATTATCTAAATAGCTAAATGAAAGAAAGAAAGAAAAAACAAGAAGAAAGAAAAGCTGTCGGAGCAGACGAGTGCCCCCAAGGAGCACTACACAGCCACCATCTTGTGACCACACTGCCTTACTTAAAGCAGACTGCAACAAATACTTGGCAAACCTTGAGACTCTCTCAACCTCAGTGAAGGCTCCTGCACTTGGTTTGAAGCAGTTTATCACTTTATCCAGCAAGTGGAGAGGCCAGGTGCAATTTTTAAACATTAAGGACTGCAAAGGGTACTGAACAGGTACTGGGAAACACATTCGGAAATCCCTGAAGTCATCAGTTGTCTGCATTTCCCATTGCAAAGCTTTGCACAGTCATAGAGTCAAGCAGCATGGGAACAGATCGTTCGGCCCAAAGTCCAAGCTAAACATCATCCCAAATGAAACTAGCCCCATCTGCCTGTTCCTGGCCCATATCCCTCCAGACATTTCCTACTCAAGCATCTATCCAAATGTCTTTTAAACTTTGGAATTGTACCCACATCCACCACTTCCTCAGGAAGTTCATTTTTCACATGAATCACCCTCTGTGTAAAGAGATGCTCCTCGTGTCTTTTTTAAAATCTCCTCTCTCACCTTAAAAATGAGCGTCCTAGTTCTTGAAATTCCCCAACCTAGAGAAAAAGCAATTACCATTAACTCTAACTATACCCCTCAAATAACAAGCTAGCTTTCCCATAATGGTAGCCTGCGCAGTCTGTCAGAAGGTAGAAAGGAGGAGGAGGTTTTCCCTGACAATACATTAATGTCTGCAAGAATGAGGAGAAGGCTGAAGGCACCCTCTTACATGCTCAACCTTGAAAAGCAGAGATTTACAGAGACACTTTTCACATTCCTGGACAAAGTGCTAACTTCCAGACTGTGAACTCTTGACATTACTGAGCCTCGTTGCTTCAGTCAGTGACATAGAAGCTCCCTCGATGCTCTGAAAATTTATATACCAACAGGAATCTGGAACTGGGCAGTGCATACTTTTATAAGGAGCTTTCAAATGATTTACTCAACACAGTGGCACAGAAGCATGAGTAATTCGCTCTTCATAGAATGAACTGCAACGTCCATTGAGTTCATAAAATTAATATTAACCTGTAAGTTTGGAGTTTCAATCCAATCTAAAATGGCATGGGGAGTAAATCTTTTCCGAATGTTGATTTATGTACAGCATAAATCTGGACAGCGTCAATATTATGAAAGGATTGAAGTTTTGTGAAAAGCAAGCAATGGGAATTGCAAAACTACCACATGGATGTCTTGTTCAGGTAGAGTGGACAGAACAAGCCTGGGGTGAGGTTTGTAATGTAACTAAATAATATTAACTAAACAGAATTTTGGAGTGCTGATAGATTTAGGTGTTCTGTTGAATTAGTCACAAAAAGTTAGTATGAAGTTAAGCATGTAATCAAGAAGGATAACGGGATAATATCCTTTATTACAAGAGGAATTAAACATAAAAATGCTTTACTTATACAGTTAAAAATCACACAACACCAGGTTATAATCCAATAGGTTTATATGGAAATACAAGCTTTCGGAGCACTGCTCCTTCATCAGGTAGCTAGTGGGGCAGGATCACAGGACATAGAATTTATATTAAAAGATCAAAGTGCCATACAACTGATACGGTGTATTGATCAAATCTCGTTTGCTGTTAAGTCTTTAATGACTTAGAATGAGGATACAGGTTTTGATTGATCAACTGTAAATCCCAGAACTTCTTTCAAGTCACAGTCCTGTGATAACTTTATATAAAAAAAAGTGACATCTCAGCTTAGACAATGCATTAAAAGTATTAGGTTAGAGTCTGTCTGTTTCCCAACCTTGAGTCAGACTGGCTCTATTTCCAAAGTTTCCCTTTAATGCATTGTCTGAGCTGAGATGTCACTTTTTTAATAGAACCTTAAGTTATCTGGAGAATGTGACTTCAAAGAACTTCTGGGATTTACATAGTAATGAACCAAAACCTGCAACCTTCAAAAAGATGAAAGATTTAACAGCAATCTTGGTTTGTTCAATACATTGCATCAGTTGTTTGACACTTTGATCTTTTGCAATAAATTCTGTATCCTGTGATCCTGCCCCACTAGCTGCCTGGTGAAGGAGCAGCACTCCAAAAGCTAATGCTTCCAAATAAACCTGTTGCACTATAACCTGGTGTTGTGTGATTTTTAACTTTGTCCACCCCAGTCCAATACTGGCACCTCCACATCAATTACACAGGGCATTGTTGAGATTATATCTCAAATTCTATTGCAGTTCTGGCCTTATTATTTAAGGAAAGATGTAAAGGCATCAGAGGCAGTTCAGAGGAGATTAACTGGATTGATAGCAGGAATAAGTGGGTTGTTTTATAAGCTGGACAGGCTGATCTTGTTTCCATGGAGCTTAGAAGAGTTAGGAGGTGAGTTGATTGAAGTGTATAAGGTCCTGAATGACGTTGTCAACGCGGATGTGGAAAGGATATTTTCTCTTGTGGGTCAGTCCAGAAGTAGTAGACACTGCTTTAAAACTAGTGTAAAACTTTTAGGATAGAAGTGAGGAGAATTCTTTCTCTCAGAGGGTTGTGTGACTTTGGTCCTCTGCCTCAGAAGATATTGAATGGCGGAGTCATTGGATATTTTTAAGACAGAGGGGTTTAGATTCTTGTCAGGCAGGGAAAGCAAGGGTACTAAACTATACAGGCAGTGTATCATTAAAATGGTTACATGCCATCACAACACGTGATCCTCCTGTATGACAGATCCTCGATTTCACTCCTTCCCTCTCAATGCAATGGAGTCAGTGTGTAGTGTTCAGTCAGTCAGTTACGTATATGCGATGTAACAGCAACAGTCAGGAAGCACAGAACCTAGGCTAACTATAAATCTGAGATAGTGTAAATGGTTAGTGTTGGAATTAAATGGTGATAACAGCAGTGGCTGTTGTGAAGAGTAATTTTCTCAAACTGTCTTTCCACTTCATCCACCTGATTTTAGAGCTGATGTTTATATCTACAACCAAGGCTGGAAGATGCTGAAACACAGCACCACAACGGATGAACAGTTGTGAGTAGCATCTCTTTTAATAAATAAGACTATGATCCAGTTTTGGAAAACAGAAGCTTTACAAGTGGTGCAGAGCAGTTCCAACCTTGTAAAATAGTCTTCGGACAATGTATAGCAAAGAAACATCTAAACAAAATATTCTCTATATGATTAAGGCCTTCCCTGTGTTGAGATGGCAGTCGATTCCACCATCATATTTTTTTGGAAATAATGTAAAACTGAAATAATGATTGCGTGTCAATGTTTCTCCTCTCTATATGTGCTATTTACAGGCACAAGCCTGCTACTTATTAAACAAGACAAAATGTTGAGAAGATAAAGAAAAACATATCACAGCAATACAGATCGTATTACTGGCATTTTTGACTATTCAGTAAAGATGAAAGGCAAACATTTGAGCATGGATTGACATTTTGTCAGAATTTCAATCATTTATAAAATGAATTAATCTTTATTTCCTGGACTAACAAATCACTCAGAAAGACAAGCAGTCAACCTCCTTGTTATCTTCAGAAATGGAGGCTTAAGCAGAGTAAAAATCCTCTTACAGTTCCGATGATAACCACAAGGAGCCTGACAGAATTTTCCAGATTTTAGAAGACCAACTTCGCTTACGAGGTAACTTGAAGAGATGTAGGTTTGAGTTCATTTCATACCAACAACAACCAAGTGAAAGACTTAACCATTTTGTGGTCAGGTAACAGTGCACAGGTACAGAATGTACTTAACTTAGCTGAAAGGCTTCTGGAACTGTTTATCACCTTTACATCCATAAATCCTTCAGAAATGTACTGCTTGACAAATTTAAAGAATACACTGTTGACATTCTGCCACAAGGTGGGACACACATTTAAAACAATTGTTAAACAGGCCAGCAACATCATTAAGTATGTGACTCCGCAACAACTATTGCAGTTATCAACAGTGTGTTGCATGAGATGTTGCTTGTGTTTTCTGTCATTAGCAATATCCAGCATTTTGTGACATATACAACATATTATGTATATATTATATATATATATGCTGGGCTACAATGTGCAAGAAATTCTATTGGCCTGAGAAACCCACAGTGTAATGCCATTGATACCACTGCTATAGGAAAGATGTTGTGAAACTTGAATGGTTTCAGAAAAGATTCACAAAGCTTTTGTGAGGGTTGGAGGGTTGAGCTGTAGGGCGGGACTGATTAGGTTGAGGTTGTTTTCGCTGGCGCTTCGGAGGCTTAAGGGCGACCTTATAGAAGTTTATAAAATCATGAAGGGCGTGGATAGGATAAATAGCCACGGTATTTTTCCTAGGGTAGGGGAGTCCAAAACATAGGCTTAAGGTGAGAATGGAAAGACTTAAAAGGGGACCTAAGGGGCAACTTTTTTACACAGAGGGTGGTGCGTGTATGCAGTGAGCTGTCAGAGGAAGCGATGGAGGTTGATAGCATAGCATTTAAAAAGGATCTGGACGAATACACAAATAGGAAGAGTTTGGAAGGATATAGGCCAAATGCTGACAAATGGGACTGGATTAGGTTGGGATACCTGGCTGGCATGGATGAGTTGAATTGAAGGGTCTGTTTCCATGTTGTACATCTCTGACTCTATGACTTTGTGTGTCAACCAAGGAGCAATGTCAAAGACATTTCCCAAACTTCCACTTCCACCAGAGGGTGGCCCCCAAGGTTAGTGCAGGCAGTGGGACATCGAAGTGCACGGCAGGCTGCCTCTGCCACAGCTGCAGATGTTGGGGCTGAGGTGAAGAAATAGTGGCCAAAAATATGAAAACACCTTCTAATTGAACACAGGTGGCAAGAATGGCCAAATTTGACATTGCACATTTTGTGTGTAAATGTACAGTCTTGATCACTTTCTTCATGTGTGCTGAATGACAACATTGTTGACTTCTGAGCAATTGTACTGAGGCTTTTTAAGGGCTTGATGCTTCATTGAAAATCAATGCTGGCTGACGTGGGTAATGAGGATGCTATTTATTGTGAACCCTCAGAAGTAGCCGCATACCTGTGCTTCTTGACATAAAAACATAGAGTCATAAAAGATAGGAGCAGGAGTAGGCCATATAACCCCTTGAGCCTGCTCTGCCATTCAATATGATCGTGGGTGATCATTGTGCTCAATACCCTAATCCTGCAGTTCCCCCCTCACCCCTGAGCCCCTTAGCCACAAGAGCTCTATCTATCTTGTTCTTGAAAATTCATAATGTTTGGCCTCAACCACTCATGAATTTAACAGACTCACCACTCTCTGGGTGAAGAAATTTCTCCTCATCTCAGTCCTAAAATGATTACCACTTATCCTTAACCTATGGCTCCAATTCTGGACTCTCACATCGTCTGGGACATCTTTCCTGACCTGTCGTATTAGAATTTTGCAGGTTTCTATGAGATTCCCCCCTTCATGTTTGCAAAGTCTAGTGAATACAATCCTAACTGACTCAATCTCTCCTCACACTTCTGTCCTTTCATCCCAGGAATCAATTTGGAAAACCTTTCATTACTCCTTCTGTCTTACCCCAGGTAAGGTGAACAAATTGCACACAGCCTCACCAATGTCGTGTATAATTGCAGCAACTCATCCTTGTTCCTGTACTCAGACTCTATGAACTGTTGCTAGATTGGGGAATTGGAATCTTGCTAACAAGCCAGCACATGTTGCATGTAAATTGTTGTTTCAGCAGCACTTGCTGAAGCAGCCTGCATTTTGCAGGTGGCTGCGCAGAGATTTTAGCTGAGAGTAGTCAGAATTGGAGCGTGTGAGACTGAGTCATGAACACACTCCTTCCGAGTCAGTGTGTGGCTTTGATGGCACTTTGCAAATGGCTTCCTCATGCCAAAGGTTTGCAGCCTTTTCCTTGCTGCGTGCCAGAGGTCATGGGTCTGTAGGATGGTCAGGAAGTGGTGGTACTTTTGCTGTGGCAGATCTGGTGGTACTTTTGCTGTGGCATTTCTTGAGGCAGAATTCTGGAGATCATGCAGTTCTGAACAAGGGTCGCTGGACCCGAAACACTAACTCTGATTTCTCTCCACAGTTGCTGCCAGACCTGCTGACTTTTTCCAGCAACTTCTGCTTTGATTTTTGTTTCTGATATCCAGCATCTGCAGTTCATTTGGTTTTTTTTTGTTTATTAATTACCTATACTGATGGTGGTAAGACTTCAGAGCAGAATGCTCCAACCTACCAGCAGAGTTCGAGGACATGGAAGGAGGTCACAGTTGCATCTCAGCTTACCTCAGAGGCTCAGCTCCCTGAACATTGAAGCCTAAAGTATCATCTGTACTTTATCCAAATCATCTTTGACCTTCCCTGCATCATCCTTGACCCTTGCCTTTCCTTTAGTGATCCATAAGACGTTACTGTGGATCTGGTAAGGACACCAGGTCTTATTTCCTCAGAAAGACATTAGTGGACCATACTGATTTAGCAACAATCAATGACAGTCTCCTGGTCATAATGTAATGAATTTACATTCCATGTTAATGATTTAAAACAAAGTTCTAGCCTCTTGCTGTTGGCGACCAGGCCTTTAACCCCCTGCCAACCTAATCCCAACCTGCGTAATACCCTCAGCAAGGTGACATTTTGCTCACACATATTTAATTGCCCCTCACCCACCTCAATTCCGGCTTGTGACTGCATCATTGACTCTGCCTTGGAGTTTCTTTTGGTTTATGCAAATTATCAGCAAGTTTTCCTTTACATTTCAAGCAGAAATATTTAAAGGAACTTTCAAAACTGCAAACCTTGTTATCATGCTTGAGGATGGAATACAAGGAGCAAAATGACATGCTAAAGTTTGAACGATAGGAAAAGCAATGGGTTTCTGAAGACAGAATTGTTCACAGAGTTTCAAAGTGACACTCAAAAACAGAGCACCGATAGGACCCTGTGACATGATTGACCTATACGAAGCCATCAGTAATCAATTCTGATGATGATCAGATGCTGTCAACACACCATTTTAGCCTGAACTCCGCCCACCCCCCATGTGTAAACACCGGTGCTTGAAAGACAGTCTGACCTACAGTACAATCAAACATCAAAACACAGTCTTTCTTTAGAATGTTGTAAATTGAGTTACTAGGTGCACAACGTGAAAAAGTTATCCTTCATCAGGGATCTCAATTTGATGCATTTGTTTTGAACAACCAAAGGAAAAAAATAATGGCTCTTGTTGTTGGTCTAACCTCCAGCACTCAATATCAACTGGACATTCTAATAGCAGAAAGAAAACAGGGAGAAAGAAAACAACAGGAACGTTAAACCTTCAAAATCTCGCATCCTGTGTTATTGTTCGTTTAACAGAATGAGGTAATCATGGCTACAGCCTAATCACAGGAAGGACTGGACTGCTGCCCAGATATTTTATCATATCCTGTAATATAAATGCATTGAACAATGTTTCTATGGGAAAGTGCAATGTCATGTGTTCGGCTGTATGTAATGTGGTGGCAAGCTATAAATAGACATCACTAATGCCTGGGGAGGTGCCTTTGGTTTTCTTTTTGCATTGATAGATGGGGGCAATGGGCAGAAAGGGAATAACTTCAGACAAGACTTTGTGTTAAGTGTTACTCAAACAAACTATGTGAAGGCTTGTGCTAGAAAGAAGTCAATTCTTGCAGAAAGCGACCTTGTCCTTATCAAAGAACTGGGCAGTGAAGCAATTTGGCACGGGGTAAGAATGGAACATCCACCTGGAGCAGCTTGGGGAGGGGATATTAGGAGGGAGGGGGAAGGGGAGGGCTGGTGCTGACAAAGTATGAGGGACCTGTGTGCGGAGGCCCACCTTGATGCTGACTGGAGATCAGAGGCTTACCTAGCCACTGAGGGTTCCTTATGCTGAGAGCAGGACAGCCCTCCCCATTGCACCCTTCACTCCCTCCATTACCAAAACATGGCTGGCTATGGAGGCTTCCTTACAGTGTTAATGGGAGAGGGGTTTCCTTCCCATTACTGGGCCCTGCCTCCTCAGTATCACAGGAACCAATGTCTTTTTCCAAAGGCAACCACCCTCCTTTTTCCTCCTTGTGGCCTCACCTATGGCTAGCCTTCTCGAAAGCAGAGTCAGAAGTGGGTGGGGAGCTGGACGATTGCCACAATGTTCCCACTGGCCACCCTCATGTGCCCCCTGAATCAGAATTTGCCCTTGGTCGATGGCAATGGGAAGATCCTAGGGCAAGAATCAGCAAGAAGAATCTTAGCACCAATTCCTGAAAAAAGTTACAACATTGCTTCAAACAGTGCACCTTAAAGGGGAAGAGAAATACTTTTTATGAACTACATTTCCATTTTAATGTTTTCCCATATCAATATTTTGTTCAGGGATGTTATTGTGCACCCATTGGAGCAGGTGGGACTTAAACCTGGCTCTCCCAGCTCAGAGGTAGGGACATTACCACTACACCACAAGAGTCCATTTTATAGTTATGGTCAGACACTGGACACATTGGTATAATGTACACATATCCCAATCAGCTTTGACAGTTCTGTAAGTCAAATTGAGCTAAAAGGAGTTCCAACTGATTTGTATTAAAGCCTTAAGTAACGGCTTGGAGCTACATTTTGGAGAAGGAAATGTCAACAAGTGTCATTCGGGATAACTACTATCTCATCGTCTTTATCTATTGGGTCTTTTAATGTTCTGATCCCCCTCAAAAACAATCCTTTTGTTCATTGTTTCTGCATTGGAATGCAAGTAACATCACACAAGAGCAAGACATTGACTATCTCCAACGAGAGACAACCTAACCACCACCTCACTACCATTTCCAAATTCTTCAGTGTTGAACATCCTGCATTGAGCAGGAACTCAAATGGATGGGCAATATGGCCGCTAGAGCAGATCAGAGGCTGGGAACGCTGATCCAACATTGTAAGATCACCCTCAACCAATAGGGATTCAAGAAAGCAGCCTATCAATGTTAAGACATGACACATAATAATGGGCAATAAATGCGGCCTTGTCACATTTCCAGAACAATTCATTTTTACGGCACTTTGATTCCCAATTCTCTTTCTCCCTTAAAGGAATGGTTAAACTAAAGCAATTAGAAGCCGAACACAATAATGCTGAGGATCAAAATAAACACACGCAAATCTCAACAAGACCCCAGGGTTTATGTCTGGAACCTGATATGAACCTACAAGTTCTTGTTTCCTCAGTTAAAAGCATTTACAATGCTGTACATTGAACACAGGTTGAAGCCAAGTTACACAACATAAAATAAGAACGTTCATGTTTTCTGAAAGGTTTTAAAGTCTCCATTCACCTTTAATTCCAGGATTTGGAGCTGATGACGATAGAATGACAACTTATGTTCTGAGAGAGAACCACGTGTCATTTCGAAGTGAATTTGGATATTATGCTGTGCTTTTACCCTTCTTGGTTAGGAAAGATCACAGGGAAGGGAGGTGTGCCTGACGTTGCCATGGTGAATTGCTGAAGTACATCCTGTTGACTGTGCTTACAATAGCCACAACAAGCCCACTATGAGATCCACAGACTATTGAGCCCAGTGTCAGGAGCATCGTGCAAGGAAAGTGTCCCTGGCTGCAGAGAATATTCATGACTGGAATTTTGTAGGAGGCAGGAAAGCTGGGGTGTATCATCACAATAACCCAACATGGCAACCACTGTCCTGCTCGTGTATCCCATTGTCAGCACGATTGTTGCAGTTCAGCTGTTGATTACTGGTGACCTCCGATGCTGATGGCTGTTGAAGGTGAAAGGGGTGATGGCTGAGCGTGGTCTTGTTTTGAGGTAGTTGTGACCTGCCGCTCATGTCGACGCAGACCTTGCCAGCTCAAGCTTCCACATTGTTCAGGGGTCCTGGCTGTAAAATGACTTCATTGAATCATGTTCTAAGATACCCAGAAGAAAAATGTGAATGCAGTCACCACTTTAGCTGCAGTCACCACTTTTACATGATGAGAAATCTCTTACTCAAATTTAATATACCACGTTCCTGATTATAAAGCTTTAAGTTGAGCATTTTAGAAAATGCAATCGTGGTCAGAAGGCTCGATTACCCCTTCCGGGAGCTGAGGATACAATGTACACAAACAGTACTTGCAAGAGGTACTTGCTTTTGGAAGAGTCACTAAATTAAGGCCCTGTCTACTCTATGGATTACCAAGCTTCACAGCACTATTTTGAAGACGATTAGACCTTCATGACTTGAAAATGTTATCTCAGTATTGCACTAATATTATTGCAATACAGTTCAAAAAGACTCCACTGATTATAAAACATTCCATAACATCTTGAGGTTGTGAAAAGTATGTTACAAATGCAAACAGTTGGCTAACGTGGTGCCACTGTTTAAGAAGGAAAAGCCAGGGAATGATAGACCAGTGAGCCTGACCTCGGTGTTGGGCAAGTTGTTGGAGGGAATCCTGAGGGACAGGATATACATGTATTTGGAAAGGCAAGGACTGATTAGGGATAGTCAACATGGCTTTGTGCGTGGGAAATCATGTCTCACAAACTTGATTGAGTTTTTTTTAGATTAGATTAGATTAGATTACTGACAGTGTGGAAACAGGCCCTTCGGCCCAACAAGTCCACACAGCCCCGCCAAAGCGCAACCCACCCATTCCCCTAACCCAACACTATGGGCAATTTAGCATGGCCAATTCACCTGACCTGCACATCTTTGGACTGTGGGAGGAAACCGGAGCACCCGGAGGAAACCCACGCAGACACGGGGAGAACATGCAAACTCCACACAGTCAGTCGCCTGAGGCGGGAATTGAACCCAGGTCTCTGGTGCTGTGAGGCAGTAGTGCTAACCACTGTGCCACCGTGCTGCCCTATATGAAGAAGTAACAAAGAGGATTGATGAGGGCAGAGCAGTAGATGTGATCTATATGGACTTCAGTAAGGCGTTCGACAAGGTTCCCCATGGGAGACTGATTAGCAAGGTTAGATTTCACGGAATACAGGGAGAACTAGCCATTTGGATGCAGAACTGGCTCAAAGGTAGAAGACAGAGGGTGGTGGTGGAGGGTTGTTTTTCAGACTGGAGGCCTGTGAACAGTGGAGTGCCACAAGGATCGGTGCTGGGTCCTCTACTTTTTGTCATTTACATAAATGATTTGGATGCAAGCATAAGAGGTACAGTTAGTAAGTTTGCAGATGACACCAAAATTGGAGGTGTAGTGGACAGCGAAGAGGGTTACCTCAGATTACAACAGGATCTTGACGAGATGGGCCAATGGGCTGAGAAGTGGCAGATGGAGTTTAATTCAGATAAATGCGGGTTGCTGCATTTTGGGAAAGCAAATCTTAGCAGGACTTATACACTTAACGGTAAGGTCCTAGGGAGTGTTTGTTGAACAAAGAGACCTCGGAGTGCAGGTTCATAGATCCTTGAAAGTGGAGTCGCAGGTAGGTAGGATAGTGAAGAAGGCATTTGGTATGCTTTCTTTCATTGGTCAGAGTATTGAATACAGGAATTGGGAGGTCATGTTGCCGCTGTATAGGACATTGGTTAGGCCAATGTTGGAATATTGTGTGCAATTCTGGTCTCCTTCCTTTCGGAAAGATGTTGTGAAATTGAAAGGGTTCAGAAAAGATTTACAAGGATGTTGCCAGGGTTGGAGGATTTGAGCTACAGGGAGAGGCTGAACAGGCTGGGGCTATTTTCCCTGGAGCGTCGGAGGCTGAGGGGTGACCTTATAGAGGTTTACAAAATTATGAGGGGCATGGATAGGGTAAATAGACAAAGACTTTTCCCTGGGGTTGGGGAGTCCAGAACTAGAGGGCATAGATTTATGATGAGAGGGGAAAGATATAAAAGAGACCTAAGGGACAATGTTTTCACACAGAGGGTGGTACGTGTATGGAATGTGCTGCCAGAGGAAGTCGTGGAGGCTGGTACAATTGCAACATTTAAAAGGCATTTGGATGGGTATATGAGTAGGAAGGGTTTGGAGGGATATGGGCCGGGTGCTGGCAGGTGGGACTAGATTAGTTGGCAATGATCGGGTTGGACCGAAGGGTCTGTTTCCATGCTGTACATCTCTATGACTCTATACCTTTCTTCAGTGTCTGAGGTTGATGTGCCTTATTGACACTGACACTCACACTGCTTGTTTTGGTACTGACATGCTTGCAAAAACACTGGGACAAAATTGCAAAGCAAAGCCCCTTTACCTTTACAAAACACTCACCTCTTTCAACACCTGGCTCAACACAGTGTGACAAGTTATGCTTAAACCAACCAGCCACCTCTTGCAGAATGGGAAACATGACTCACTTGTTACTACTGCAGGCACAGAAAACAGATGGAATTATGGAATCTAATCCCCAAAACCTTTGCTGAAAATCTTGGTCTTCCACATGACAGGCACAAGTTGCAGTTTAACGCTCCTTTCTGTTGTTATTCAAGAGCTATGCTCACATTGCCAGCTGGACTCCCAGTTCATGCAGACAGCAACAGCCTGAAGCTTAGATTTGCTGCAGGGAGGTTTGTCACTGACCTTAGTAAATCTGTCAGCTTTCGCAGTTTTATATTGCATTGAAAATAAATAAGGATAAAAGTGAACTGTAAGTCGCAACCTGTATAGACAAATTAGCCAAATTTCTCAGCTATATCTGAGTTTGGTGCAATGGACAACAATAACTTATCTCATAAGAGCGTTATCAGATAAACTAAATAGCTGCAAAATTGAATGAAACCCAACACTGCACTGGAATTAGTTTGACATGTTTTCCCCTGAATAAATCCATCCTGACTCTTTTGAATTAAACCACATTTTTCCACGTTATTAGTAATTCTATCCCAAATAATTGTTTCAAGAAATTTCCCTGCTACTGATGTAAAACTGATTTGTAACCACTGGGCTTATCTTGGTAACCTTTTCATGAACGATCCTCCAATGCCACCCCGAATCCAGGGCATATACAAAGATGACTGCCAGAGCCTCTGAATATTCCACTCACTTTCTTTAATATCCTTCAACACCCCATCCAGTCCCAATGCCCTGTCAAATTTAAGCACCAACAACTTATCTTCATCTCATCAATTTTTAACACCTCCAGTTAATAAGTTTCGTCCTCTCTCTCCATGGTTTGTGCAACATCTGCCTCGTAGGTGAAGATGGATGCAAAGGCTTCAATTAACATGCCAACTATGGCTCTTTTCCTCATGTAAAAATCCCCATTCTGGTTCCCGATGTACTCCACCACTCCTCTCTCACCCTCTTATTCTTGATGTGCTCACAAGAGATTTTGGGATTTTCTTTGATGTCAATTCTTTTTTGTAACCCACTTTGCTATCCTCATTCTTACCTCCCCTGAACCTTATACATTCAGTTTGTTCTCAGCTGTATTTAACTTAATTTCAATCTTCTTTGTCATCCAGGAGACTCTGGATTGGTTTAACTAACCTTTCCTTTTTGAGACAATACACCTTCACCATCCCTGGACAATCTTCTCTTTAAAGGCATCCCATTAGTCAGCTATTGCTTACCTGCCTCCCTTTGGTTCCTGTCTATTCACCTCAGTTTTCTTCTTTCAACATTGAAGTTGGTTGCCCACCAGTTGACTATTCTTACTGTGCATCGACTAATGGCGTTTTCTACCATCATCCTATGATACAATGATCACTGTCCCCGAAATGCTTCCCAATGGACACTTTATATACTGAGATTACCTCACTCCCAAGCACCAGATCTAACAGTGTCTCCTTTGGTTGGACTAGCCACAGACTGCTGTAGGAAAGTCTCCTGAACTCAGTCTAGGAATGTGTGGCGACTGGAACCAGGTTGACCTCATTGACCACGAGGTCGTTGACTGGGGAGTTTTTAACCTGGGCCAAACAGGAAAGCCTTGGCTGACCAATATGACTGGGAGAATTTTCAGAGAAAGGTGGGCACCGCAGGGAGTGGAGTGTATCATTTCCCCTTCCAACTCTATTTTGATTTAGTCCCTGCCCTCCCCTCACTCTTTTGATCACACGACACTGCCTGTTGATGAGAAGGGCACTGCTTATCACTGGCCACTCGGGTGTTTTCTTTCTTCCTGGTGGTGGAATATAAATAAAGATTTGTTTAAGTGTTCCCTTTCACTGTGGCTCACAGCTGCACACACACAACATGGATGCTGGGGAAAAATAAGCACCACCGCAGTTAGGCGGTAGTGTGGGGGGTAAAGAATAAAAGGAGAAATATAAAACCAGGAGATTTAGAGAAAAAAAAGAAAAAAAGTAGCTGGGAGATTTTCACGTAAGCATTGCTTGTCCCAAGCTTGGCTCTTGTTACTGGTTCACTGGCCACATGACTGTTTTTCCTGGTGGTGGATATATTGAATAAAATTATATTTAAAAGAATGTAACCATGAGATGAGAATCTCCTCAGTTCAGGGGACTGACCCCCGAGCTGGCTGGCTACAGCCAGTGTACTGTGCACAAGTGAGTGAAGGATGACATGGTGGTGGGATACCGACCTCTGTGGTGACGAGAGAAAACAGGACGTGCCTGAAGAATATTCACTCACAACTGTCATCTTAGAGTTGGGTAAACATTTCTGGCGTCATGCCTTTATTTGGGAAGCTTGACTCATTTGACCCTGCTGTCAAAGACTGGGCCCAGTATGTGGAAAAAATGCGATATATTGGGGCAGAAGAAACGCAACACGTTTTCCTTCTTACTACAATTGGGCCCGCAGAATTTTTGGTTATAAGGGACTTAATTTTCCCAGGGACACCAGACACTAAAACCTTCCAAGAGTTGACAGCTGGTTAAGGAATATTACAACTCCAAACCTCCTCTAATTCGGTTTTATTTGGCTGTTAGAGAACTCGGGCCAGGGTGGGGGGAGGCGGTGGAATCTATAACGGGATTTTAGGAGACGTTGAGATGATTGGCAGAGTTGTGTGATTTTGGATTAACCCTGAGTCAGATGCTGAGAGACCATGGGCATGTGGGATTAATGACGTCTGTGTGGAGTTTGCACATTATCTCCGTGTCTGCATGAGTTTCCTTAGGGTGCTCCAGTTTCCTCCCACAATCCAAAGATGTGCAGGTCAGATGCATTAGCCAAACTAAGTAGCCTGTAGTGTCCAGGGATGTGTAGTTTAGATGGATTTGTCATTGGAATGTAGGGGGTGGGCCTGGGCAGGCTGCTCTTCTGAGGGTTGGTGTGGATTCAATGATCTGAATGGCCTGCTTCCACACTAAATGGATTCTATGGACTGTGACCTCTATCTGCTTTCCCTCTTCCATAAGAATGAGCTGTCACTGTTCTGTAACATCCCTTGATCTTAGCTCCAGGAAAGCAATACACTACCCTGCTGATAGCTACAGAAATACCTGCCTGTACTGACAAATAAAGAAACCCCTCACAGAACTGTCCTTCGACTCTTCTTCCTCCATCCTGTACAGCTGGGTCACCTGAGGCATCATGGCCTCAGCTTTAGCTGCTCTCCTCCAATGACTCATTGGCCTCACCTATATCCAGAACAGAAAGCTGGTTGGGAAGAGAGGCCTCTGGGGATTCTGCATGACCTGTCTATTTTTGCGCAGCAGTTATCCATACCCTGTATGCTTACTGGCTCTGAACTGCAGTGTGGCCCACTTTCTGAATGCCATCCAATGAAGTATCTGCCTTGTGGATGTACCTCAGTAACCACAGCAACTGCTGTGTTGAGTTCTGAAACCTGAAACTTTAGCATAGGCAGCTAGAAACACTTCCTGCACGTGGGCTCATCCAGGGCATGAGCAGTATCCTTGACTCCTCACATGTCACAGGGATGAATACTCCATTTGGCTGAACTGTGCTGCAATACCTTAACTTATACTTTTAATTTACTTAGACTAATTTTAGCTTGCTCTTGTACTATTAACTAATCACTGGAGATGAGTAGAAAGAATTACTCAATTCATACTTGCCCTGTGCTAATTTAGCAGTTTACTTTTCTCAAAGTTTCTCAAAGCATAGTCCCTTACAGCAGCTGCTCAACAACCAATCATAGAATCCCAACAATGTGGAAACAAGCCATTCGAACCAACAAGTCCACACTGACCCTCTGAAGAGTAACCCACCCAGACCCCATTAATCTACATTTACCCCTGACTAATGCATCTAACCTATACATTCCTGAACACTCTGGGCAATCTAACATAGCCAATTCACCCTAACCTGCACATTTTTGGACTATGGGAGGAAGCTGGAGCAAGCCCACACAGACAAGGGGAGAATGTGCAAGCTCCACACAGACAGTCGAACGAGGCTGGAATCGAACCTGGATCCCTAGCACTGTGAGGCAGTAGTGCTGACCACCGTACCACTCCACCTATGACTCCCTGTGAAGTCTCTTATAGATTCTTTCCTGTTCTCCCCATACTGTTTTATCTGGTTTGAGTTATATAGGTAGGCTGGGACTTTTTTCACTGGCATGTAGGAGGTTGAGGGGTGACCTTGTAGAGGTTTGTAAAATCATGAGGGGCACAGATAAGGTGAATGGCAGATGTCTTTTCCCTAGGGTGGGGGAATTTCAAGATCAGGAGGCATATTTTTAAGGTGAGAGGAGAAAGATTTAAAAAAGACATGAGGGACAACGTTTTTTACACAGAGTGATTCATGCATATCAAATGAACTTCCAGAAGACGTGATGGATGTAGGGATAGTTACAATGTAGGGAAGACATTTAGATACGTGCATGAATAAGAAATGTTCAGAGGGATATGGGCCAAGCACAGGCAGATGGGACCAATTTAGTTAGGGATTATGGTCGGCATGGACTGGTTGGACCGAAGGGTCTATTTCCATACTGTATGACTCTATAACATGATTGGAGAATCTCTTTATTCAGCCTAATTCACGGTGATAATATTTATTTAAGAAACTCTTGTATGAACAGATGGTGTGTGTTTTTTTTATATCATTAACAATATCGAATCATATACTCTTTCAGAAATTATCCTTGGATCAAAAACATTGACCAGGAATTTCCAAAGCACCATTAATGTTACATACATTTCTTGTTTAAAGATTTGGCTGCTGTTGTAAAGTTACTGCATTCGTTGTTGGTACATTACTGGTATTGTTCAATAGAATTGTTAATCCATTGATATTTGAGAACCACATAGCTTCTCACTAGAACCCTGCACTCCAAAACAGCAATGAAGCACAGAATGGGAGTAAATGACATTTGACTATTATCACACAAAAACTATTGTCACCATTCATTGTGACATTTTGAAACCTGGCACAGGTCAACATGATGTTTGATGAGTGCCTTTTAACATTGAGTTTTCCATCTCTCCTGCTGCACGTGATTGAATGTGTGCTCCCCTCTCTCCTCACGTTCTGAGGTTGAGCTGTGTGACTTGAGTATGTTTGGCAGGGGCTGTCATACAAGTTATAGCTAATGACCATCTCAATAAGGAGAGATTCAAACCATCTCCCCTTAGCATTCCAGTTGCATTACCATCTCTGAAACCCTGGTAAAAACAATGACTGCAGATGCTGGAAACCAGATTCTGGATTAGTGGTGCTGGAAGAGCACAGCAGTTCAGGCAGCATCCAAGGAGCTTCGAAATCGACATTTGGGCTTTTACCTGAAACGTCGATTTCGAAGCTCCTTGGATGCTGCCTGAACTGCTGTGCTCTTCCAGCACCACTAGTCCAGAATCACTGAAACCCTGACCATAGACTTCCACAGAACCTCAACTGGACTGTGGGTGGCACGGTGGCACAGTGGTTAGCACTGCTGCCTCACAGCGCCAGAGACCCGGCTTCAATTCCCTCCTCAGGTGTGGAGTTTGCACATTCTCCCTGCGTCTGCGTGGGTTTGCTCCGGTTTCCTCCCACAGTCACAAAGATGTGCAGGTCAGGTGAATTGGCCGTGCTAAATTGCCTGTAGTGTTAGGTAAGGGGTAAACGTAGGGGTATGGGTGGGTTGCGCTTAGGCGGGTCAGTGTGGACTTGTTGAGTCGAAGGGCCTGTTTCCACACTGTAAGTAATCTAATGGACTAGCCTATAAATACATTGACTACGTGACCACAGTAAAAGTTCTAATGTGAGAATTAGAATTAGCTTTACTGTCACATGTACTCATCTGACGACAGTGAAAAATGTATGTCATTACTTACGGCATCATTTTAGATCCAAAGGGCTAGTTTTCAGTTACAGTTCTTAGAAAAATAGAGAAGCAAAAAGTGTGACATTGCAGATTTTTGGAAAAAATTATAAAATGAAGAAAAAAATTCATCTCTTGACTCCCCCCCACTCCCCCAGAGCCATTCATTGTGCGATGGAAGAGTCCCCATTTGCCTGGATGAGTGCCACTCCAACGATACTCAGAAAGCTTGACACCATCCAGGACAAAGCTGCCCACTTGATTGGCACGTTCACTGTCACCAACATTAATTGACTCCACCTCAGAGTTGCCATCAATTATAATATAACAGCTGTGAGTAGGTTTTCCCGAGCTTGGGGAAAGTTACAGTTAAAGGAAAACAAGTTTTCCAGCCAGGACAACCAGGAATGCTTCCCTGAGCCAACAACAAACTTGCCATGATGTTCCCCAATCCTACAACTGGTTGACCCACACACACCCCATTGGGACCCTCTTACCCCTCACCTTCACAATATTTTCTCCTCTACTCCAGAGATCTCTGTCAGTATGATAAAATATTGAATTGGAAGATTTCTTAGAAACATTGAAACTTGAAAAAGGAGTAGGCCATGTGTCTCTTTGAGCCTGCTCCACCGTTCAATATGGTCAATGCTGACCCTCGACCTCAATGTCGTATTCTCACTTTCTCCCTGTACCACCTGATGCCTTTAAAATTTAAACAGAATTATTGTGAACATATTCAGTGATGGCCTCCACAGCATTCTGTGGACAGAATTCCATAGGTTCACTTCCCTTTGCGTGAAGAGATTTCTCATTTCAGGCCTAAATGGCCTACTCCATATCTTGAGACTATTTCTCTTGGATCTGGACTTCCTCATCAGGGATAACATCCTTCCTGCATCTAGTCTGTCCAACCCATTAGCATTTGATATATTTCAATCTGATTCCCTCCCAACCTTCTAAGTTCGAGTGAATGCAATGTTTCAAAGTCGAACCAATCTCTACTCATAGGACAGTCATACCATCTCTGGTACCTGATGTCAGCTGCATTCGCTCTGTGGAAAATATATCCTCCCTTAGGAAGGAGACCAAAACTGCACACAGTACTCTAGTGTTGTCCCACCAAGGCTCTGTATAATTGTAGAAAGTCATGCCTATGTCTGAACTCAAATCCTCTTGCAATGAAGGTCAATATACCATTCACCTTCATAATTACTTGTTGTAGTTGTCTATTTACTTTCATTAACTGGTGTACAAGGACACCCAAATGCCTTTGTACATCTGCATTTTCTTATAAATATCATTTAAATAATATTCTGTCTTTCCGTTTTCCACACCCTAGTGTATAAATTCCCATATAGCCATATTGCAATGCATCTGCCACTTGAAGCCTCCTCACATCCAAATCCCAACTCAATTCTACACGCTGTTAGAAGAAAATAATAAATTATTGCCATTTTGAACAATTTAAAATCCTTTAAAAATGAAATAGCATTGTTATAGTGCAATATTTAAAGCTTTAAATCCATAAATCAGGCAACATTGCATAATTTAAAAACAACTTTAAAGGAAGAATAATAAATAATCAGATGAAGGAAACAAAGCAGGTGAAATATTACTGCCAGATGCAATCATAGAGAACAGGAAGGGTTTAGAGGGATATGCATCAAGTGCTGACAAATGGGACTAGATTAATTGAGGATATCTAGTCAGCATGGACAAGTTGGACTGAAGGATCTGTTTCCCTGCTGTACATCTCTATGACCCTATGACTCTAAGTGGGCCAAAGAGAAAACTGGACTAGACATCTTGTGGAAAATAGCCCTTAAGATACAGAATTGCTTCAATCTTAAATACTAAACATAAGCTGAACAAACAAACGCACTGTTGTATTATTTAATAAAACCTACAACTGATGACTTTATAAATTACAAAAAAAACTTAAAGGCACAAACACATCTGAAGAATTTCTTCATCTTTTTGCAATTACTTTAATCCAAGAACAAACAAAATTCTTGGGAAAACAAAACTTAACAGAAGATTTCACCATTCAGGAGAATTTGTAGATATATTGATTTGATTAATGATTTTTATAGATGACTGGAAGGCTGTGAACACACAGCTATGAAATCAGAATTCATAAGAAACAGAATAGTTTTTGGAATGAGTGATGAGTCTTTCTCAGATCTATGATAGTCCAAAGAAAATATGGCTCTGTAGAGAGTTATTCAAATAACGTTAGAAGCAGAAAACAAAAAGGCGCACAAAGAAATCCTGATGGAGAAGGACAAACTTATCACAGAAGAGCAACAGCACCCATTCACTTCAAAAAGTATAAACACTCTGAAAGCACACATGACAAGCTAATATAAAGAACAGGCCAAACAGCAAATACTAATTGTCAGTGTCACAATTAAGCATTGCCCAACTATGACAAAGAAAATACTATATCTGTGAAATTATAGTTAACACCCAGAAGATGTGTAGAAATAGGATGAAGCTTCAGAGTAATTAAAAGCACATAGATTTTAAAGGCTAGAACCACTAGTATTAAAAAGATAATCAAGGCATTCCAAGGGGAAATTGGTGATTCAGCCAAATTGTGTTTGATATAACCTGTATATGCCAGTGAGCGTCTCATAAATGTTTAAGCTTGTGGTGAGTGTCACTATCAGATCAAATGCCATGGTTAAAGAATCTTTTGTTGTATATTATGATCCTGCTCCACAACCACCTGATGAAGGAGCAGTGCGGTCCGAAAGCTAGTGCTTCCAAATAAACCTATTGGACTATAACCTGGTGTTGTGTGATTTTTAACATGGTTAAAGAAACAAAAGTTACAGCCTTCAGAGATGAAATTATTAGTCCCAGGTGGAATACTCTCAACGGGTAACAAAGCAAAGACAAAAATCATTGTGAAGTTAAACATTTATACATAATTTACAATCAATACTTTGCCCCTTGAGTCTACATGCACATCTTGTCTTTAACATCCTTGAGGTAATAAAATGAGTTCAGCCCATACCAAAGGATAACTAATCCAGCAACAAACTGTTGCTGATCAATCAGTCAATGGGCTTCTTGGATGGCGGGTCCAAACAGAAGAAGGAATAGATTTCTGCAATCTGTTATTGCAGCGTAAAAGAAATGTTTTATATGGCTGATACGAACCAATGACAGTAAATCAAAACAGGTTTGAATAAATTCAACAATAACAAAGGAATGACTCAGAATATATACTCATTCACTGATATTGCATGGAAGGATGGACAGATCAAAGTTTTAATGAGTTAGTTGTGAATACAGACTTTGAGCATCAACAGCATTTCAAAGTGTACGACTGAAGACTAGTTATTCTTAGCTTCCCTTCAGGAAGAGATACACAGGGAACACTTCAGCATTGCAAGCTGTACAGCTCGGGCTCAGTCAGCAGTGTGTCAGCTAGAATTATCAAGAGAGATTGAAGATCTCACATCTCATTGTGAAATTTGCAATTACTCAGGCTGGTCAGGAATGCAAAACAGTTTTATCACTGCTGAGGGAAATCAGGATGACAAGAAAATGCAGACAAAGGGAAAAAGAATGAGCACTGCAACCTCTTGAGCTCACTTTAGCTGAAGCGGTTTAGTGTGCTGCACCAACTGAAATAGCAGATTGATATCTGATGATGCACCAACACAAATTCAGGAGCAACATGTTAATGCTTTGTCTTCGAAGGGATCAGTATCAGTGTCAATATCAGAGATGATGATAAGCTAGCAGCAGTCCTCCAGTAGTAAGGCTGAGAATAGGAGAAAGTCTGGTTCACCTGGAAGGAATACACAGAGAGTGAATGAAGAGTTCCAATCTCCTCAGTAAGCTGAAGTAAAGTGCTTACATACTTCAACACACATTAAACAGCAGATTAAGGATGAAGGTTTGTTTGCAACAAATCAAAATGAACTGCAAAGAACTCCATGGCTGAGCCTGTTCAGAACATGGTTACAAGGAACTGACCTGTCTCAGAAACCCAAAGTTTATCAAAAGAGAAAGTACTGGTTTCTACAGAGTGTGATAGATATTTTTGAGGTGAATGCTTCCCCAGATGATGCTATGAGACAGTTACTTGAGACAACAGTCAAGATTTCCACAACAATTCAGGAGATTGAAATAATATGCATTAATTAACGGGGTTAGAAGGAATAGCATCCTCTCTGGAGGGCAACCGAGGGATAACTAAGCCTCCAGCAGAAAAAAAACATTTGCAGACCAATCAAAACTAGAATCCAGAACTCCAGTCCTGAGCCAAAGACTCACTAATCTTCCAAATCTGGAAAGACACAATTTGCGAAGCCAAAGATTTGGGTATGGGTGAATGGGATGGTAGGGGCGTGTGGAGGTGGAGGTGTGGTAACGATAAATGTAAGGACGATTATATACCTGAATGAAAAAGATAATGTGCGGAGTTACGTGATGAGAGATGTTGTAGAAGGTAATGCTTTTAAAGGGTTAATTGGAAGTTGTATTTAGTCATGCTCCATCTGATTGTTCTATATATTCATGAGTGGGGAGAAGAGGAATCTAGGCAAAAGTGAGGACTGCAGATGCAAGAGATTAGAGTCAAGAGTGTGGTGCTGGAAAAGCACAGCTGGTCAGGCAGCATCCGAGGAGCAGGAAAATTGACATTTCAGGCAAAAGCCCTTCATCAGGATGAATGAACATCAGAAGAATCTAGCTGGAGATCCCAAGGAGACCTATCATGTAATAAATTAGATCTTGTTAAGACAAGTGCCTCTTCTTGTTAAGATCCTCTACCACTGCTAACTAAGGATGTTTAACACTTTGATTTTTGTTGTGATACAATGCCCCAATAGGGGCTGACTAGCTTTATCATTGGTTAGTTTAAGGGGAGACAGGGAAATTAGGTTCAGCAGCAGTGTACCCCAACCATTAGCTGGTTGTAATTGGTTCCACAGCACATACCACAATCCCTACCCTGCAATCCCTATGTCAGCCATGGCTGAGTTGATTGGCATTCTTGTCTCTCTTAAGGCTCTGTGTTGAAGTCACGAATCAACACTTGAACACAGAAACTGTGGTTAGCACTCCAGTGTAGTACAGAGCAAGTACTGCTTTTTTGGATTTGCTGTCCTCAGTTGGCCTTTTGGAGGGGTATGGAAGATCCTATGAAAGAACAACAAAGTTAAGTTCGGGTCAATATTTATCCCTTAATCAATGTCCTAAGAGCTGATTCTCTGGCCATCATCGCATTGCAGTTTGTGCTAGCATGTTGCATGCACCCTGTGATCATTGTCCTTGATCTTTCCCCGTTGTAATTTCCCTCTACCATCTCTCCCCCAGCTCCCGTAACCGCTACCTCTATGATTCCCTCCAGATGAACTCCCTCCATGTGTCCCTTGCCTCCCAACAACCACATGCCCTGTGACCTGAGCCACACCCAGCTGAGCTCTCCAGGATTTCCCAACTGGATAGTCTTCAACAGGACTGGCTACCTACTTGGAGACAAATTCAAAAGAAATAATCCCATCGATCTCCTGCTGTTAATGCAAGTGGTCCTGTGTCTTCCTGAGTTTTCCATCTGCTTATACCACTAGGCTTTTAAATGGTTAATATGAGTCTTGTTGTTGAGGCTTGTTTAAAGTTTAGGTTAAGGTTTAAGGTTAACCAATTATGTATAAACTGTAGCCATGGCCCCCATTGATGAATTATTCCAAGGTGACTATAATTCGGGGAGGTTCCAACAATAGTTACAATGACACAGCTCAGACACCATTCTTTTGAAATCTCCAATCTTTTGTTATGCAGATCTCCTTTCTGTATTGGGTCAATGAGCACAAAAGAGAAGATGTTATGTCTCCCCAGCAAGGTCTGGTAACAAAGGGAAGGTCATTGAAACAAATAAAAACCAAAATCACTGAAGAGGCTCAGCAGGTCTGGCAGCATCTGTGGAGAGAGAAACAGAGTTAGCATTTTGAGTTCAGTGACTGCTTTTCAGAACTAATGGCCATTGAAACCCAGTTAAACTTGTGGAAGCAGTAACAGCCCATCTGTCTCCTGATCTGAGCAATGGATCTTTGGTCAGAGAGATAGAAGCTAGTTCAGTTGAACCAGACTCTCTAATGGGCCTATCACATGAACTTTGGGCCGATGGAAAACAAATACAATTTTTCTCTGGATCCTGGTCAGTCTGCTTTTAACATCAGAACAGAATAGTATGAAGCAGCAGTCCAGGCTGATAGCTGAGCTGCCTCAAGTCCTCAAAACCTAGTTCTAGAAAGATCCTTGTATCTGCCTGAAAAACAAACCAATTCTCAGTCTCAAAAACATCATGTCGTGGTGGCATCACCAAACTTCAAATAAATTTTGCAGCTCCTGTCTTTCAGCCATTTGGCATCACCTGAACTTTACCTTCTGAGTGAAAAAAACCCTCTAACTGGATTCTGATTTATATGAATTAATAATTACACATTTGGTTTTAATTTATTCTCAGTTATGAAAATATTTTCTCCCTGTTTCTTTTGTAATAGTGTGTGTGTGTTTGCACATGTGAGTAAAACTAGAGGGCATATTTTTAAAGCGAGAGGAGAAATATTTTAAAGGGACCTGAGGGACAACTTTTTCAGACAAAGTGTGGTTCGTGTGTGAAATGAACTGTCAGAGGAAGCCGTAGATGCACAGTTACAACGTGTAAAAGACATTTGGACCAGTACATGAATAGGGAAGGTTTCGAGATATATGGGTCTAATGCAGGCAAGTGTGACAAGTTTGGTGCAGGAAATCTGGTTGCCGTGGACGAGTTGGACTGTAAGGTCTGTTTCCGTGCAGTATGGCTGTATGAATCTTGAGTATGAGAGGGAGACGCTGCAAAGCCCACTCTGGATTTGACAAAATAAAACTCCCTTCTTTAAACCTGAGAGGTTGCTGCATGTCAGTTTAAAGTTACATCACCATAAAAATGCTTTGAAAACCACCACAGTTTATTCAAAAGTACACACAGCCTTGTTTATATAAAGAGGTGAGGAGAACGAAAGGTGGTCTGTCCGTCTCTTCCCTGTCTATAGAAATAACTAAGAACTTGTTTTAATGGCAACAGAATCTGAGACTTTAAAATGAAAGCATTAAATACATTTTAAAGATTTGTTTATTGTTTACAACGATGATTCAAAGGCCTCAAGCTTTGATTTTCATTACATCACAGAAAATAGGGAGGAGCCATGCTGAAAGGTGATGTACATTCCAAGTTTCCATCCTTGCCATGGATTTTCTTTCTCATGCTGCTGTCCACTTTACACCTTTTCACTTTCACCTGGATGAGAGCGACAGAAAATGATCCCTGTAAAGGTGGTGAGAGTCTGGAAATTGTGGCCCCAATGAATGCAGCAGCCACGTCAAAACAGAAGCCAGGGAAACATTAGACAACACTAGGTGGCACAATCAATGAAACTGCAGGTCTGTCTGAATAAGGAACCTGCATTTTATAACAAAGTGCAGGGGATAGAGTGCAGCCTGAGGTGGTAACAAGAACAGGCAGCCACAGGATAATTTCAGCACAGTCTGGAGTTGAGGTCCTGGCATGGTCTGGAGGCAAGGCCTAGTACAGGCAAGTGGCAAGGCCCAGTGTAGACTGCTTGAAAGATTGTAATGCTGAACTTCCTTTTATTTCTTCATTTTTCTAATTTATTCCTCAGATTTTGTAACTAGGTGTCTTGTACCTAAGAGGGCGTGAAGGACTGAAATGCTGGCCGTTTTATTTCTTTATTTTTCTAATTTATTCCTGAGGTTGCTTGTACCTGAGGTGGTGTTGTAACCTTTTCACTGCACTCATGTGAGTACATGTGACAATGAACCTAATTCAATTCAATAAAGTGTCCATAAATGGGCAACTTTCCCTCCCTGACAAACACACTGACAGTGAGAACAGACATCTGGTGGGCCGATATCCAATGTAAATAATAGTGAATGATAGATTTGGACTTCTGATGATGGAAATCTAAACCAAACAAATTGACTGAAAATAGTTCTAATGAACTTAGTTCCTTTTCACACTCTTGAAGTTGCATTGACAATACTGAAGCATTGCTATAAATGTGCAACTTGAGGCTATAGTTTGACATTAACTTTAAAGGAATCACTAGTCTAAATATTGCTGATTTGAACTAATTTTACTCTGTAATAAACACTACTTATCACTGAAGGTCAGGTTGTTGGAATGCAAACACAGATGTGGTGGAAACAGCGCAGGCAGTAATTCCACGACACAATCAAATTAAATTATTGGTGACAGCATTCACTGCATATAAGCCACACAGATAACGCACAGATGGATCCAGTTAAATAGACTGGGAAGTAATGCTAGTGGCAGGCAGACAAAAATAGCATTTGGAACAAAGGAATGGATGAAAAGATTGCATTCCACAGAGTGTGAGCTGCCATTGTCTGAAAGGATTGTGTTCCAGACAAAATATCAGCCCCTCACCCAAAGCAATTAAAGGTTTAAACAGACATAACAACCACAAATAATGTACTCTAACGCAACCTCAGGTAAAACATGTTGTGTAGCATTGATGGGAATGAGATGGTTCTATCGAGTGGACCTATGACACTTTATGGAAAACAGAGGACCTCCTCCTGCACATCCTGGTCGATACTTGTCACCCAATCAACACTGATTTGGTTATTACTTCATTATTGTTTGTAGAATATTACCGTGTGCAAATTAGCTGCGACAGTACAACAACAACTACATAGAGATGTATAGCACGGAAACAGACCCTTTGGTCTAACCTGTCCATGCTGTCCAGATATCCCAACCCATTCCAGTCCCACCTGCCAACACCCGGCCCATATCCCTCCAAACCCTTCCTATTCACATACCCATCCAGATGCCTTTTAAATGTTGCAATCGTACTAGCCTCTTGTCATTGGCTATAGAACGCCAAGAGGAAAAAGTAATTTTTGTACTTCATGGGTTCTTGGAACAAGGGTATAACAGGAATGAAGCGATGCTTTAAGTCAATAAAGTCTGTAGAGTTTGCACACTCTCCCTGTGTCTGTGTGAGTTTCCTCTGGGAAATCCAAAGATGTGAAGGTTAGGAGAATTGGCTGTGCTAAATTGCCCAGAGTGTTTAGCAATGTGTAGGTTAGTGCATTAGCCAGGGGTAAATATAGGATGGTGGGAGAATGAATCTGAGTGGGTTACTCTTCAGAGGGTCAGTGTGGACTTGTTGGGCCGAAGAGCCTGTTTCCACAATGTAGAGGTTCTATATAAAAAAAACTTTGGTCTGTGACAGAGCATTGACCTTTTAAAGAGTACTGCACAGATTCACTGGAATAATACCAGGACTTTTCTCATTTAAAGGAACATTGTTGGTAAGATTATAGACTGATCTGAGCAAGAGCCCTTCAGAACCATTAGTTTAAAACCTTACCTGATGAACAGGATGTTTCTGGAATGAGGGTTTGAGTTATGAGGACAGGTTGGATAGGCTGGGGCCTTTTTCACTGAACCATAGGAGATTGAGGGGTGACCTTATAGAGGTTTATAAAATTATGAGCGTCATAAATAAGGTGAGTAGCAAAGGCATTTTCCCTAGGGTAGGGAGAGTTCAAAACGAGGGGACATAGGTTTAAGGTGAGATGAGAAAGATTTCAAAGGGACCTGGGGAGTAACTTTTTCATACAGAGCATGGATCATACATGGAATGAACTGCCAGTGGAAGTGGTAGATGCAAGTACAGTTACAATATTTAAAAGATAATTGTACAAGTACATGAATAGGAAAGATTTAGAGGGTTTTGGGCCAAGCAGAGGCAAGTGAGACTGGTTTAGTTTGGGAAAGTTGATTGGTGTAGGTGAGTCAGACTGAAGGATCTGTTTCCATGCTGTATGACTCTATGATTTAAATGGTTGAATTATGAGGGCAGGTTTCATAGATCTGGGTTAGTGGTGCTGGAAGAGCACAGCAGTTCAGGCAGCATCCAACGAGCAGCGAAATCGATGTTTCGGGCAAAAGCCCTTCATCCTGATGAAGGGCTTTTGCCCGAAACGTCGATTTCGCTGCTCGTTGGATGCTGCCTGAACTGCTGTGCTCTTCCAGCACCACTAATCCAGTATTTGGTTTTCAGCATCTGCAGTCATTGTTTTTACCTTCATAGATCTAGGCTCTGTTCTCAAAGTCAAAACTGTGGATCACTGCTAACCAGATGCCATAATCCCCACTTTCCAGTATCAAATGCCTTCCTCTCCTGGACTCTCCTGAGGCTCTCCACTGACATTGGAGTTAGAGAATCTTGTTTTCCCATCACCTCTGTTCCCCACACCCCAGTGACCAATCACCAACTCCCTGGCTGCTTTACTCAGCTCACTGATCGTATTTCATGGGACCACAGAGACAGGTTGCTATGGCTGTGATGCAGGGTTCTGTAAGCACCATGTCCACATCAGTAATATGCCTTTAATTGCACATAATCGAATTCCTGGACCAATGCGTTCAAAATTCGTCAGGAGGAAATATAAAAGATGAGCTGTCATTACATAAAAACTGATGGGGCACAGGGACCAGATGAGATGCATCCAAGAATATTGAAGGAAGCGAGAGTGGAAATTACAGAGATACTGTCAATTATTAGATTAGATTACTTACAGTGTGGAAACAGGCCCTTCGGCCCAACAAGTCCACACCGCCCCGCCGAAGCGCAACCCACCCATATCCCTACATCTACCCCTTACCTAACACTACGGGCAATTTAGCATGGCCAATCCACCTGACCTGCACATCTTTGGACTGTGGGAGGAAACCGGAGGAAACCCACACAGACACGGGGAGAACGTGCAAACACCACACAGTCAGTCGCCTGAGGCGGGAATTGAACCCGGGTCTCTGGCGCTGTGAGGCAGCGGTGCTAACATTATCTTTGAACCTTCTCTAGATTTGCAGGTGGTGATGGAGGATTGGAGAATAGCCTACATTATGCCCTTCCTCAACTAACATTATGAATATCGGCCTGCCAATGAGGATCAGTCAGTTTAAGTTCAGTGGTGGAGAAATTCCAGAAGCAATTATTCAGGATCAAATTAATAGTCACATGAAAAAGTGCAGGTGAATTGGGAAGGGCCAGCATGGATTTGTTGAGAGAATTGTGTCACACTAACTTGCTGCAGTTGTTTGAAGAGTTAACAGAGAGGATTGATGAGGGGAAGGCTGGTGATGTGGTGTATACGAACTTCCAAAAGGTGTTTGATAACAGTGCCATGCACAACAGGTGTGTGAGGGAAGTGATAAAAGGGACAGAATAAAAGGGACAGTAACAACAGATAAAAAAAATTGGTTAATGGATAGGCAAATACTAGGTATTTTTCAGACTGAAAGATTTGTCATGGAGTTCCCCAGGGGTGACTATTGGAACACTTGTTTATATTTTTGTGTATGGAGGATGTCGATGCTGGCATGCAGGGGACAATTTCAACATTTATGGGTGACACAAAACTTGGGAAAATAGTAAACTGTGAGGAATATAGTGTAGAACTCCGAAAAGGTGTTGATCCATTGGTGCAGTGAGTGGATAGGTGACAGGGGAGGTTTAATGTGGAGGAGTGTGAGGTGATACAAAGAATGTGGACAGTCAGAATAAAATTCAATGTCTATTTCAAATGGTGCGTGGGAGTAGAAAGACCTAGGTGTATATGTATTTAATTATTAGCGATGGAAATGAAAGCACACAGCATTCTAGGTTTCATTACTAGGGGTACAAGGATTCATGGTCTGGTTCTACCTCAGCTGAATTATTGTGTTCAGTTCTAGATGCAACACTTTTGAAGAATGTCAAAAATTTATTTTATTTAATTTATTGTTGTCACATTTACCTAATTACAGTGAAAAGTTTTGTTGTGTGTGCAGTACAGGCAGATCATAACATACAAGGACATACAAACCATTGTGTGAATAGAACGAGGCATACAAAGTTATGGTTGCACAAGAGGTGTACAAAAGCAAGGTCAACATTAGATTTGAAGTTTGGAAGGACCATTCAGCAGACTAATAACAGCAGGGAAGAAGCTGTTCTTGAACCTGTTGGCGCATGTGTTTAAGATTTTGTAGCTTCTGCCTGACAGGAGAGGCTGGAATAGATAACCAGGGTAGGGGTGGGTGGGGGTTGGAGGGTGGGGGTGTGTGGGGGAGAATTGGTTTTCGCTGAAGTTGGCGGCTTTTCCACTGCAGTGAGAAATGTAGATGGAGTCAATGGATGGAAGGCTGGCTTACGTGATGGTCTGGGCTCTGTTCACTTTCCATAGTTTCTTACAATCCTGGGCAGAGCAGTTGCTCTATCAAGCCGTGGTGTACCCAGAGAGGTTTACGAAAATGCTAACAGGGATAAGACACTTCAGTTCTGAGCATATATGGGAGAAATTGGCACTCTTTTCTGTTGAGAAGAGAAGGCTAACAAGAGATCTCATAGAGGTTTCCAAAACTTTGAAGGGTATAGACAAAGTGGGTAGGGCAAGCAGTTCCTACTGGTAAATAGATCAAGGAAGAGAGGGCACAGTTTTAAAGTGTTTTGCAAACAAAGCAAACATAAGGTAGAACATCTTTTTCACACACTGAGTGGTAGGTTATGAAACTCACTACCTAGAAGTGGTGGAGGCAGGTTCAAGTAAGGCATCCAAGAGAGTATTGGATGATTAAATAGAAATTATTTGCAGGGTTGTGGGGTAAAGGATCTAAAATGCTCAGGGAGCCAGTACAGATATGATGCATTGTGACCTACTCCTGCACCATAATAATTCCATGATTCTATGATCTCCACTAGATATTGGCAACTCTCAACATAGGGGAAAACAGTACATTCAATGTCAATCACCAAACATCCCTTGTTCACTAAGAAGAGTTTAGGCTTGATTGTGTGAAACCTGCGTCGAACTTCTCTTCACCTGAGTTACTGCGCTCCACCTTACTTTAAAAACACAGAGAGTGAGAGCTGTTTTTGCATTTAAATCATACATAAACCAAAACCTATGTCCAAGATTACCAGGTGCCACATATCTGGACATGAGTGAATACACTTTAAGGTTTTCCTTCAGAAGCAAGTCTGAAAATGCTTTGATTGTGTTTACTGTGCTACCAAAAGCAACAAATCAAAGAAAACTGTACCGTGAACGTTTCTTAATTCATAAAATTAAGTCCAATCTGCAAAGGAACATCAGTCTCACGTGGCAGCAAGATGAATGAATATTAAAAGAAGCTAAATTTCTTTCTTTTATGGACGACGGGTCAATTATTCTGGAGAAATATTGCCATTACTTGGAATTTCTGTGATGGTGGTTATCCTGTTGTTACACTGTGTTAACTGAGTTGAGATTTTGAATTCAGTCTGTCTGCTCTCAGTTACACTGTAACCTTCAGTCCAGTTGAAAGATAGCATGGCACACAGATTTGCCTTTATCATTGTTCTCTGTGCTTCTTGCATATTGAGTGAAATAGTTGCTGTGGAGTTGCCATTTAATGCAGTTCATCTCAACAATAACACAATGAAGTGGTTTGGACTCAAGCTCTCATCTGTGTCTTTGCATTAGGTAATATGCAGTGCTTGGCTGAGTACATCACCACTTATCCTCTGCAGTTTCTGAGTGCAATTTAATAGCTTTTTATTATGCGCTCAGTCACATTGGATTTCTGTCCACTGCATATTTTGCAGTTGCTTATCTAAATCGATAACATCCAAATAATTTCTGTAAGACTGAAGAATATGCGTGGCCTTCACTCTATTTTGAGTAACTTTGCCAAGCAAAGGCAGCATAGCTGTAGAACTGTTTGCTCACTTAGCATCTAGCTTTGTTTTTAAATGTTATGTAAAGCTGCTCAACAGAAGTGACAAAAAAGTAGATCATTCAGCCCCTTGAATCTATTCATAATGTTATGTAACCAATAAATGCTAATACTAGAAAAGACAGTTGCCAGAGACAAACTTGGATTGATTGGTTTAATTTTTGCAGTTGGTTACATTCATGGTTAGTCACTGAATATATTAACATGAGGCTGCCACTGTTCTTTAACAAATGAACACAACTTCAATACATAAAAGATAAAGCTAGTTTAGAAATATCTTTTGATAAACACGAAACAAAGTGTCAATCTGCTTTCCAGCAATATCCTTAAAAGATACTCAATCCCAATAAAATGTTACTCTTGTTTTCACTCTTTAATTTCTTACTTAACTCTTTCCGGCCTTCGTGGCTAAGAGACGCTTTCCAGTTCGAAACCTTTTTTTCAGTTCTGACAGCTTTAAACTTCTACACAAAATCTCACAGCTTGAAGAATTTATAAATTAAAATACATCTGAACCACAAAACCTGCTTCTCCTGAATTGAACTAAAGCACTCAAACCTTGGTCTGTTTTCTCTGTCATAAAACGTTGTAACCACCTCTTCAATTAACTCCACAGGTATCCTACTTGGCAGTTCTTAAATCACATGTTTTCCTGGAAATTTATATTTAGGTCACTTTTCTAATTTGGAAAAGTGAAAGTGAAAGTCCCAACATGTCTGCCTTTGCTTCATATTCCTTGATACCCACCGAAGAAAAAAAAAATCAATCTCAATCCAAAAGGATTTTAACTGTCCCTACTTACCCCATGGAATCCTTCTAACAATTTTAACATGTGATGGATGGAGCAGATTCTATGGTTGATGGCCAACTGGAAACTGAAATGTGGTTATTATCGGACCACCTCAGTCAATCCCAACACACTTACTCCCCATATCATTCCCCCAAGCATTTCACTACTGTGCTGCAGAGATCTAGTGAGTCTAATAAATCAAGGAAATAGAAACATCTCCCCACCAATCAGGACATCAACAATGAAATCCCAAATGATTCTGCAGAAATAAACTTCAACATCGACAAAGCTTTCAAAGTGCAGATCCAGGGGAAGGCCACCACTTGCAAGTTCCCCTCCAAGCCACACACCATGCTCATTTGGAGATATGTCGCTGTTCCTTTACTATCACTGGGCCATATCCTGGAACTTCTTAACAGCACTGCCGATGGCCCTACACTCCAAGGACTTGCGTGGTTTTAGAGCCAGAATAGCAGTTTGCTACCACCTTCTTCAGGGAAATTAGGGATGGACAATAAATATTGGCCCAGCCAATGACACCCATATCCTATGAATAAAGAAAAAGATCTTTACCAAGTCACTATCTCACAATGTGAAATCCTTCTCATAAAGAAGTCTTGAGAGTTGCAGTTGAAAACGTTGTCATTACCTCTATGTCTGCATCGGAATTGTCAAGTAGCTCACAGATAAGGAATTACTTTGTACAGGTACAGATGATGTTTTATTCAATTTTAATCCACTGATGAATTTTGACAAATTGAGATAATATGGTGTGACAGACAATGGTGAGTCTTAGCTGGTTTAGAGAAAGAATTCCCCAATCCTAATACTGTATCAAATGAGATTAAGGAGGAGGAGGTCACCAGTACAGAGGAGTTACATTGAATAGGAGGGCAAATTCCAGGCACCTTGAAGTTTCAGAAGTGGTTTTATGGAGAGATTTCTGAGTGGTCAAGCATGCTCCAAGGTTCCAGTTTGGAACTGGCTGTATGCAATTTGGCAGTGAGGACAGGTTTAATCCTCCAATGATCCCTAGTGCAACTCACTGTCAAGATTCACACATAGTACTGATCACCTGTGACCAAGTGATGGAAGAGAATCATACACAGCGGATAGTTGTGAACTGAAATGTACTGTCTCAGAGCAGAGTCTGGAACAATGGAGGCATTTGAAAGGTACTTAGACAATTATTTGAAAGATTGCAATGTGCAGGGCTCCAGAGTAAAGGCAGGAGAATAACACATAGTTAGATGTACATTGAGATAGCCAGTGCAGATATGATGGCCCGACTGGGCTTCTCTGCTCAGTAACAATTCTGTGAAATCCAAAAGCTGCTCCTCCTCCACTTCTTCAAGACTTTTACAAGATGGCAGTAAGTGGTTGAAAGTGGCTCAAACCTCTCCAGTTTCTAAGGAGGGCATTGCCCAACTTGTAGCTACTGCAGAAGGAGATTCTTATCCACCAGAAGTGGCCATCAGGAATTCAGATACAGTGTTACAGAACTCAAAATCAGATGCAACACTCATCTAAAATTCCATTAAGAACTGCCAAAAAGCAGCACTTTCAGTTCCAAGATCCAACGATTGCGAAAGTGTAACACTGTGCCCGGGTTTTCAGAAAACAAGGTTAACCATTTGCTGGGACTAGTATTGAAGAGAATATGATTACAAACAAGTCTTTACAAAGTAACCTTAAATCCTATCCCCCTGCAAATTCATGATGTGACCTGACTAAGGGCAGTTCCTAGTCTCATTCCCACTACCACGTTCCCCAGGGCAATTAGGTATGAGTAATAAATGCTGATCCAGCCATCGAGATAACCACATCTCATTAAGAATAAAGAAAGTCTTCTCTCGAAGGTGGAAGCCAAACTGTTAATTGATTCCACTGGAAGTTAGACTACCACCAGAATTCAACAATACAGAAATGAGCTGTGTTCCCTCAGATCTATCATGAAAAGAATACACATTTTATTTTATGTTCAGTCACAGGATGAGGGCATCATTGGCTAGGTGTGTATTTAATACCCACAGTCAATTAAGAGTCAACCACATTGCTGTGGGTCTGGAGTCACATGTAGACCAGGTAAAGATGGCAGTTTCCTTCCCTCAAAGACTTTAATGAACCAGATGGGTTTTTCCCCAATACTCAACAATGGATTCATGGTCATCATTAGATTTCTAATTCCAGGTTATTATTGAATTCAAATTCCACCATCTGTCACACCAGGTTTTAAGCTTGCGTCCTCAGGACATTATCTGGATTGCTGAATCACAGTCCAGTCACAATACCAATGAGGCCATCGCCTTCCATTAAGTTTCTCCATTCACCAACATGTTGGGATGAAGCTTTCTTGCTGTGGTGCTCAGGAATTGAGTTTAGATCCAGGCAAAAGGGTCGTATTTCAATCTTACTCATAATCTCTGCAGGTTTCCAGGTGGGCTGCCTATAAAGGGCAGCATAATGGGGGAGGTCCCAGCAGATCAGGAGGAGGAATACACAGCAAATGCTGCAGCTTCTGTGAAAGAGAAATATTAACATTTCTGGTTGAGACTTTCAGAACCATTCTGCCTTGTATACATTACCAGATTGATCCCAACAATAGGGAATCTATTCAAGGTAAGATGGTCTGAACGAATGTCTCAGATCCTCTCAGCACATAACTGACTTCCCACTTGCAAGATTCTTCTCACTCACAGAAATGTTGAAAGTCATTGTTTTAGATTGTATCCAATATTTCTCCAGACTTAGTGTTAAATTCTCTCAGATCAACATCTTAATGAAGGATTATTGGAGAATATGCAGGAATTTAGAGTTGAGGTTAGAAATCTGATCAGCCATGATCTTATCAAATACAGGAACTGGCTTGTAAGGCTGGGTGACCTACTCATGTTCCTTGTTTACATATATGTTGGGTGAAAAACAACTAAACTTCAATGTCCCACCGTAGTCCCACTCGCATTTGAGAAAGAGGTTGGTAGCAGTTTGACCTGAGGATCACCAAGAGACAGGTGAAGGCTGAGGTTGAGCCAATTAGTCCTTCATGGGAATTGAAACTGCACTGTTAATGTTACTCCTCATTGCAAAGCAGCAGTTTTCCAATAACCATATTGAACCCTATACATCTCTACCCTGAAAGAGGATTGGACACTGTACTGTTAGCATTGCTACAAAGAGCTCATACAACACAGTGAGCAGTGATATAGATTCCTCAAATGACAGCTTCCACTGCCTACTTACTCCTTATTATATCTTTTCTTATCATTGAAGTGATTTCACCCATAACCATTAAGGACATTTTCGTTTATCGAATGAACTGTCAGAGGAAGTGATGGATACAGGTACAGTTGCAAAGTTTAAAAGACACTTGGGTAAGTACATGAATAGGAAAGGTTCAGAGGTACATGGGTGAAATGCGGGCAGGTGGGACTACTTTAGTTTTGGAACATGGTCGGCGTGGATTAGTTGGATCGAAGGGTCTGTTCCCATGCTGTTTGACTCCATGACTCTATGACACTGCAGTCCATCACCAATTTTTCCTATTTTCTTTTGACCTAATAATCTATTCTGATTAGCTTGCAGTCCTGAGTATCTTGCAGCTATCTTCCAGTAATGATGAATACATCATACAATCCATGTTGAATTTATATCAGCAATTAGTTCAATTTGTTCTTTATAACCCATTTGTTCATATAACAAATGCTTATTTGGCTCAGAGTCAAAGTTTCTTCTGAAATAGTTTCCTCACATTACTCTTATTTCATTCTAATGGTTTAAATGACTTTAGTATTCGGCATAGGTTCAGACAGTTATGCTGCTCTCTTCCCTTCTTGCTGTTTATGAATCATTGTTTAAGCTACCCATTCTGTCTGACCCCACCTCCCATTTATTAGTTTGTAGTCCTTATGAACTCCCAGCCCATTCTGACTGTTACAGTGCATGTCCCCTTCCAGTTCAGGTGGAGCCTGTCTCAAAGATTCATTTCCTTCCTGTCCCTGTATAAGTGGCATTGCTCCTTGAAATCTCTCTTTCCATTGTCTTTCCTTCAGCCACATGTTCACCTCTCTCATGGGTTTATCCCCATGCCAGAACTCAGGTAGTAATCTGGAGATTATAATCTGCTGCAGTCATCGATATCACCCTGACCCTCAATCTCTGTGCTGCCCTATGACCATCATTCCCACAGTGTCCATGGTGGTGGCTTCTGTGAGAATAAGGTTATTATGTGACTTTGATGTTAAATGTGGCAGCACCTCAGTGTCTCAAATGTCAACATTCACCCCTGACGTTTCTCCACAACCTACACTCTCCCTATTTCCTTATAAATCTCAGTGCCAACATTACTCACCCATAACACGTCACATTGTTCCTCTTGTGACATCCTTCCCTCAGTAGTCTTAACAAGATGATCTGGTGAAAGTGTGATCCATTTATCAAGAAAAGTTATCTTGCGACATACTCTTTCAACACGATCTTCAGCTGGATCTCAGTTTTAGCCGCTGATGTGAGTACAAAGGGAATCCAAGTCAAACAGAAATAGCTGCTGTTCTGGTGACAATTATTTTCCATCATGGGAGAAGCAAGCAGGAGCTGGGTGCAGGACGACATGGAAAAGCTATCAAAAGCAAGCAAAAATCAAACTCACACTCGATCAACACACAAAAGCAATTTTGTGCCAAGAATATGATGTGATTCATTTTGTCTGGAAGAACAAGGAGAAGCAGTACAATGTACAGTCACTGAGTCATAGAGATGTACAGCACAGAAACAGACCCTTCAGTCCAACTCGTCCATGCCGACCAGATATCCCAACCTAGTCTAGTTAATTTGCCAGCAACTGGTCCATATCCTTCCCATACTCATCCATACTCATCGTCCACCACTTCCTCTGGCAGCTTATCCATACATGCAACACCCTCTGCATGAAAAAGCTGCCCCTTAGGTCCCTTTTAAATCTTTCCCCTCTGACCTTAAACCTATGCCCTCGAGTTCTGGACTCTCCCATGCCAGGAAAATGGCCTTGTCTATTTATCCTATCCATGCTCCTCATGATTTTATAAACCTCCATAATGTCACCCCAGGCCTCCAACCCTCCAGAGAAAATAACCACAGTCTATTCAGCCTCTCCCTATAACTCAAACACTCCAACCCTGGCAACATCCTTGCAAATCTTATTTGAACTCTTTCAAGTTTCACAACATCCTTCCTATAGCAGGAAGACCAGAATTGCATGCAATATTCCAAAAGTGGCCGAGCCAATGGGATCTTTGAATAATCACTGTGAAGGAACACTGGGGTCATTGTGGCTGACTGTGTGTTAGCTCTCTTGCTTTAAAGTCCGGATTCAAGTTCAAGTCTCCCACATGAGAATTCTGGAAAATAATTTAGACTAATATTAGGCTAATTTAGGCTAATATTCCAAAGCAGTACTGAGGGACTGCTGCATACTTGGAGTTGGTGACTGTTGGATGAGGCTTGAAGGTGAGGTTATGTCTGCCATCTTGGGTAGATGTCAAAGATTCGGTGGTTGTTTCAGTGAAGGGAAACATAGTTTTCCCAGCGTCCTTAGGAGCATTTATCTCAAAAGTAACACTTTAAAAATTCATTCAGAGCACATGGATGTCATTGAATAGTTTCTCTTGGGAAGCTGGTGGAGAGCTGCACCTTTTGAACCAGCCCATATGATGTAAGTAGATCTCAATGCCATTAGGAAGGGTGTTCCAGAATTTTGACCCAGTGACACACAAAAAGAACAGCAATATATTTCCAAGTCAGGATGGTGAGTGGCTTGGAATGGAAATTACAGACGATGGTTTTCCCAAGTATCTGCTGTCCTTACCTCTTATACGGCAGTGGTGGTGAGTTTGGAAGCTGCTGTCTGAGGATCTTTGGTGAATTTATGCAGTGCATCTTGTAGGTGGTACACACCGCTGCATCTGAGCATTCATGGTGGAGACAGTAGATGGTTATGGATATGGCGCCAATCAAACATTATCCTGGATAGTGTCAAGCTTCATTGGACCCGCAATTGTAAAATAGTTCATCACACTCTTTACTTGTGCCTTGTAGATATTGAACAGGCTTTGGGGAGTCAGGAGATGAGTTACTCGCTGCAGTATTCCCAGCCTCAGACCTGCTCTTGTAGCCATTGTGTTTAAATGGCTAGTCCAGTTCAGCTTCTGGTTAATGATATCCACCAGGATGTTAATCATGGAGGATTCAGTGATGGTAGTGCCATTAAATATTAAGGGGTGGAGGTTACATTTTTTTCTGCTGGAGCTAATCAGTTGTCAACAGCTAAGATTTTTTTTCCAACAACAGACGAATTGGTTCTCAGGTAACTGCACGGCTTGAAACTGTGAACAAATTAGAGACAGAGAGAGAGTTGTTTAGTGTTTTCCTTGGCTTCAGTTGTTGCAAACTATGATTTTTTTAATTGATAAGGTAGAGACGTTTTATAAGTGGACCAGCCACCTTGTGTCTCTTACCAACCCATGGAAGCATCTGGAGAAAGACGACTGAAACAGTAAGCTGTCCAGCAAAAGGGTCATAAGGATCATCTTAACAACAGGAGCTGGGAGCAAAGACTCCTGAACTGATTTTCCGTAATTTTTTTACTCTGTTTACAGTCTGTCTGTATATGAAAGGGAAAGTTTATAACGAAATTAGAGTTTTAAATAGTAGTGTTATATGCTAACAATTTATAACTGTTTACCAGGTACAGTTTAATACTTAGGAATTCTAGTTCATTGCAACAACCAGGTTTTGCTTTTTATCATTCTGGAGCTGAAAGTCAGGTAAATTGGCGAATTTTGTGTTTTTCTAAAAATCATTAACTTTGTGATGGTTCTGACAATAGTGGGACTCAATCTTCGATGTGTGTAACCCAAATGAATCATAGGACATACGTGGGCCATTTTCCACATTGTCAGGTAAATACCAGTGTTGTAACTATCTAATCTAATAAATGTAGGGGAATGGGTCTGGGTTGGTTGCTCTTCAGTGTGGACTTGTTGGGCTGAAGGGCCTGTTTCCAACACTGTAAGTAACCTAATCTAACTGTACTGGAACAACTTGTCTAGGGTTACAGCAAGTTGTGGAACACAAGTCTTCAATACTACTGCTAGATTGTTGAAATGACAAGGAACGAATTAAAAATTTTTTCTTCTTTCTTCTGTACTTTTTTCTTTTTTTTAACTCCCAACACTACCGTCCAACTGTGGTAGTGCTTATATTTTCCCCAGCACCCATGTTGTGTGTGTGCTGGTGTGAGACAACAGGTATACAAACCATTATTCATTTCCCACCACCAGGAAGAAAGGAAACAGCAAGATGACCAGTGACAAGCAATGCCCTTCTCATCAAAGGGCAATGCAGGAATGAATTGAATTGGCAACGGGGCCTTGGTCAGATGGGCCAATGAGATGAGGAGTGGTAGATGGTGTTTAATTTAGATAACTGTGAGGTGCTGCATTTTGGTAAGGCAAATCAGGGCAGGACTTATACAGTTAATGGTACAGCCATATGGAGCATTGCTGAACAAAGAGATCTGTGGATGGAAGTGTTTTAGTTCCTGAAAGTGGAGTCGCAGGTATACAGGGTGGTGAAGAAGGTGTTTGGATGCTTGCATTCATTGGTCATAACATTGATTAAAGGTGTTGTGATATCATGTTGTAGCTTTACAGGACACTGACCAGGCTATTTTTGGAATATTGTGTACAATTCTAGTTGCCCTCTGATAGGAAGGATGTTAAACCTAAGAGGGCGCAGCAAAGATTTACAAGGATGTTGGGACAGGGTTGGGCAGGAGAGGTTGAACTGCAATGATTGTAGCGAGGTCAACCAGCTCATGGAGTATGTGTTCCCTGATGAACCTGTTCAAGGGGACCAGCTTCAAGGAGTTTCCACATGTAAATAAAGAGTGACTTGTTGATGGGATACTGGCCTCTGCTGAGTTATTACAATAGCTACGAGAGTAAAGCATATTCCTGAAAAAAAATTACTCGCAACACTAAGCATTTCTGACATCGTTCCATTATTTGGGAACCTTGACTCATTCGCTCCTGCTGTTGAAGACTGGGCCCAGTATATGGAAAGAATGCATTTTTTTCTTCCCAGGCAAATGACATTGGAGCAGATGAAAAGCAACGAGTAATTCTCCTGACAGCTGGTGGACCTGCAGTTTTTTTCGACTTTTACAAGTCTAACTCTCCCTGAGGGCATCAGGTAATAAAACCTTTCAAGAGTTGACAGATTTAGTGAAGGAATATTACAACCCCCAAGCCTCCTATAATTCATTTTTACTTGGCAGTTCAAGAACTCCAGGAATCCGTGTCAGGATTTTTGACTAGGTTAAGATGACTAGCAGAGGCATATAACTTTGGTTTAGCCATTAATGAGATGCTGAGTGACCATCTGGTATGTGGAATTAATGATGTAACCAGGCAGAAGCACCTGTTGGCTGAAGCCCAATAGGACTTCAAACAGGCACTACAACTGACTTTATCATTGGAAAATGCGGCAAGTGGAGCATATGAATTGCAAGGCATTCCAACGGAACTGGGCATCCTTGCCAGTCCAATTGAGCACCACTTGAGTGAAGGTAATCACGCAGCCTCCCTTATGACATATCCTAAAACAGAGGACAAGGTAGTATTGCCCATAGCTTCAGACCAGATTCAGTGGTAGGCTCTAACACTAAGTGTGCACAATTTCAAGCTGGAACACCATCTCGTAGTCAAATTGCAAATTCAGATGCATTGAGTAGCCTCCCATTGGCAGATACACCACCAGTGGTACCACCATTGGAAGAGTCTGTAATGGTCTTAAATTTTCTGGACACACTTCCAGTCGCAGCTGACAATATCAGACTTTGGAAGCAGAAAGATCCGGTCCTGGCAAAACGGAAGCAGCTGGTGATGATAGGGGGAAACCATAAGGCTGTCACAACCAGGATTGAAACCTTTTTGGACCCGGAGAGACCAGACCATGGTATTTTATTATGGAGAGCAAGAGTGATTGTCCTGGGCAAAGGTCGTCGTCAGATACTGGCTGAATTCCACCAGGGTCATCCAGGGCTTTTCAAAATGAAGATGTTGGTGAGATGTTATGGCTGTTAGCCAGGATTGGATGAAGGCATAGCCATGTTGGTGGGACAGTGCCCAAAGTTTCAACAAGAACAAAAATTACAGCCAGCAGTTCCCCACACTGGTGGAAATGGCTGCGTAAACCCTAGGCTCAGCCACACGTCAACGATGTAGGCCCGTTCATGGACTCAGTGTTCTTAGTCATTGTGGACACTCACTCAAAGTGGTTGGACATGCGTAGAGTTCATTTGTCAAACGCAGGAATGATGATATAAAACGGCAAGCATTTTTTTGCAAAACACAAAAGTGTTGGAAGTGTTGGTTACGGACAATGGGCCATCATTTATCAGCAGGGAATTTGAGTATTTCCTAAAATCAAGTGGCATTTGACATATAAGGACAGCTGCATACCATCCGTCACCCAATGGCCTGGCAGAAAGAACAGTCAAAACTTTCAAGGCAGGCTTGACAAAATATCCCACAGATTCACTCGATACCAAACTGTCCTGGTTCCTATTTGATTATGTGACCACCCCTCACGCAACTACAGGGATAGCTCCAGTAGAGTTGCTGTTGGGGAGCAGACTCTGCACCAGGGTTAAACCTGATCTTCCTGGACCTGGGTGGGAATAGGGGAGGGGGGAAACAACATCAGGAACACCAATGACGGAAACAAGATCCCACTAGGTGAGAGAGACATTTACTTCAGGGAATGAAGTTTGGTGTAGGAATGTCCCTGCATGGGATAGGGAGTGTGGTCAGCACAAGGTCAGGACCAGTGATGCATAAAGTTCAGGTAGGAGCATCGGTCCTGAACAAGTACGTGGGCCATATGAAAGCCGACAATTCATAAATGGTGTGGGACCAAATATGCCTTCCTCCTAGCAACAGTCAAAAAGGCAGTCAGAACCCATGGATTCTCACTCTCCATCAGGCATTGCAGAGACCTCTGAATCTGAGGTGGACACAGCGGATCTCGCTGCATCAATGCTTTTGCTGCCAAAAGAAGAGAGTAAATTTGTTTTGAGATTCTCTGGGTGCAACAGGTGAGTTTCAGGTGTGTTACCTGCTGCCTGTCTCCGACACAGAGACACAGGAACCTAAAACAGTCCAGGAGGTGCTGCAAGAGAAAGGACTGACCTATGTCTTGGGACTTGGTGGTGGTGGGGGTGGGTGGGGTGGGGGGGGGGGGGGGCGAGGCTCTGAGGGAGCTGGATCAGTGTCAAGGACTCACCATATGTATATAAAGACTGACTTGGTGATGGCACCAGCCTCTGTGTAGCTACTACATAAGCATTGGGAAAGGCTGTAGAAGCTGGGGCTGTTCTCTCAGTCAGAAACTGAGAGATGACTGGTGAAGGTTCATAAAATCATGAGGGACATGGATAGAGTGAATACTCAAGGTCTTTTCCCTAGGGTAGGGAAGTCCAAAACTGCGGGACATGGTAGTAAGGTGAGAGAAAGATTTAAAAGTGACGCAGAGGGTGGTACGTGTATGGAAGGAGCTGCCAGAGGAAGTGGCGGAGGCTGATACAATTGCAATATTTAAAAGGCATCTGGATGTTTATATGAATAGGAAGGGTTGAGAGGGATATGGGCCAAATCCTGGCAAATGGGACTAGAATAGATTGGGATGTCCGCTCTGCATGGATGACCGAAGGGTCTGTTTCTATGCTCTATGAGTCTATGACTGGCATTTACGATGCTGGAATCCACTAGATGAAGCTGAGATGGATAAGCATTCAGCACATGCAAATCTGAAACTGGGTTACTTGTTCACAGGGCACCTTATCACCTGTGCGAATGTCTGCTTCTTTCCAACATTACAAAAGTCAGAAGTACCTTTGTCGTCTGAACAAAATGCTGTTGAATGCCCTGAGGTCATGAAGGCTGTATAGAGATGCAAATCTACCTCATTGGACAAACCAGTGGAACTTAAAATGCCGACTCCCACGTCCCTGGGAGAAAGATTGATGCAGTTGGTTTTACTAATAGCAATGTGGGCTTCACCTCCTCCAGAATGTCAAAAGAAACAAGTCAGGCCACATTCCTGACATCATTTTGCACTTCCAATGTGTGAGCACAGTAGAGGTAAGTGAGGGTGGTGTTAATGAGAGGCCGATATTTGGTACAGAACAGATTTCAACTCAGGAGCTGGAGTTTGTGTTGTATGGGGAGGAACAGTGAGATTTTCACAAAAAACAACTTGTCTCAGAGCACATGGGTCAAACTCAGAATCAACCAGTTTACTGCTCGATCTGTTTACCAATGTTGTCTATAACCAGGGCTTTCTGCTGATCTGAAGCTACTCTGGTTGTAAATCAACTTTGAAACGTTTTAGTTTCTTTTCCACAGTTACAAATATTTGTCAAATGAACAGCTGTTCATGTTTCAATTTAAAAACAGTCATCAATACAGCTGAGAAGGAGATAAAAATAATGTAGAGTGAGAGTAGAATGTTTTCATCTTTCCCCACACTGTTATAAACTTTCCAAATAGAGCCATAGAGATGTACAGCATGGGAACGGACCCTTCAGTCCAACTCATTCATGCTGACCTGACATCCTAGATAAATCTAGCTCCATTTGCCAACAATTGGCCCATATCCAGCATCTGCAGTCCTCACTTTTGCCATATCCCTCTAAACCTTTCCTATTCATATACCCACCCAGTTGCCTTTCAAGTGTTGTAAATGTACTTGCATCTGCCTCTGGCAGCTCACTCCATACACGCACCAACCGCTGCATGAAACGTTGCCCCTTAGGTCTCTTTTAAATCTTTCCCCTCCCGCCTTAAACCTATGCCCTCTAGTTCTGGACTCTCCCAACCCCAGGGAAAAGACCTTGTCTATTTATCCTATCCATGCCCCTCATGATTTGATAAACCTCTTGAAGATCACCTCTCAGCCTCCGACGCTCCAGAGAAAATAACCCCAGGCTATTTAGTTTCTCTCTATAGCTCAACTCCTCCAACCCTTGCACCAACCTTGTAAATCCTTTCTGAGCCCTTTAAAGAGGTAATTTCTTACCTTGCTGCAACTTTACATTCTGTCAAAATATTTGGATTACTCCAATCTTGGGCTCTTGTACATTCCCAATGTCAATCACTCTGTGAATCAAACCAACATTTTCAGTTGCCAAGATCCTAAGTTTTGGAATTTACTTGGTCGCTCAGTCCCACCTTCTCAAGGGCAACTGGGGGCGGGCAATAAATGTTGCTCCAGTCAGCAATGCCCACTTCCAAGTGAATAAATGAAAATAATGATTTGTAAAATTTGCAACGTCAGATTACTTCAGACAGTTCAATAACTGAGGGTCAGGTATCAGCCCAAATCAGTGGAATCATTTTAGCTTGTGAACAGCTTGAGGGAGACAGGAGGTGAACTAAGTGCTGGAGATTTCCCATCCTTTGACCTGTTGCCACTACACTTAAATGTTTTACATCCAGTTCAGACTTCTGTTCAATCGTAAACCTTGCCTCCTCCCAATGTCAAGAGTTAGATTAGATTCCGCCTCGCTGGGCTCACTCATTGCATTGCACTTGTCTAATGTGAATGATGCTTTCCACTACATATAAACATAGCCTGCTCCTTCATCTAAGCCATTGCAAATGGTATGGAGCATTGTGCAATTATCAATAACTATGTCTACTGGCCTGATTTTGGAGGAATGATCAGTGATGAAAGAACTGAAAATGGCTGAACCTAGGAGATTATTCTGAAGAATTATTGCAGTGATATCCTGGAGCAATAATCTTTCTTCCGTATCAGTGAAGAGGTTGTCCCTGATTTCCAATTGATTTTAATTCTCCCAGGGCTCCTTCATGACACATTTAATCAAATACTGCCTCGATGTCAAGGGCCTCACTCTCACCTCACCTCACCTCTGGAATTCAGCCCAGTTATCTATGTTTTAAGGCTTGGATTTGATATCAGTGAACAGGTCGTCACTGAGTAAGTGCCAGTCCATGGCACTATTGCCAATGCCTTTCATTACTCTGATAGTGACTGACAGGAGCCTGATGGAATGGGAATCGGATGGATTGGATTGGTCATACCCTTTTTTGTGGACAAGTTCAAACCTAGGAAAGGTTGATTTGGTGAGGATGAGGGCAAAAAGATGTCCCCCTCTTGATGGTACCTTCAACATCCATCACTGGTCCCTAAAAACATGGGCCAGTAATGGCAGTACTGAGCTACTCTTGACAATGGACACTGAAGTCCCGCACCCAAACTACATACTGTGCTCTTTGTATTCTCATGCTTCTGCAAAATAATTTACATTTGAACCAAAAATAGCAACTCAGAGGGAAGACTAATTTGACTGTCTAAGCAGGTGTTGCACGATTGGCAAGTACAGGAAAATATAAACCAAATCTGCTTTGTTTTTGAAGGGGATGTCGGGCTACGTTATCCATTTTTCTGGCATTTCTGCAAAAGATATGTGAGATAGCCAAAGTGGGCTCTTAACTTAAAATGAAATAAAGAAATTGAGGTATTGGAAACATGAAACAAAAACAGAAATTACTGATGACACTCAGCAGGTCTGGCAACATCTATGGAGATAAAGCAGAGTTAATATTTTGTGTGTGGTGACTCTTTATCAGAACGTGTCTTAAATCATAGATTCCCTACAGTGCAGAAAGTGGCCAATCAGCCCTTCAAGTCTGCACTAACCCCGTGAAGAGCATCACACCCAGGTCCAACCCCCCCTCTATCCTCAGAACCCAACGCTTTCCTTGGCTAATCCACCTAGTCAACACTATGAGCAATTTAGCAAGGCCAACCCATTTAACCTGCACTGTATCAGGAAAACCACACAGTGAACTTGCAAACTCAACACATTCAGTCACCCGAGGCTAGAGTCGAAGCTGGGTCATAGAGTCATAGAGATGAACAGCATGTTAATTTTTACTTTAAATAGTTCTTGGCTTCTCGAATTTTCACAGGTTGCTGCACGGGATAAATCTTTCTTGTGTTGCTGGTTTAAATTAAGCAGGAGGGTTTGCCCTGCTTCGTAACAGGAGAAAGATTTAAAAAGGAACTGAGGGGCAACTCAGACAGTGGTTCATTTGTGGATTGAACTTCCAGAGGAAGTAGTGGACGCAAGTAGTTACCATGTTTGAAAAATGTTTGGATAACTTCATAAATAGAAAATGTTTGGAGGGATATGGGCCAAATGCAGGCAGGTGGGACCAGTTTAGTTTTGAATTGTGGTTGGCTGGAGGGAGGGTCTGTTTCTGTGCTGTATGACCCTGTGACTCTAATATGTGCTATCAGTGATGATGATGATGTATGATTGATAACTCACCTCAAGGCCAAATATGAAAACAAGACGGTGAAGGTGTGGTTCAGTCACGGAAAGGGACGAAGGAAAGGGATGGTTTTGGTCACTATAGAATGCAGTTTGTAAATTCTAAAAAGAACATTTCTACTGATCCAGCACTGGATATCGGATAAGCATTCTGCCAATTTGAAGGCAATGTGGATGAGGTAGGACTTAACTGCCCAATGATTTGTGACATTTTAGATGCTGTTCTGAGGGGCTGCAGGTTAATGAGAAATGGGAACAAATGTCAGTGCAGCAGCAATCCTTGCCTCGAAACCAAAGATTTGTGGGTTCAAATCCTGTTCCAATGCTAAAACTCTGGAGAGACACATAAGTGCAGGATTGAGGGATTGCTGTAACCTCAGAGGCCCCATCATTTTCACCAAAAGACGTGCATTTATATGGCACCTTTCACTCCTGGATTTTACAACAGGCTTTTCAATTAAGAAATTGAAGAGAGGGTTGTAATTTGGGAATACAGCAGTAATTTGCATCCAATATGATCCCTCAAACTAAAGAGACCAACTGATTTATTTTTGTGATGCTGTTGGAGGAATAAATATTAACCAGGACACCAGGGATGTAAGTTAATTAAAACACATTAAAGTCTCCTGCTCGTTTTTTTTTTGGAAATTACTATAGGTCCACCTGAGGAGGCAGAAGGTGGTTTGATTTAATACCTCCTCCTAAAGATGGCATATCCAACAGTGCAGCACTGCCTCAGCTTTGCACTGGGCTCTCAGCCTGTGTAAATACTGACTGTAAATGTTAATGTGATCGATTCACTGGAATGAGACATCAACCCACAGTCTTCTGATTCAGGGAAATGGGATGCTAAAATGTGGTGCTGACGTGAGGACAAAGTCATACCAACATTTGAAGATCATTCCTTGCCTGTGAACTAACACTGCATGTGGTCTTTTCCTTACTTGCTGTTTGAGTGTTTTGTGCAAGTTAACTTGTGGTTCTTTGTGGTGTCTTCGGGCCATGAAACGACCTAGATCGCTCTCAGAAGATGCACGTATCGACACTGAACGGGCGAAATCGTTTACAGAACAAACAGCAAGCATCCGAAACCACATCATTGGAGCATGGCTGTATCATCGGTATGACCAGAAGTCAGATTTGGAATTATAATGCCCAGCAACGGTGATGTCATTCCAGACTGTTTACTGTCATTTAAGTTAATATTTATAAAACAAAACATACCCAGAGGTGCTGCCCTTCAGAAGTCATGGTAAGTCGAGGCTCCACTTATTCTTAGAGCTGGACGTAAAAGGGTGCTGCGGCACTACTCAGGGAAAACGAGAGCAATTCTGCTGTGTCCAAGCCAGAGTCAAAGGCTGCATTTAATGAAGACAGGTAGGAGTCCACCCTACATCCCACACCCCCAGAAGGGAGTCCAACTAGAAGTCCACTCACTCTCTGAAAGCTAACCTATGCTCTGGGTGGGCTGAACTAGGTAATAGTGGAACCTCCAGACCATAATGGGAGAGGTCATGCCCTTGGGACCTTTGGGTTGGCAGTGCCAGAGGAAGTGCTGAGGGTGGCAAAAGGCACAGCATGTGGTCTGGGTGGGGGAATGAATTGACCCTCACTACAGGTGGCTCAGTGGCACCACTAGAATTTAAAATTAGGTTCATTGACATATGTACTCAACACATGGTGCCATCTTAGGTAGAAAGTACCCAGGTACAAACCTTAATAAAAATTAGGAAAATAGAAATAAATCTGAAAAGATCGACATGACAGTCCTTTTGTAAGGGATTCCACATGGTCTGACCAGACATCGCCAGCACCATCTTCATTTCCAGTCCATTGGCCACTGCCCCCACTCTGTTCCAGGCCACTGGCCATTGTTCCTGTTCCATTGTTCCAGGCTATTGGCCATTGATTTCGATCGGTCCTGGGCCGCTACACTCCAGGCCCATCAGCCACTGCCCCACTTCGCTCTGGGCCCATTGTCCACCCCTCACTCCAGGCCCACTGACTATTCCCACTCCAGACCCACTGTCCATCCCCACTCCAGCCCCGCTATCCATCCCCACTTCTGGCCCACTGACTATTCCCACTCCGAGCCCAGTGCCCACTTCCACTCCGGGCCCACTGTCCCGCCCCCACTCCAGGCCCACTGTCTGTCACCACTCTGGGCCTACTGTCCCACCCCCACTCAGGACCCAATGTCCACCCCCACTCTGGGCCCACTGTTCGCCCCCACTCAGGGCCCACTGTCTGCCACCACTCTGGGCCTACTGTCCACCCCACTCAGGACCCAATGTCCACCCCCCCCCACTGCAGGCCCACTGTCTGCCACCACTCCAGGCCCACTGTCCACACCCCACTCAGGGCGCACTGCCCACCCCCACTCTGGGCCCACTGTTCGCCCCCCACTCAGGACCCACTATCCACCCCCACTCCGGGCCCACTGTCCACCCCCACTCAGAGCGCACTGCCCACCCCCACCTCCGGGCCCACTGTTCGCCCCCATTCAGGGCCCACTGTCGGCCACCACCTCCGGGCCCACTGTCCACCCTCACTCAGGACCCACTATCCACCCCCACTCCGGGCCCATTGTCCACCCCCACTCAGAGCGCACTGCCCACCCCCACTCCGGGCCCACTGTTCGCCCCCACTCAGGGCCCACTGTCTGCCACCACTCTGGGCCCACTGTCCACCCTCACTCAGGACCCACTATCCACCCCCACTCCAGGCCCACTGTCCACCCCCACTCAGGGCCCACTGTCCACCCCCACTCTGGGCGCTCTGTCCACCTCCACTCAGGACCCATTGTCCACCCCCACTCCAGGCCCCACTGTCTGTCTCCACTCTGGGCCCACTGTCCACCCCCTATTTAGGCCCACTGCCCACCCTCACTCCAGGCCCACTGTCCACCCCCACTCCAGGCCCACTGTCCATCCCCCACTCAGGGCCCATTGTCCACCCCCACTCTGGGTCCACTGTCCGCCACCACTCCAGGCCCACTGTCCACCCCCACTCAGGGCTCACTGTCCACCTCCACTCAGGCCCACTGCCCACCCCCACTCCGGGCCCACTGCCCACCCTCACTCCAGACCACGGCTAGCCCGCACTCCGGGCCCTCTGTCTACTCTATTCAGGCCCACTGCCCACCCCAACTCCAGGCCCCCTGCCTAACCCTCACTCCACGCCCACTGTCCCGCCCCCATTCCAGGCCCACTGTCCACCCCTACTCCATGCCCACTGACCGCCCCCACTCCTGGCCAACTGCCCACCCTCACTCCGGGCCCACTGACCGCCCCCCACTCCAGGCCCACTGCCTACTCCCACTCCAGGCCCACTGCCCACACTCACTCCAGGCCCACTGTATGCCCCCATTCTGGGCCCACTGTCCTCCAGGCCAACTGACCGCCCCCACTCCTGGCCAACTGCCCACCCTCACTCTGGGCCCACTGACCGCCCCCCACATGGGGCCCACTGCCCACTCTCACTCCAGGCCCACTGCCCACCACCACTCTGGGCCCCACTGTCCACCCCCCACTCAGGGCCCACTGTCCACCCCCATTCAGGCCCACTGCCCACCCCCACTCCGGGCCCAATGCCCACCCTCACTCCAGACCACGGACAGCCCCCACTCCGGGCCCTCTGTCCACTCTATTCATGCCCACTGCCCACCCCCACTCAGGACGCAATGTCCACCCCCCACTGCAGGCCCACTGTCTGCCACCACTCCGGGCCCACTGTCCCACCCCCACTCAGGGTGCACTGCCCACCCCTACTCAGGGCCCACTGTCCACCCCCATTCAGGCCCACTGCCCACCCCCCACTCAGGACGAAATGTCCACCCCCCTACTCCAGGCCAACTGACCGCCCCCACTCCTGGCCAACTGCCCACCCTCACTCCGGCCCACTGACCGCCCTCACACGGGGCCCACTGCCCACTCTCAGTCCAGGCCCACTGCCCACCACCACTCTGGGCCCACTGTCCACCCCCACTCAGGGCCCACTGTCCACCCCCAATTCAGGCCCACTGCCCACCCCCCACTCCGGGCCCATTGCCCCACTCTCACTCCAGACCACGGACAGCCCCCACTCCGGGCCCTCTGTCCACTCTATTCAGGCCCAACTGCCCACCCCCACTCCAGGCCCCCTGCCTACCCCCACTCCAGGCCCACTGTCCACCCTCACTCCACGCCCACTGTTCGCCCCCATTCCAGGCCCACTGTCCACCCCTACTCCATGCCCACTAACCGCCCCCACTCCTGGCCAACCGCCCACCCTCACTCCGGGCCCACTGACCGCTCCCCACTCCAGGCCCACTACCCACTCTTACTCCAGGCTCACTGCCTACTCCCACTCCGGGCCCACTGCCCACACTCACTCCAGGCCCACTGTCTGCCCCCATTCTGGGTCCACTGTCCACCCCTACTCCAGGCCAACTGACCGCCCCCACTCCTGGCCAACTGCCCACCCTCACTCCGGGCCCACTGCCCGCCCCCACATGGGGCCCACTGCCCACTCTCACTCCAGGCCCACTGCCCACCACCACTCTGGGCCCACTATCCACCCCCCACTCAGGGCCCACTGTCCACCCCCATTCAGGCCCACTGCCCACCCCCACTCTGGGCCCACTTCCCACCCTCACTCCAGACCACGGACAGCCCCCACTCCGGGCCCTCTGTCCACTCTATTCAGGCCCACTGCCCACCTCCACTCCAGGCCCACTGCCTACCCCCACTCCAGGCCCACTGTCCACCCTCACTCCAGGCCCACTGTCCGCCCCCCATTCCGGGCCCACTGTCCACCCCTACTCCCGGCCCACTGACCACCCCCACTCCAGGCCAACTGCCCACCCTCACTCCGGGCCCACTGACCGCCCCCCACTCCAGGCCCACTACCCACTCTCACTGCAGGCCCACTGCCTACCCCCACTCCGGGCCCACTGCCCACCCTCACTCCAGGCCCACTGTCTGTCCTCATTCCGGGCCCACTGTCCACCCCTACTCCAGGCCCACTGACTGCACCCACTCCGGGCCAACTGCCCACCCTCACTCCGGGCCACTGACCGCCCCCACACCGGGCCCACTGTCCACTCTCACTCCAGGCCCACTGACCGCCCCCACTCTGGGCCCACTGTCCACCCACACTCTGGGCCCACCGTCCACCCACACTCTGGGCCCACCGCCCACCCCCACTCCAGGCCCACTGTTCGCCCCCACTCCAGGCCCACTGTCTTTCCCCCACTCCTGGCCCACTGCCCACCCCCACTCCAGGCCCACTGGCCTCCCCCACTCTGCTCTGGGTCCACTGGCCACCCCCACTCTGCTCTGGGCCCACTGGCCGCCCCACTCTTCGCCAGGCCCACTGACCGCTCCCACTCTGCTCTGGGTCCCACCAGCCCCCCCCCCCCTCTGCTCTGGGCCCACTGGCCGCCCCCACTCTGCTCTGGGTCCACTGGCTGCCCCCACTCTACTCCGGGCCCACTGGCTGCCCCCACTCTGCTCTGGGCCCACTGGCTGCCCCCACTCTACTCCGGGCCCACTGGCTGCCCCCACTCTACTCTGGGCCCACTGGCCACCCCCATTCTGCTCCAGGCACACTGGCTGCCCCCACTGCTCTGAGTCCACTGCCTGCCCCCACTCTGCTCTGGGTCCACTGGCCGTCCCACACTGCTCCGGGACCTCTGGCAGCCCTCACTCTGCTCTGGGTCCACTGGCCGCCCCCACTCTACTCCGGGCCCCTGGCTGACCCTACTCTGCTCCAGGCCCACTGGCCGCCCCTACTCTGTTCTGGGCCCACTGGCCGCCCCCACTCTGCTCCGTGCCCACTGCCCGCCCCCACTCTGCTCTGGGCTCACTGGACGCCCCCACTCTGCCCACTCTGCTCTGGGCCCACTGCCCACCCCCATTCTGCTTTGGGCCCACTGCCCACCCCCATTCTGCTTTGGGCCCACTGCCCACCCCAATCTGCTCCAGGCCCACTAACCGCCCCCACTCTGCTCTGCGTCCACTGGCCGCCCCTACTCTGCTCTGGGCCCACTGCCCACCCCACTCCACTCTGGGCCCACTGGCCACCCCACTCTGCTCCGGGTCCACTGGCCGCCCCATTCTGCTGCAGGCCCACTGCCCGCCCCACTCTGCTCTGGGTCCACTGGCTGCCCCACACTGCTCCGGGCCCTCTGGCAGACCCCACTCTGCTCTGGGCCCACTGTCCACCCCCACTCAGGACCCACTGTCACCCCCCCCACTCCAGGCCCACTGTCTGCCACCACTCCGGGCCCACTGTCCACCCCCAAAACAGGGCGCACTGCCCACCCCCACTCCGGACCCACTGTTCGCCCCCACTCAGGGCCCACTGTCTGCCACCACTCTGGGCCCACTGTCCACCCTCACTCAGGACCCACTATCCACCCCCACTCCGGGCCCACTGTCCGCCACCACTCCGGCCCACTGCCCACCCCCACTCTGGGCCCACTGTCCACCCCCACTCAGAGACCACTGTCCACCCCTACTCCAGGCCAGCTGACCACCCTCACTCCGGGCCCACTGACCGCCCCCACACCGGGCCCACTGCTCACTCTCACTCCGGTACCACTGACCGCCCCTCACTCCCCCACTCTGGGCCCAATGCCCACCCTCACTCTGGGCCCACTGCCCACCCCACACCAGGCCCGCTGTCCACCACCACTCCAGGCCCACTGTCCACCCCATTCAGGCCCACTCTGCTCTGGACCCACTGCCCACCCTTACTCCAGGCCCCCTGACCGCCCATACTCCAGTCCCACTGTCCCCACTCCGGGCCCACTGCCCACCCTCACTCCTGTCCGCCCCCACTCTGGTCTGGGTCCACTGGCCGCCCCCACTCCTGGCCGCCCCCACTCTGGTCTGGGTCCACTGGCCGCCCCCACTCTGCTCCAGGCCCACTGGCCGCCCCCACTCTGCCCGGGCCCAATGGCCGCCTCCTCTCCGCTCTGGGGCCACTGGCCACCCTCACTCTGGGTCCACTGCCTGCCCCTGCTCTGCTCTGTGCCCACTGCCGCCCCCACTCTGCTCCGGGCCAATTGGCTGCCCCCACTCTGCTCTGGGTCCACTGGCCGGCCCCATTCTGCTCCGTGCCCACTGCCTGCCCCACAATGCTCTGGGCTCAATGGACGGCCCCACTCTGCTCTGGGCCCACTGGTCGCCACCACTGCTCTTGGCACACTGGCCGCCCCCACTCTGCTCCGGGTCCACTGGCTGCCCCCACTCTCCTCTGGGCCCACTGGCTGTCCCTACTCTACTACGGGCCCCTGGCCGCCCCCACTCTGCTCTGGGCCCACTGGCCGCCCCCACTCTGTTCTGGGCACACTGGCCGACCCACTCTGCTTTGGGCCTACTGCCCACCCCCCATTCTGCTTTGTGCCCACTGCCCACCCCAATCTGCTCTGGGCCCACTAACCGGCCCCACTCTGCTCTGGGTCCACTGGCCGCCCCAACTCTGCTCCAGGTCCACTGCCCGCCCAGACTCTGCTTTGGGTCCACTTCCCACCCCCACTCTGCTCTAGGCCCACTGGTCACCCACACTCTGCTCCGGGCCCACTGCCTGCTCCCACTCTGCTCTGGACCCACTGCCTACCCCACTCTGCTCTGGGCCTACGGGCCACCCCACTCCACTCTGGGTCCACTGGCCACCCCACTCTGCTCTGGGTCCACTGGCTGCCCCCACGCTGCTCTGGGCCCCTGGCTGACCCCATCCTGCACCAGGCCCACTGCCTGCCCCCCTCTGTTCTGGGCTCAATGGACGCCCCCACTCTGCTCTGGGCCCACTGGCTGCCCCCACTCTGCTCCATGCCCACTGTCCGCCCCAACTCTGCTCTGGGCCCACTGACCGCCCCCCACTCTGCTTTGGGCCCACTAACCACCCCACTCTGCTCCGGGCCCACTAACCATCCCACTCTGGGTCCAATGCCTGCTCCCGCTCTGCGCTGGGCCCCCTGGCCGCCCCACTCTGCTCCGGGCCCACTAACCGCCCCACTCTGCTCTGTTCACACTGGCTGACCCCACTTTGCTCCGGGCCCACTGGCTGCCCCCACTCTGCTCTGGGTCCACTGGCTGCCACCACTCTGCTCTGGGCCCACTGGCCGCCTCCACTCCACTCTGGGCCCACTGGCCACCCTCACTCTGAGTCCACTGCCTGCCCCCATTCTGCTCTGGGCCCACTGGCCACCCTCACTCTGCTCTGTGTCCACTGGCCACCCTCACTCTGGGTCCACTGCCTGCCCCTGCTCTGCTGTGGGCCCACTGGCCGCCCCCACTCCGCTCTGGGCCCATTGGCTGCCCCCACTCTGCTCTGGGTCCACTGGCCGGCCCCACTCTGCTTCGGGCCCACTGCCCATCCCACTGCGCTCTGGTCCCACTGGCCGCCCCCACTTTGCTCCGGGCCCACTGGGCGCCCCCACTCTGCTCTGGGTCCACTGGCTGCCACCACTCTGCTCCGGGCCCACTGGCCACTTCTACTCCACTCTGGGCCCTCTGGCCTCCCTCACTCTGGGTCCACTGCCTGTCCCTGCTCTGCTCTGGGCCCACTGGCCGCCCTCACTCTGCTCTGGGCCCACTGGACAACCTCACTCTGGGTCCACTGCCTGCCCCCGCTCTGCTCTGGGCCCACTGGCCGCCTCCACTCCACTCTGGGCCCACTGGCTGCCCCATCTCTGCTCCATGCCCACTGCCCACCCCCATTCTGCTCTGGGCTCAATGGACGGCCTCACTCTGCTCTGGGCCCACTGGCCGCCACCACTGCTCTTGGCCCACTGGACGACACCCCTCTACTCTGGGCCCCTGGCTGACCCCATCTGCTCTGGGCCCACAGTCTGCCCTACTCTACTATGGGCCCCTGGCCGCCCTCACTCTGCTCCGGGCCCTCTGGCAGACCCCACTCTGCTCTGGGTCCACTGGCCGCCCCCACTCTGTTCTGGGACCACTGGCCGCCCCACTCTGCTTTGGGCCCACTAACCGCCCCACTCTGCTCTGGGTCCACTGGCCACCCCCACTCTGCTCTGGGCCCACTGACTGCCCCCACTCTGCTCTGAGTCCACTGGCCGCCCCCACTCTGTTCTGGGCCCACTGGCTACACTCACTCTGGGCCCACTGGCTCCCACCACTCTGCTCTGCGCCCACTGCCCACCCCACTCTGCTCTGGGCCCACTGACTGCCCCCACTCTGCTCTGAGTCCACTGGCCGCCCCCACTCTGTTCTGGGCCCACTGGCTACACTCACTCTGGGCCCACTGGCTCCCACCACTCTGCTCTGCGCCCACTGCCCACCCCACTCCACTCTGGACCCACTGGCTGCCCCACTCTGCTCCGGGTCCACTGGCCACCCCCACTCTACTCCAGGCCCACTGGCCACCCCCACTCTACTCCAGGCCCACTGGCCGCCCCACTCTGCTCCGGGTCCACTGGCCACCCCCATTCTGCTCCAGGCCCACTGGCTGCCCTCACTCTGCTCCAGGCCCTCTGGCAGACCCCACTCTGCTCTGGGTCCACTGGCCGCCCCCACTCTACTCCGGGCCCCTGGCTAACCCCACCCTGCACTGGGCCCACTGGCCGCCCCCACTCTGCTCCGTGCCCACTGCCTGCCCCCCACCGTTCTGGGCTCAATGGACGCCCCCACTCTGCTCCGTGCCCACTGCCTGCCCCAACTCTGCTCTGAGCCCACTGGCCGCCCCTACTCTACTACAGGCCCATGGCAGTCCCCACTCTGCTCTGGGCCCACTGCCCACCCCACTCTGCTCTGGGCCCTCTAACCGCTCCACTCTGCTCTGTTCACACTGGCCGCCCCCACTCTGCTCTGGGTCCACTGCCTGCACCCGCTCTGCTCTGGGCCCACTGGCCGCCCCCACTCCGCTCTGGGCCCACTGGCCGCCTCCACTCTGCTCTGGGCCCACGGGCCACCCTCACTCTGGGTCCACTGCCAGCCCCCGCTCTGCTCTGGGCCCACTGGCCGCCCTCACTCCGCTCTGGGCCCACTGGCCACCCTCACTCTGGGCTCACTGGCTGCCACCACTCTGCTCCAGACCCACTGGCCGCCTCCACTCTGCTCTGGGCTCACTGGCCACCCTCACTCTGGGTCCACTGCCTGCCCCCGCTCTGCTCTGGGCCCACTGGCTGCCCTCACTCCGCTCTGGGCCCACTGGCCGCCTCCACTCTGCTCTGGGCCCACGGGCCACCCTCACTCTGGGTCCACTGCCAGCCCCCGCTCTGCTCTGGGCCCACTGGCCGCCCTCACTCCGCTCTGGGCCCACTGGCCACCTTCACTCTGGGCTCACTGGCTGCCACCACTCTGCTCCAGACCCACTGGCCGCCTCCACTCTGCTCTGGGCCCACTGGCCACCCTCACTCTGGGTCCACTGCCTGCCCCCGCTCTGCTCTGGGCCCACTGGCTGCCCTCACTCCGCTCTGGGCCCACTGGCCACCCTCACTCTGGGTCCACTGTCTGCCCCTGCTCTGCTCTGTGCCCAATGGCCGCCCCCACTCTGCTCTGGGCCCATTGGCTGCCCCCACTCTGCTCTGGGTCCACTGGCCGGCCACATTCTGCTCCGGGCCCACTGCCCACCCCACTCCGCTCTGGATCCACTGGCCGCCCCCACTCTGCTCCGTGCCCACTGCCTGCCCCCACTCTGCTCTGGGCTCAATGGATGCCCCCACTCTGCTCTGGGCCCATTGGTCGCCACCACTGCTCTTGGCCCACTGGTCGCCCCCACTCTGCTCCGGGTCCACTGACCACCCCCACTCTACTCCGGGCCCCTTGCTGACCCCACTCTGCACTGGGCCCACTGGCCACCCCCACTTGCTCCGTGCCCACTGCCCGCCCCCACCCTGCTCTGGGCTCAATGGATGACCCTACTCTGCTCAAGGCCCACTGGCCGCCCCAACTCTGCTCCGTGCACACTGCCTGCCCCAACTCTGCTCTGGGCCCACTGACCGCCCCTACTCTACTCTGGGCCCCTGGCAGCCCCCGCTCTGCTTTGGGCCCACTGCCCACCCACAATCTGCTCTGGACCCACTGCCCACCCCCACTCTGCTTGGGCCCACTGGTCACCCACACTCTTCTCCGGGCCCACAGCCCACCCCACTCTGCTCCGGGCCCACCGGCCACCCCCACTCTGCTCTGGGCCCACTGGCTGCCCCCACTCTGCTCTGGGTCCACTGCCCACCCACAATCTGCTCTGGACCCACTGCCCACCCCCACTCTGCTTGGGCCCACTGGTCACCCACACTCTTCTCCGGGCCCACAGCCCACCCCACTCTGCTCCGGGCCCACTGCCTGCCCCCACTCTGCTCTGGGCCTAATGCCCACCCCACTCTGCTCTGGGTTCACTGCCTGCCCCCACTCTGCTGTGGGCCCACTGGCCGCCCCCACACTACTCCGGGCCCTCTGGTCGCCCCACTCTGCTCTGAGCCCACTGGCCACCCTCACTCTGCTCCGGCCCCACTGGCCGCCCCCACACTGCTCTGGGCCCTCTAGCCGCCCCCACTCTGCTCCAGTCCCACTGCCTGCCCCCACTCTGCTCCATACTCACTGCCCACCCCCACTCTGCTCTGGGTCCACTGGCCGCCCCCACTCTGTTCTGGGCTCACTGGCTGTCCCCACTCTGCTCCAGGTCCACTGCCCACCCACACTCTGCTTTGGGCCCACTTCCTGCCCCCACTCTGCTCTGGGCCTACTGCCCACCCCACTCTGCTCCGGACCCACTGGCTGCCCCCGCTTTGCTCTGGGCCCACTGGCCAAACTCACTCTGGGCCCACTGGCTGCCCCCGCTCTGCTCTGGGCCCACTGGCCAAACTCACTCTGGGCCCACTGGCTGCTCCCACTCTGCTCCAGGTCCACTGGCCGCCCCCATTCCACTCCGGGCCCACTGGCTGCCCCCACTCTGGTCCGGGCCCAATGGCCACCCCCACTCTGTTCTGGGCCCACTGGCCGCCCCCACTCTGTTCTGGGCCCACTGGCCGCCCCCACTCTGTTCTGCACCAACTAGGCACACACTCTGCTCTGGGCCCACTAGGCGCTCTCACTCTGCTCTGGGCCCACTGCCCACTCCCACTCTGCTCTGGGTCCACTGCCCGCCCACACTCTGCTTTGTGCCCCAGTCTGCTCTGTGCACACTGCCCACCCCACTCTGCTCTGGGCCCACTAGGCGCTCTCACTCTGTTCTGGGCCCACTGGCCACCCCCACTCTGTTCTGGGCCCACTAGGCGCTCTCACTCTGTTCTGGGCCCACTGGCCACCCCCACTCTGCTCCAGGCCCACTGCCCACCCCACTCTGCTATGGGCCCACTGGCTGCTCCCACTCTGTTCTGGGCCCACTGGCCACCCCCACTCTGTTCTGGGCCCACTGGCCACCCCCACTCTGCTCCGGGCCCACTGCCTGCTCCCACTGCTCCGGGCCCACTGCCTACCCCCACTCTGCTCTGGGCCCACTCCCTACCCCACTCTGCTCTGGGCCTACTCCCCACCCCCACTCTGCTCTGGGCCCACTCCCCATCCCCACTCTGCTCTGGGCCCACTGCCCGCCCCCACTCTGCGCTGGGCCCACTGGCTGCCCCCACTCTGCTCCAGGCCCACTAGCCGCCCCCACTCTGCTCTGGGCCCACTCCCCATCCCCACTCTGCTCTGGGCCCACTCCCCATCCCCACTCTGCGCTGGGCCCACTGGCTGCCCCCACTCTGCTCCAGGCCCACTAGCCGCCCCCACTCTGCTCCGGGTCCACTGCCCGCCCCCACTCTGCTCCAGGCCCACTAGCCGCCCCCACTCCGTTCTGGGCCCAATGCCTGCCCCCACTCTACTCTGGGCCCACTGGCCGCCCCCACTCTGCTCTGGGCCCACTGCCCGCCTGCACTCCGTTCTGGGCCCACTGCCCGCCCCCACTCAGCTCCAGCAGAAGAGGAACAAGACAGAGAGAAAAAAGGTCAGGAAGAGACAACAAAGAGCAAAATAAGAAAAGGAATGGATGGAAGAAACTCTAGTAGACCAGTCCAGACTCCCCCAAAGTATTGTAAGGAAATAGCTTCGACCCTAATGTTTACATTTATTTCGAGGAAAGTGTAAGGTGCTGTGTTCCAGATATGATTCGATTGGTCCATCACTCGGCTTTAATCTGAACACACTTTATTCTAACAACACAGTTAAAAAGAATTGGCATAATTTTACTCAACTGAAATACTTAACAAGATAATATAATACTCAACTATTAATCATCAACTGTTCCAATATGGGTATCATCCTATAAACACACTCTTTGATGAACAATGCAAGTCATCAAAATAGCTACAATTCTCACACTGTCTCTCTCTCTCTCTCTCTCTTGTCCAGGATGGAACAATCTGCCCCTTTGGATTTTTAAGAGGAAACCTTGCTGTATAAGTCCTCATTTTAGCAGCTGGGAACTCAAGCCATTAGCTTTGCGGCAGCAGCAGAAACCTTTTCATTAATTGAAAGCCTTCCTAGGTGTGTGTGAGCCTTGACCCCACTCACTCATGATTCTTTTGTCTCACTTTTTATAAAATTGCTCAGGGAGTAGTCAAAAGCTGTTTACCGACTGCCTATCTGAAGGACACATTGAAGCACCACTTGGGAATACCCTTTGCAAGAGAAACAGCACAGAACCCCTCATAAAGGCACAGTCTCCTCACAAGCCAACATAACATGAACGCTAATCTCTTTCAGAACCTGATGTGGACTGGGGCGGATAAAGTCAGAAGTCACGTAACACCAGGTTATAGTCCAACAGGTTTATTGACAATCACAAGCTTTCAGGCAAAGTCTTCACCTGATGAAGGAGCAGCGCTCCAAAAGGTCATGATTGTAAATACACCTTTCAGAACTGTTATCCGACACAGCCAGTCTGTTATGGCTGGTGGCTAGTTGGCTCATTTGGAACATGTGCCTAGAACGCAGCACCCTCTCAACTACTTGTGATTCCTCACCCCACTGCAATATGCCGCTGAGATGGGTCAGCAGTTTCAAAGCTGAAGCAACCATGGTCCTGCTTTCTTTTCCTCCCTTGTCAAGCTGCTTCTGCTGAGGATTACTGAGCTGACTTTTACTGTCAAACATAGCTCTGAGAAATAAGTGCTTGCACTGATCTTGCACTGATGGCAGGAAGGACACACACACACACACACACAGTGTAACCAGGCAGAAGTGGGTACTGCAGATGCTGGAAATCAAAGTCTAGATTAGAGTGGTGCTGGAAAAGCACAGCAGGTCAGGCAGCATCCAAGGAGCAGGAAAATCGATATTTCGGGCAAAAGCTCTAACCATCCTTTTGAACACATCAACATTCGGCCCTCGGCATGATGTTGGCTGACAAGAAGGCTGGGGTTATCTGATGTTTTACAGAAAAAGAGCGTTTTGGCAAAATGACTGATTGAAGAAGGAATTGCACACAGTGTACTGGTTGTGAGCTAAACAAGAGTCTTCAAGACCTATCCTTCAGCTTTCTCATTTGACTAATGTGCAAATGCTGGTGAATACATTACTGTAAAAATTTAGTTGCAATTGCAGGTGGCAAAAGAAAGCTAAATTCCTTCTCCAAATAACTGCACAACCTAAATTTTGCAGGGCAAAGTGGAACCATTCATAAGTAGTACCAGTGGGGTGTTTTGTAATAAACAGCATACTCATCCTGTTTGCTTGTACCAAACACAGCTGAAGTCACACATCAGCTGAAGTGAGGCAAGATGCTAACAAAGGCGATTATTTGAAATAATAACAGAAAGTGCTGGGGAAACTTAGCAGGTCAGGCAGCACCTGTAATGAGGAAAACAGAGTTAACGTTTCTAATCTGATATGACTCTACTTCAGAATTGCAAAGAGGGAGATTCTATGTTCTTGACAGAGGGAGAGGAGGACCATGTGGAACAGAAGCAACACAATGTTGCTAAAGGAGAGATAGATTTGGAGAAGGGGTGGAAGTGAGAAGTGTGAGAAGGAGAAAATGTACTGAGAGCAAAGCCAACACTACACAAAAAGGGGTGGGGATACATTTACAATGGATGAGAAAGGTCACATTGTTAAACGTTGCTGAACTCAATGTCAAACCTTGAAGTCTGTAATGTGTTCAAGGGGAAAATAAGGTCTTGTTCCTTCAATGTGTGTTGAGCTCTGTTGAGACATAGCTGCAGATCCAGGATGGAAATATTAGCATGTGGACAGGGTGGTTTATTGAAATTACAAGCAACTGGAAGGACAGGGTCTTCCTGTGGACAAAGAGGTGATGTTCTTCAAAGTGGTCACCCAGTTTGCATTTTGTCTCAATAACATTCGTGATCTGCAAATGCAATTATTTGGTTCAACCCCCTTTTCAAATACAAGGTATGCAGTCGACTAGTGCTGAGGCAAAGACCCCTTGCTGAGTTATTTGTATCATCAATAGCCACAGGTGTGATGCCAGAAGACTGAAATGTGGCTAATGTGGTGCCTCTATTTAAGAAGGTGGTAAGGAAATGCTAGGAAACTATAGACCAGTGAGCTGGTGGTGGGCATGTTGTTGGAGGGGATTCTGAGCGATAGAATTTACATGTATTAGGAAAGGTAAGGACTGATTATGAATAGTCAACATGGTTTTGTATGTGGGGAATCATGTCTCACAAACTTGATTGAGTTTTTTGAAGAAGTGACAAAGAGGATTGATGAGGGAAGAGTGGTGAATGTTGTCTATATGGACTTCAGTAAGGCGTTCAACAAGATTCTACATGGTAGACTGATTAATAAGATTAGTTCACATGGAATACAGGGCGAACTAGCCGTTTGGATACAAAATTAGCTCGAAAGTAGGAGACAGAGAGTGTTGGTGGAGGATTGCTTTTCAGATTGGAGGCCTGTGACCAGCGGTGTGCCATAAGGATCGGTGCTGGGTCCACAGTTTTTTGTCATGAGAATATAGGAGATATGGTTAGTAAGTTTGCAGATGACAGCAAAATTGATGGTGCAGTTGACAGCGAAGAAGGTTACCTCAGAGTATAATGGGACCTTGATCAGATGGACTGATGGGCCGAGGAATGGCAGGTGGAGTTTAATTTAGATAAATGTGAGATGCTGCATTTTGGTAGGGCAAAACAGGGTAAGACTTATACACTTAATGGTAAGGTCCTGGGGTGTGTTGTCAAACGAAGAGACCTTGGAATGCAAGTTCATGGTTATTTGAAAGTGGAGTCACAGGGTAGCGAAGAGGTCATTTGGTACACTTGCCGTTATTGGTCAGTGCATTGAGTATAGGAGTTGGGAGGTCATGTTTGTGGCTGTACATGGCATTGTTTAGACCACTTGTGGAATACTGAATTCAATTCTGATCTCCCTGCTACAGGAAAGATGTTGTGAAATTTGAAAGGGTTCAGAAAAGATTTACAAGGATGTTGCCAGGTTTGAAATGTTTGAGCTCTAAAGAGAGGCTGAATAAGCTGGGGCTGTTTTCTCTGGAGCATTGGAGGCTGAGGGGTGACACTATAGAAGTTTATAAAATCAGGAGGGACACGGAAAGGGTGAATAGTCAAGGTCTTTTTCCAGGGGTAAGGGAACTCCAAAACTAGATGAGAGGATAAAGATTTGAAATGGAACTAAGGGGCAACTTTTTCACGCAGAGGGTGGTGCATGTATTTAATGAACTTCTGGAGGAAGTGGTGAAGGCTGTTACAACATTTAAAAGGCATCTGTTATGGGTGTGTGAATTGGAAGGGTTTAGAGGGATATGAGCCATGTGTGGGCAAATGGGACTAGGTTAATTTAGGATATCTGGGCAAGTTGGATTGAACGGTCTGTTTCTGTGGTGTACATCATATGAGTGTTGGTGTCTCTATGTCTCGTCCTACTTAATTCTGTAAATACCCAATAACATGGCACATGAATGCACTTATTTAAAAAGCTTGAGGTCTGTTTGATTTAATACATCACTGTTGGTCAAATTCAGGTTCGATTGTCCCAATAGAAACATAAGGAGAAAGGGTGGATTATTTGACTCCTAAAGTCTGCTGAATCAATGAGCTGGATAATGGCTGATCTTAATCCATTTTCCTGCACCATCCTCATTTCCTCTGATGTCTTTAATATCTCTATCTTGAATATACTCAGTGACTGCCCGTGGAGTGGAGAATTCCAAAGATTTATCACCCTGGAAGTGAAGAAATTGCTCTCATCTCAGTTTATGTTACTCCTTATTTGAAGACTTTGATCCCTTTTCAGACCTCTGCAGGCAGGGGTAAAAAAAATGTTCCAGCATAATGGCCTGGAACCTGACATTGATTCCCATCAGTGTTGGGTAGAGAGAGATTGCTATCCCTAAAAAGACCACATGTCGTTTCTCCTACAAGACAGATTCTCACATGAAACAATTATATATATATTTTTTGTCCCTTAACAGCAGTAATGCTTATTTATTTCCCAGACCTATGTCATGAGCATGCAGGCGTCGGACACAGTGAAGAACAACAAGTGTCTAAATCTTTATTTATATTCCACCACCAGGAAGATAGGAAACACCAGAGTGGCCAGTGACAAACACTGCCTTTCTCATCAAAGGACAACGCTGTGTGATCAAAAGAGTGAAGGGGAGGGCAGGGATTAAATCAAATTAGAGTCAGAGGGAAAAATAAAACACTCCACACCCCTCTCTGAAAATTGCGAGGCTGTTGGTAGACACTGCATGCTGCTTCTCCAGGCACACCCGGACCATGATACAATTATATTGGAGTCAACTAATCATAAACAATTGGGGCGGCTCGGTGGTTAGCACTACTGCCACAGACCCAGGTTCGATTCCAGCCTCGGGCGACTGTCATTCTCCCCGTGTCTGCATGGGTTTCCTCCCACAATCCAAGATGTACAGGTTAGGTGAATGCTAAATTGCCCATAGTGCTTGGGGTGTGTAGTCAGGGGTAAATGTAGAGCTATAGAGTCTGGGTAGGTTATTCTTCGGAGGGTCAGTGTGGACTTGTTGGGCTAAAGGGCCTGTTTTCACACTGTGGGGATCTATATATTAAAAAAAAATCCCTACCAAGTAGTGTCCATCAGCATCCCCAGTGGTGGAATAAGTGTGGTATTTGCCTTGATTGCCATCGTTGGTACACCACCTCTGCCGGTGTGTAGTTTGGGGAAAGAGTTGCTTGTCACCAACCTTCCATTTCCTACATTGTGTCAAGGATCTGTCAAATGGACTGGAGGATAGACCAAAGGTGAGTCTCAGCTGAAGAGACACTTGTTTGAATTAACAAGATAGTTTATTCTCTAATCAGACACAATTATTAAAGCCCCCTCAGGAGCTGTACAGAATACATCTACTCCCTGAGCAGGCTTGTGCAGAACTTCCTGTCTCCACCCATAGACAGGGTGTGAGATTATCAAAGTGAGTGCAGCTAATGCACCTTCATGGTTGACCTTTACACAAATTTAGTGAAACCATAAAGAACTGAAGGTTCAAAGTGACCCATTGCTCCCAAGCCTGCTACCCATCAGAAATATTTTTGTCTCCTCCCGTGCTCTTGAGGGGTACAAAATTTAAACTCAGTTTTTAAAAGAATTTGGAACTAAAATCTAGGTATTAGCAAAAAGTGCCAATAAAGTAATCACAATGTTCCTTTGGGGCGAGTGGTTAGCACTGCTGCCTCACAGCGCTAGAGACCCGGGTTCAATTCCCGCCTCAGGCGACTGACTGTGTGGAGTTTGCACGTTCTCCCCGTGTCTGTGTGGGTTTCCTCCGGGTGCTCCGGTTTCCTCCCACAGTCACAAAGATGTGCAGGTCAGGTGAATTGGCCATTGCTAAATTGCCCGTAGTGTTAGGTAAGGGGTAGATGTAGGGGTATGGGTGGGTTGCGCTTCGGCAGGGCGGTGTGGACTTGTTGGGCCGAAGGGCCTGTTTCCACACTGTAAGTAATCTAAAGGAGGAATAAAAATAAAATACCGTCGATGTTGGAAATCTGAAATGAAAACGCTAGGGAAATGCTCCGGAAACTTAGCAGGTCTGGCAGCATCTGTGCAGAGAGAATCGTAGTTAATGTTTTGAGTCCAGTATGACTCTTCTTTCAGAACCTTCTTGAGAGAGAGAGAAAGCGGTCAATCCTGTCCGACGTTAGATGCGACTCCAGCCCACGTGGAAAATCTCGGTGAATAGTGTCTTCCTCCTGAAATTTCAACAAGTCAAATAGAGAAATCATCATTGATCCACTCAGTAACAGCACTCTACAAGTGGACTGGCTGAATTTTCAATACTTTCGCCGCATTGTAACATGCTTGGTGGGGTGATTGTGAGAGGGGTGGGGGGAATGGGTGGTTGATGGTGTTTGGGGGCGAGGGTTGAATGACAAATTCTATCGTCCAGTTCCTAGTTGCTGGCACTATGGACCGGAAGTGTGGCAAATAACACTCTCTTGTCAATCGTGCGGCATTGGAAGACGCCTGAACCAACACATCCCAGTCCAACATTCACAGGTGATGACGATATCCGATTTGGATTAATTCTGGGAAAAGCTAAGGTGAAAAATCATCCCCAAGTTTTTATATTAAAATAGAGATCCCCAAATGGCAAAGAGCTATTCTCATCTGCTGTTCTAATCTAACATTGAAGGAAATAATGGTGTCAGTGTGCTTTTGAAGTTGCCCTCTGTTCCAAAAGGGACACTTACTCTGGACAGACCAGTCAGCTACAAGCCGTGAATCTGCATCAGTGAACATTCCTTTATAGAGCAACAATACATTGCAATTCCAACTTCTCTTATCGGTGCTTGCAAGATGCTCGCAAAACTCATCAATCTTAAGTAGAAGGGAATGTGTGCTAAGTATCAATCTAGCACAGGCCGGCTTCATTCTGAGAACCTACAATCCCGGTTCTGCAGAGAAATGAGTCATTCATTCCTTCAGGTTAAATTCAAAACAGCAATTCCAATGCTTCCTACAATGACCTGACCTGGCATGGAGACACTGGAAACCAGAGAGAAGCTGTCAGCTCCTTTAAAGGAAAAACAGATTGAGAATACATCTGCAAACTGGTCGATCCAGGAGATCTGTTTGAGGTAATGGTCTTTCTTTTTAAAGGTACATGAACACGTAGAAATATCAGCAGGGCATAATTGCACGCATGGTCGAACAGGCTGTAGCGTGATATTGAATGCTGGAACACAGGCACTCGATGCTGTGATGCAGAATGGTGTATATGTCACTGAGGAGAAATCATCATATCCAAATGCACACTATCAGCACGTTTAACTAAATCAAATAAACATGTCATACTCCCTGAGCAACAGACAGCGAGGGCAATTGATATGTGGGTGGCATCTACAGGGACTAGCTCTAACAGGTGATCTGATCAAACAGGGGCTAGAAATACTTGCAACCATTTGGCTTTGTTCCAAAAAGCTTGATCATTTTGCATAAGTTCCACGGCAGACGACAACAGGGCAGTAAAGTCAGAGAGAATGCCAAGAGACTGAAGTTGGATGATTCAGCAGTGAGGAAATTGGAGTCGAAATGTCATGGAATCGGAAAACGAATAATCAATGGTTTAGCTGTGTTCATTCTGAAGCGCCAAGAGACAAGGTTAAAAAGAGTTTGGGGGGAGTAGAGAGTGAGGGTTTTATTCAGGACACAGCACTGAGAGGAGGCAGGAAGTTGAAAAAGCGTGGGGCGTGGCTGAGTCTGAAGAACGATGTGGAGATGCCGGTGTTGGACTGGGGTGAACAAAGTTAAAAGTCACACAACGCCAGGTTATAGTCCAACAGGTTTATTTGGATGCACAAACTAGCTACCTGACAAAGTAGCAGTGTTCCGAACGTTTGTACTTCCAAATAAACCTGTTGGACTATAAACCTGGTGTCTTGCGATTTTTAACGAGTCTGAAGAAATCCAAGCATGACGACACTGGGAAACAGCACGGTTATTGGTTGGTGAGAAGTTGCTGTCTCCAACTAGCTAAGCTTGAGCTCCAAAGTTTTTTGAACTTGAGCTGGAGTCTCCGTTGTGGATCGCGAGGCAGAATGCTACAGGAGTATCAGATAGAAGCATATGGGCAGCAAGGGAATGGAGAATGTAAAAAAGTCTGAGTAAACCCTTTGAACCTATCACGCCTGCCAATCAGTATTCCATTCTGAAAACAAGTTGAACATGGTGGTTCTATAGAGAGTGCAGCCAGACAGAAGTCCATGGCACCAATAGCTACACAGGGGAGGAGGAAGGAGAATGGAAAGGCAATAGTCATAGGGAATTCCTTAATCAGAGGATCACATTGGCATTTCTCTTACAATCTGCAAAGCTGGACTTTTTATTCCTCTTTTTTCTAATTTTCTTACCCGAAGAACTTGTGCTGAAGAATGTGCAGAAGGAATTCCTGAAGAAGGGCTCATGCCCGAAACGTCGATTCTCCTGCTCCTTGGATGCTGCCTGACCTGCTGCGCTTTTCCAGCAACACATTTTTCAGCTGAAGAATGTGTACCTAGACAACTTGTACCTATGATGGTGTCTATGTGGCAATGTTTCACTGTACTCTCATGTGACAATAAAGTTAATTCAAATTATCTACATTAATGTCCTAGGCATGAATTAAGAGATTTGATCAGCAAGATTGTAGATCACATGATCCCTACAGTACAGAAACAGGCCATTAGGCCCAACAAGTCCACACCAACTCCTCCGAAGAGTAACGCACCTACCCAGACCCATTTCCCCTCCCACATTTAACCCTGAATAATGCACCTACACATCCCTGAGCACTATGGGCAATTTACCTAATCTGCACATCTTTGGACTGTGAGAGGAAACTCACATAGACACAGGGAGAATGTGCAAACTCCACACAGATGGGCGCCCAAGCCTGGAATTGAACCTGGGTCCCTCGTGCTGTGAGGCAGCAGTGCTAACCACTGTTTTGAGCCCTACAGGATGATAAAAATTGGCTGAAAGGTGGAAAATGGAGTTTAATCCTGAAAAGTGTGAGGTGATGCACTTTGGAAAAAGTAACAAGTCAAAGGAGTGAATGATGAATGGTAAGATCCTGAAAAGTATAGAGGGTTAGAGGGACTTTTGTACACAGGTCCACGAAGACAATACAAGTGCATAAGGTGGTTAAGAAAGCGTTATGAGATGCTTGCCTTTATTGGTCAAGGCATTGAATACAGGAGCAGGGAGGTTACGATGGAGCTGTATATCACTACTTAGACCACAGCTGGAGTACCATGTGCAGTTCTGGTCATCACTCTGTAGGAAGGATGTGATTACACCAGAGACACTGCAGGGCAGATTTATCAGGATGGTGCCTGGGGTGGAGTGTTTCAGCTATGAAGAGAGACTAGATAGGCTGGGGTTGTCTGGTCAAAGGAAAACAAGGTCGAGGGGCACATAACTGAAGTGTATAAAATTATGAGGGGCGTAGATAATGTAGATTTTCCCTTAGTGGATGGGTCAATAACCAAGGACATCAGCTAAGGAGGGTTAGTGGGGATTTAAGGAAGGTTTTCTTCACCCAGAGTGTGATGTGCATCTAGAATCCGCTGACTGAAAGGGAGTGCCTTAAAACATTTAAGAATTATTTGGATGAATGTTTGAAATACCACAACATACAAAGTTATAGGCCAAGTGGTGGGAAATGGGACAAAAGTAATAGTGCGCTTGATGACCATCATGTATATGCTGGGCTCCATGCTACAAAACTCCATGTCTTAATGCCAATTTAGTGCATTATTGAAGAAGTTGATGACTCATCTTCCCTCACAAGTAGATGTAAAGGATCCCTTTACTGGCACTTTGTTTGAGGAAGATGATAGCTTTTCTCTCAATTATCCTGGCTAATATGTATCTTCAACTTACATCACTAAAACAAGCAATCTAGTCATTATCATGTTGCTGTTTGTGTGATCTTATTCTATGCTAATGAGTTGTTACATTTCCCACATTACAACAGCGGCTGCACTTCCAAAATACATAATTGGCTGTGAACCACTTCGAGGTGTCCTGAATTTACAAAACATGTTTCCTCATGTGATCTCAATATTGTTACTCTCACAGCAGAAACATGTGTTCTGTGAGCTTTCCATGCATTTGCTGTTATGATTAAAAGCAGAATGTGAGAGTGCTTTTTGATTGTTGAAAGCAACACTCTTTTTATTACAGAGCAGTGGTAGATGGTAAGTAATTAAACAAATGAAGTGCAATTCTCTGTCTGAGAGAGCATGCGTATGGCATTTCAAAATGCACATGTACTGGGAATAGTTTCATCGAACATAGCCAGTCTTGATTAGATTCCCTACAGTGTGGAAACAGGCCTTTCGGCCCAAGTCCACACCGACCCTCCAAAGAGTAACCCGCCCAGACCCATTTCTCTCTGACTAATGCCCGTAACACTATGGACAATTTAACATGACCAATTCACCTGAAATGCACACCTTTGGACTGTGGGAGGAAACCAGAGCATCCGGTTTGCACTGGGAGAATATGCAAACTCCACACAGAAACTCCAAAGGAAACACAGTTGTGACCTTTTCACACTATCTAAATAACAAAGTTCCTTATCCTAGAATCATTTTTAAAAATTGGTTCTGCAATTCTTTCCAGCGCCTTGACACCCTTCCTATAGCATGGCACCCAGAACTGAATGCAGTATTGTAGTTGAAATTGAACCTATGTGTGATACAAGTGCAACATAACCTGCTTAGCTGCCTATTTTATGCCCTTATCAATAAGGCTTTGGATGCATGTTTTATTAACCATTCTCTTACCCCATCCTGACACCTTCAATATTTTATGCACATTTACATCCAAGTCCCTCTGCTCCTGCATCCCTTTTTCGAATTAAACCCATTATTTTATATTGCCCTTCTTCATTTATCCTTCCAAAATGAATCACTCCACACTTCTCTTCATTGACTTTCACCTGCAACTTTTCTGTCCATTCCACAAAACTGCCTGTGTCTTTTTGTCGCTCTACACCATATGTCTCACTTCAAAATGCTGTCAAGTTTCATATCCACGATGTGGAGGAGCCAGTGTTGGTCTGGGGTGGCAAAAGTTAACAATCACACAACATCGGTTTATAGTCCAACAGGTTTATTTGAAAGCACTAGCTTTCGGAGTGCTGCTCCTTTATCAGATAGCTGTGGAGCAGGACCATAAGACACAGAATTTATAGCAATGACCACAGTGTCATGCAACTGAAACGATGTATTGAATAAACCGAGATTGCTGTTAAGTCTTTCATCTTTTAGAACGAGTTGCAGGTTCGGGTTCATTAATATGAAAATCCCAGAACTTCTTTTAAGTCACATTCTCGAGATAACTAAAGATTATAAAATGTATCTGCAAATATAATTCTGCAAATGCAAATTCACACCATAGACTTATATGTATGTGTGCATGCATGAGACAGAGAGTGTGAGTGCGTGCATATGAATGTGAGCGCACATGAAATTGTGTATGTTTGCATGTGTGCATGCTTGGTAAAGTGTATGTGTGAGTGCGATGGAGTATAAGCCTGTGAGAGGGTGTATGCGTGAGTGTGAGTGTGGTGTGTGTATATGTGTGTGTATGAGAGAGAACATGTGTATGAGAGAGGCTCTGCGTGAGTGTGTGAGTATATAAGAGTGTGTGTGTGTATGTGTGCTTATGTGTATGTGTGTGTGAGAGAGAGTGTACAGTCTGTAGTGTGACATGAACCCAAGGTCCCAGTAAAGGCCACCCTCATGGGTACCAAACTTGGCTATCAGCCTCTGCTTGGTCACTTTGCATTGTGGCCTGTCCCGAAGTCCGCCTTGGAGGACGGTCACCCGAAGGTTCTGAGGCCAAAGGTTCCTAACCGCTGAAGTGTTCCCCGACTGGAAGGGAACACTCCTGGCTGGCGATTGTTGTATGGTGTCCATTCATCCATTGTCGCAGTCTTTGCTCGGTCTCCCCAATGCTACATGCCTCAGGGCATCCTTGCCTGCAGCGTATGAGGTATCGTTGGACGAATCACTTGAATACTTGCCGCGTACGTGGTGGGTAGTGTTCCCATGTATCACATTTTGTATCACCAGCAAGGTTTGAAATTGTGCCCTGTATGTCAAGGTCTAGAACATTAATAAGTAAAGACTGACTCCTGAGGAAGTCCATCACAAATCAGCCTGAAAAATAACCATCAGCAGCACCTTGTTTCCTGTCACTCAGCTGACCTCCTTAACCAATGCTGCCACCCCTCTCCCTTTCCTATCTTTCCAGTGCACCTCGTATCCAGGAATATTTAGCACCCAGTCCAACTTTTCTTTGAGCCAGTTCTTTGTTATAGCAATATCTGTGCCTATTACTCACCAATTGCAAGATGTAGTCATGTCGTTGCTATATCTAACAGGATCCTCGAAACACTAGGGGATGATCGGACCGTTACACTTCAGATAATTGCATCCCATTTATGAGTTTTTCTGCATTTGTTGATCAATGTATTATAACAGATTCCTGGGACCTTTTGCAAATTCTGAATGACGACGTAATCTATTAGTGCTATTGTTGCAGAAAATGAGATTTGTGATGGACTTCCTCAGGAGTCAGTCTTTACTTATTAATGTTCTAGACCTTGACATACAGGGCACAATTTCAAACCTTGCTGGTGATACAAAACGTGATACATGGGAAGACTACCCACCATGTACGCGACAGGTATTCATGTGATTCGTCCAACGATATCTCATTTGAAGTGCATTTTCTGCAACAATAGCACTGATAGATTACGTCGTCATTCAGAATTTGCAAAAGGTCCCAGGAATCTGTTAGTACAGAATAACAGAATTGTTACGACACAAGAGGAGGCCATTTGGCCCATCATGCTTGTACCCAATCTATTACCTAGTGCCAATAGACAGCATGGTGGCTCAGTAATTAGCACTGCTGCCTCACAGCACCAGGGACCCAGGTTCAATTCCAGCCTCAGATGACTGTGTGGAGTTTGCATGTTCTCCCTGTGTCTGTATGAGTTCCCTCCAGGTGCTCTAGTTTCCTACCAGAGTCCAAAGGTGTGCAGGTTAGGTGGGTTGGCCATGCTAAAATTGCCCATAGTGTTCAGGAATATGTAGGTTAGTGGAATGGGGCTGGGTGGGTTTCTCATCAGAGGGTCAGTATGGACTTGTTGGTTCAAAGTTTGGGAGAAGATTTGTAGCTCGGGTGCTCATTGTTGTGGTTCTGTTCGCCAAGCTGGGAATTTGTGTTGCAGACGTTTCGTCCCCTGTCTAGGTTTTCATCCTCAGTGTTTGGGAGCCTCCTGTGAAGTGCTTCTGTGATGTTTCCTCCGGCATTTATAGTGATTTGTATCAGCCGCTTCTGGTTGTCAGTTCCAGCTGTCCGCTGCAGTGGTCGGTATATTGGGTCCAGGTCGATGTGCTTATTGATTGAATCTGTGGATGAGTGCCATGCCTCTAGGAATTCCCTGGCTGTTCTCTGTTTGGCTTGTCCTATAATAGTGGTGTTGTCCCAGTCAAACTCATGTTGCTTGTCATCTGAGTGTGTGGCTACTAAGGATAGCTGGTCGTGTCGTTTCGTGGCTGGTTGGTATTCATGGATGCGGATCGTTAGCTGTCTTCCTGTTTGTCCTATATAGTGTTTTGTGCAGTCCTTGCATGGGATTTTGTACACTACATTGGTTTTGCTCATGTTAGGTATCGGGTCCTTTGTCCTGGTGAGTTGTTGTCTGAGAGTGGCTGTTGGTTTGTGTGCTGTTATGAGTCCTAGTGGTCGCAGTAGTCTGGCTGTCAGTTCAGAAATGTTTTTGATGTATGGTAGTGTGGCTAGTCCTTTGGGTTGTGGCATGTCCTCATTTTGTTGTCTTTCCCTTAGGCATCAGTTGATGAAATTGCGAGGGTATCTGTTTTTGGCGAATACATTGTATAGGTGTTCTTCTTCCTCTTTTTGCAGTTCTGGTGTACTGCAGTGTGTTGTGGCCCTGTTGAATAGTGTCTTGATGCAATTTCTTTTGTGTGTGTTGGGGTGGTTGCTTTCGTAGTTCAGGACTTGGTCTGTGTGTGTGACTTTCCTGTAAACCTTTGTGGTGAATTCTCCGTTCGGTGTTCCCTGTACCATCACGTCTAGGAATGGGAATTGGTTGTCCTTTTCTTCCTCTCTAGTGAATCGGATTCCTGTGAGTGTGGTGTTGATGAACACCAACTAGCCCTGAAACAACATGACCAGCTATCCTTAGTAACCACACACTCAGATGACAAGCAACATGAGTTCAACTGGGACAACACTACTATTATAGGACAAGCCAAACAGAGAACAGCCAGGGAATTCCTAGCGACATGGCACTCATCCACAGATTCAATCAATAAGCACATCGACCTGGACCCAAAATACCGACCACTGCAACTGACAGCTGGAACTGACAACCGGAAGCGGCAGATTCAAACCACTACAAGTGCCGGAGGAAACATCACAGAAGCGCTTCACAGGAGGCTCCCAAGCACTGAGGATGTCACCTAGACAGGGGACGAAATGTCTGCAACACAAATTCCCAGCTCGGCGAATACAACCACAACAATGGACTTGTTGGGCCAAATGGCCTGTTTCCACATTGTAGGAGTTCTATTCTAATATCTTGCCTTTTCTTCACATCCCTGTACACCATTTTCCATCCAAATAGCCATCCAGTGCTCCCTTGAATACCTCAATTCACTGCCTCCCCACATTTCCAGGCAGTGCACTACACACTTTTTTTTCTCTCACGTCAGCCTTGCATTGTTTGCATATAGTTAAAAATCACACAACACCAGGTTATAGTCCAACAAGTTTATTTGAAAGTACAAACTTTCGGAGCACTGCTCCTTCGTCAGGTAGCTATCACTCTAATGTGTGCGGTCTTTTTTTTTCTTTTACAGGTAGGAAGAGCTTCTCCCAATCTATTCTGTCCAGCCTCCTCATGATTTTGAAAACCTGAGTCAAATCTCCTTTCAGCCTTTTTTGTTTCCAGAACAGTCCCAACTTCTTCAATCTCTCCTCATCACTGTGGTTCCTCATCCCTGGAACCATTCTTGTGAAATGCTTTTGTGCTCCCTCCAATGTATTCACAACTTTTCTATAATTTGGCTTCCACAACTGCACACAGTACTTCAGTTGAGGTCCAACAAGTGTTTTGTACAAGTTCAGCATCACCTCCTTGCTCTTGTCATCTGTGCCCCTGTTCATGTGTCCCCTGCAGACCAAGATCCAAAACATTAATATGTATCAGGGAAAACAGGGGCTCAATACTGAGCCCTGGGAATTCCACTACAAACCTTCCTCCAGCCTGAAAAACTTCCCTGGATCATGATTCTGTCACACTGAATGTTACTTCTGTCCCTTGCATACCATGACCTATAACATTCCTCACAAGTCAGTTGAGTGTCAATGTATCAAATTTCTTCTAAAAATCCATGTATACCAGATCAACAACATTGTCCTTAGTGAGACTTTCTATTACCTCTTCAAAAAAACTCCAGTTAACAAAAGGAGACAGTGAGGACTGCAGATGCTGGAGATCAGAGTTGAGCATGTGGTGCTGGGAAAGCACAGCAGGTCAAGCAGCATCCAAGGAGCAGGAGAATCGATGTTTCGGGCATAAGCGCTTCATCAGGATTGTGGGCAGGAGCTGAGAGATAAATGGGATGGGGTGAGCTTGGGGGGGGGTGGGGAAGGTGGCTGAAAAAGCGATGGGTGGTGAAGGTGAGGGAGAAGGTGATAGGTTGGAGGGGGGATTGGTGGACAGGTCCGGAGGGCAGTGCCGAGTTGGAGGCTTGGGACTGGGATAATGTGGGGGTAGGGGAAATGAGGAAGTTGTTGCAATCCACATTTATCCTGTGTGGTTGCAGGGTCCTGAGGCGTTCTTCCTTCAGGCATTGGGTGGTAACCGTTTGGGGGTGGAGGAGGCCCAAGACCTGCATGTCCTTGACGGAGTGGGAGGGGGAGTTGAAGTGTTCAGCCACAGGGCAGTGGGGTTGGTGGGTGCAGATGTCCTAGAGATGTTCTCTGAAACAATCCACAAGAAGGCGTCTTGTCTCCCCGATGTAGAGGAGACCACACCGGGTGCAGTAAATGACATTGGTAGAGGTACAGGTAAATTTCTGACAGATGTGGAAGGATTCCTCGGGGCCTTGGATGGAGGTGAGGGGAGTGGCGTGGGTGCAGGTTTTGCACTTCCTGCGATGGCTGGGCTTATGCCCGAAATGTTGGTTCTTCTGCTTCTCGGATGCTGCCTGACCTGCTGTGCTTTCCCAGCAACACACTCTCGACTCTGCACTCCAGCATCTGCAGTCCTCACTTTCTTTCAGTTAATAAAAAAATGATTTCCCCTTTTAGAAATCCATGCTGACTCTTCGTAATCAATGCATTTACATTGGGTTTAGACAAGATTCGGTTGCTTTGGAAAGTTTGGAAACCTTCCATTTTTCAATCCAATATAGATTTCACCATCAGTCCACAATATATAGGAGCAGAATTTAACCATTCACATATCAAGTTTGTTCAGCTATTCGATCACGGCTAACAGGTTTCTCAACACCATTTTTCTGCTTTCTCCCTGTAACCCTCAAACTCCTTACTATTCAAGTAAGTATTTAAGTATCTATCTCTGTCTTAAATACATGTAAGACTTGTCCTTCATTGCCCTTTGCAACAATGAGTTCCATAGAGTCACTACCCTCTGGCTGAAGAAATCCCTCCTCATCTCAGTTCGAAAGGGTCGTCCCTTCACTCTGAGGCTGTGCCCTCGGGTCCTAGTCTCTCCTCCTAGTGGACCCATCTTCTCCTCATCCACTCGATCCAGGCCTCTCAATATTCTGTAAGTTTCATCATTGCAATACTGGAAGAGACACGAAGATCCTTCAACTCAAAGGCTCTGGAGATCATTAAACATGAGGCGACCAGTGAAATGTTCCTTGTTGGATGGAGCTGTCAAGCTGAATATCCAGCAGACCCAGGAAGATAAGCAAATATAACTCACAAACCTTGTGAAATGAATAGATAAACTTACATTAGTGATGCCAATGTGTGAATAACTTCGGCAAAAAAAAAAGTCTGGCAGAAACCAACATTGTCAGTGGATAACTAATTGTATAATGGAAACGATTAAATTTATGGTGGAGTAAAGGAAGTAATATTGTCATAACAAAATCTGGGCAATTGACGATGATTCTTATAGTACACTTCAGCACTTTGCTAAATCAATACCTTTTCCCGAACAACTTTCTAAGAGCTGGTGCCATTATTTTCTTCCAATAAAGCAATAACTTCCATTTATATAGCATCAAGCATTACCAAGCAAAATCCAATGCCAAGCCACCAGAGATGTGAGAATTGGTCGGTTTTAAAGAGCATCATAAAGGGGAAGAATGAGGTTATGAGGTAACTTAAAAGCTCAGGGCCCTGGCATCTGAAAGCTCCATTGGTGCAACAGTTAAAATCAGGGAAGTGTAAGAGGCCCTGATGGTGGGGTCTAGATTTCCTGTACATTTGGAGGAGGTTATAGAGATGGGAGCAATAAGGGATTTGTAAACCAGGATTAACTTTTTAATATATAACACAAGGTAATCAAGTGCCTTGTTATCAGATACTGACCACTTCTACAAAGAAAACAACACTTGGGAACTCTTGAGAAACAGGCGCTCAACAAAAGACTATGCTTAAGCCAAGTTAATGTAGGCTTCCTGTTGCAGACAACTTCCAGCTGAATAGTTTTACTGGCGCCACTGAATGTATTGATAGAAAGCCAAGGGAGATGTGACAGAGCTGATTGTCCTCGGTCTGCTGCTCAACAAGTACATGATTCAGGGCTGCTGGGCAGAGGAAACCGCCTGGCCCCCACCCTTTCATTGTGCCTGGTGCAGGACTTCTGGGTGCACACCCTCTCTCCATTGAGTAAGCTGGAAATCTTGTCCTGAAGCAGGTAAATGCTCATTAAGGCTAATGCACATGTCATTCCTAACTATACGTTAGACTGACAGAAAGGGGTTCTGGATTTTTGGTGCTGGAAGAGCACAGCAGTTCAGGCAGCATCCAAGTAGCTTCGAAATCGACATTTCGGGCAAAAGCCCTTCATCAGGAAGGGGTATCAGACCACCTTGCACATCGCTAGAACTTGGGTGGGGGGGGGGTCCAGCAGACAGAAAGCCTGAAAAGGTATTCTCTCGAGGGTCAGGATTTTCAATCAGATCATAAAACCCCCAGAGAGGCAAAGGGGGGGGGGGGGGGGGGGGTGTTAGGGAGGACGTTGCAATGAGGCAGCAATGAAGGGAGACCAGTCTGAGCTGGAATCCACCTTGCTGCTATTTTTGGCAGTGAGAATGAGTTCATCACATCATACGTGGAGTGCCATTCTTTGAGATGTTTCTGTTGTAGCTTGAAGGAAAGGCCGTGCGGCTGAGTTACAGCAAAAGGTTCAGTCCTGATACAGTGAGGCTGCTGTCTTCTCCCAGCCCATGCTGGGATCCATTTATAAATAGAACGGAAGTGTAAAAGCCTGATGGCTAACTTCTTCATTGTGAAGGCAGTCTTACAGAAGTCTGAGGAAATCTTGAATCAGATGGGAGGAATGTTTGGAAAATATCTCTGCCAGATGGACTGATGGCTTTCCAGGCTGTTAAATTTTCATTTGGACACCAGTGCCACACATCTGGTTAGAATTGTAATTCAAGTAAATAAGCTCCTCACAGCATTGAACTTTATGGAAGTGGAAAGACTTCCAGAAGTTTTAATGCTTCAGGGACAACATAGTGTGTTGGATTGTGAATGTAGGTTGGGATTACGCGTGTTTTGACTGACAGGTTAGCTAAACGAGAATGGTTAAGGGTTCCTGTAAGGACAACTCAGATCACCATTTGAGCAGGTTTCCTAATGTTTCAGTACACCAGTAAGTTAGAAGGCCATGGGAAGCTGCCTCAATGGCCACAACAAAATGTTTATTTTCTCCCCTGAAAGCAACAAATGCTAGAGATCACAGCAGGTCAGTCAGCATCCATGGAGAGAAAGCAAGCTAACGTTTCAAGTCCACATGACTCTTCATCAGAGATCTGACCCGCTGTGACCTCCAGCACTGGTTGTTTTCAGTATAGATTCCAGCATCTGCAGTAACCACAGTGACCGCCCTCGGATGTTCTTGCATATCATGGTGGTTTTGTGGATGCAAGGTTGTTGTTGTATTGATAGTCACTCAGACACCCATGTCGCCCATACCCTTGGCTGGTGGTCAATAAACAGAAAATGATGCAACGGATGTTTTGAAAATCATTGGTCATTGATAAACCAATAGTTCAGCACCCATCATCAAGTTGCAAGCTTAGTGTTGCTGTTCCAGCAACTGCAGCAAGATTCTGATTCCTGGTCTTGCCAGGCTCTTCAACTGACTATAAATCATATACATGGTGGCCACTTCTGGTTTGACTGTTAAGTCATTTCTATAAACATTGCACTAGGGGCCTTTGCAATTGCATGTTTATCTCAAACTCGTTTGCATATTGAAAAACAATTCACTGTTTGTACTTTAGCATAGCATAGCACCCAAAATTAGAATAGTTGAAGATAACTCCTGTCTCATGTTTTTTGAAGTGGAAAAAGAATCAAAGTTTTATTTAGAAGCTGCTAAGTTCAATACTTCTAAAAATTTCAGGAGTGGGAAAAGTGACATAGTTTTCTACAAAGAAACAAGTCAAATTAAGTTGCATTTCTAAATCACATGTGTAAAATAATCAACAGTACACTGCCACAGCAAACTGAAGTGAACGTTATTCCAATTTCTCTTGAACTACCCGCAATTTTCCAAAGATTCCAACTCATTTGATGACAGAGACTTGCTCTTCAGAAATTGCATGCTCACTACCCTAATATGGTGTTTAAGTAAAATTATGTCTTGACTTTTTTTTTAAAAGTGCCCAAGGTTTGTGCCAACAGCTGTCTCGCAGTTGCTTCACAAACATGTTCAGAATACAGGGGTACCCATTATGACTCAGCGCTGTAGACTTGGAGACTGACTGATGTCAATTGGAATGTGGGAAGAGATTTCAGACTGTCTCAGTTTAGTTCGCAATATATAAGGCAGCAAATGGATCAAATGTGACTGTCCAGTGCAGCTGACAAACTCCAGCAGCCACAAGGGATTAGAGACTTCTCAAGGTTAGAGCTTTATGAATGAAGGCATTCAAAGTAAATAGGGTCTGAAGTATAACTTTATAGTGGGAGAATTGACCTCAGTAGCTGTGCACTGACTGAATACAGTTGTCTGAAATGTAGAAAGGATTTTGCAAAGGGAATTGAAATCACGATGAAGGAAAATAGTTCTCTGCACATATTGTGTAATCATTTGCTTGCTAACATTTACCTAGAGTTCAGGGTTATACCATAAATTTGAGATAAATTAGGTAAAGTGGTGTCAGGAGTACCTGTTAAGTGAACAAAGTTACTTTAATAGGAGCTGACTCTCCATCTTGATCTACTTGCCCACTAAGAACACAGAATGGTTGCAGTATAGAAAGAGGCCATCCAACTTGTCTAATCCATGCTAGTTCTCTGCAAGAGTAGCTCAGCTAGATGCACTCTCCTCCCTTTCCCTATCATTCTGTTTTTTCTCCCTTGTAAGCCACATTTGAGTGTTCCTCTACCTCACACTCAGATGGTGCATTTCAGATCCTGATCACCTATATGTTTTTCCTCACATTTCATTGGTTCTTTTGCCAATTACCTTCAGTCAGTGTTCTCTGGCTCTCAACTCTTCCACCAATGAAACTGCTTCTCCTTATCTGCTCTGTCCACCTCTGTCTCTGTCCAGCTCTGTCTCTAAGCCCAACTGATCTGAACAAATCTCTTCTCAACCTTCTCTCCTTCAAGAACTGCAACTTTCGAAGTCATCCACATAAATAAAGACCTTCATTGCAGGAACCATTCTTTTCATCATTACAAATGTATGCTGGCTGGATCTTTTACCTTGTCAAAAGAAACAATCTTGTTAGTTAGTGAATTTGCCTTGAAAAGTAAAAAATTGTGGCTATCTTAATAAATCCAGACTTGTACATGTGACTGTTAATTTTGCCCTGAATTATCACATCTAAATATTTTCTATCACTGAGTTTAAACTGGCTGGATTTATTGTGTTTTTTTATTAAACAAGGATGCACTATTTGTGAATCTCTAATTCTCTAGCACCATCTCTGAAATGAGGGAAAATTAGAATACTGTGATCCTGCTCCACAACCACCTGATGAAGGAGCGTCGCTCCGAAAGCTAGTGCTTCCAAATAAACCTGTTGGACTATAACCTGGTGTTGTGTGATTTTTAACGTCGTCTACCCCAGTCTAACTCTAACACCTCTACATCATAGAATGTTGTGAACAAAACTCCACAACTTCTAGCCTGTGCAACCTCAGATGCCTCTGATTCAATCTTGGTTAACCCATGAATATAAAAATAGCATCTGTTTGTAAACTGGACTGGATGCACGCTTCTTTCACTTAAACACCTCTTCAATTCACACTCAGCTGGAATGTATAAATAATTGGAGGTAAGATTTGATAAGGAAAACACGAGCTGCAACAGATATGTTGAGGTGAACATTTACAATACGTCAGCGAAATGATGAGAGAGAGAGACTTTTGTTCTTCTCCACTTCATTGTCTCAACCATCTTGAAAATGTCTAATTATCCCACTGCATTCCTATCCTCGTCACTTTACCGATAGTTCTCACCATTTTCCATTCAGCAAATCTGATGTCTTCAAAACCTGTCAGCCTCTTTCGAACCTGATCTCCAATTTACTGAAAAGAGACAGACATGCCATTGAACTGTTGTTGTCCTTCATTCATCAGGACAAATGCAAGGACGACAAATTTTACAAAGACCACAACAATTTAAGCTTAAAGAGAAAAAGGGCTGATTGTTCAGTATCTCAACTTTGATTGGCCTGCATGGAGGAAGCAACATGTAGTCTCCTGGGTAATCCAAAGAAGGGATGAAGTATGAAAATATTCCTGACATTTGCAGGGATATGCTTCTAGCAAGCACAAATGAGTCACATTACGAGCTTGACCGATTACCTTAAACTGGATTTTAGTATAGCTACTGGTGCACTCAGATTTCTTTAGCAAGTGCTGCCCAATAGCAGACTCACATGTCACGAGAGACACTTTGTTTAGAACTTTGCAAGTCCACACTGATTGAGTATAGTCTGTATCTGCCTGTTACAGTCAATTTGTTCCCAAGCTGACAAATACCTTCTGGCTTGATTTTTGATTTTGATTTCATTTTGATTTGGTTTATTACTGTCATGTGTACCAAAGTGAAGTGAAAAGCATTTTCTTGTGTGCTTTAAAGGCAGATCATACAATACAAGTGCATAAGGGTAACCGAACAGAGTGCTGGATACAATGTGACAGCTGCTGAGAAGATGCAGAGAGAGGTCAACATTAACATTTAACAGTCGAGAGCGTGATGCTGGAAAAGCACAGCACGTCAGGCAGCATCCGAGGAGCAGGAGAACATTTAACAGGTCCTTCAAAAGTCTGATGACAGCGGGGAAGAAGCTGTTCTTGAATCTGTTCGTACGTGCATTTTATAGCTTCTACCCCACTGCGGAGGGTTGAATGCCTCAACCTGGGTCTAAGTTTTTGGGATGCAATTCATCCAATCCTGGTTTATAACATAGGGACAGGAATTGCCCAATTGTAGTAGTAGTAGTAGTAATAATAATATAATAATAATAATAATAATAATATACCCAGAATGAAATCAATCTAATACTACAACAATGTAACACTTGGATGAAGGTTCAACAGTAGTATGTTTGCAGTAGACAGGACAGCTCTGGATTTGGACATCTGTTCATTCTCACTTCACTGCTGCCAGAAAGTTGTACCCCTGCCTATTAATGTTCATAGGAGGGTTGTAGCAGAATGCTGACTAACTAACTGACATGGTATCCTCTAATTTGTTCTCCTGTCAAAGCAAGCAAAGGGAATTCCTGTTCTGGAATATTATAGGCTGATCAAGAAAATGTCAACATTATAACTGTCGGCACATAGCCCATTAATCGATTGTTACAAAAGAGAAAGAGGAGACTAAGAAAGCATAAACAGGAGCCCTTAAATGCTTGCAGGTCCAAATAGCACAAATGGGATTTTTTGAACCTAACTCTGTATCGAGAAGATCTGAGAACCTCCAGATGAACATCTCCCATAGGGTGAGGAGGTAATTGAGTATTTTACTGGCGTCAGCATCAGGATATTGCATGCATGTGTGAAGGGCTTCATAGGAGGCTAATTTTAACTAGCTGCACATGGGTGAGCGACTATGTAAAACCCATTCAGAATATCGGATAAATAAAAACCTAAAAGAACTGCGGATGCTGTAAATCAGAAACAGAAACAGAAGTTGCTGGCAAAGCTCAGCAGGAGCATCTGTGAAGAGAAATTCGAGGTAACATTCTGGGTCCGTTAACTCTGATTTCTCTTCACAGATGCTGCCAGACCTGCTTTTCCAGAATACTGGATGGCCCTGTTACATGTGTGGAAATCCAGTATTGTAGATGTCCACCATTTTCTAGTCAGTCAAACGTGACCCACTCTCCACCTACTAATTGCTCATAACCAATTAAAAAATGTGAGTGGTTATTCCCATTGTAGACCAGGCAATTATTTGGTTTGGTAGCTGTCTGTTGATAAATTATATAAGAAAGATCATCTATAACAACTGCCAACTTGCCCAAGTTCGACCCTTCCAGTTAGTCTTCCTTAATCCCAGCAGCTGCTTGGTTGAGTGTTGTTTGGATGCATGTGTGTGTGATTTAAATAAGATATTCCTAGCAACTCCCTGGAGGTTATTACAAATGTTCCATTGTACCACAGACTGAGACATTCGACTACATTATGTCTGATTGTGAATTCGTTCTCATGAATGTCGTAGCTTGTCCAAATGCATCAAAACTCCATAGGTCCCTTCTGAGGAACCTACCCTCTCCTGATTAGAAAAATTAAATCTGTAAATCAAAATAAAGTACCTTCGTGCTGTATTCAATTGAAAGCTATAACTCTTTGAAGTAAAATTACACAGATTTCACAAGTCATAAATTAAAGAGTATTGCTGTCGTGGATTCTATAATTCACATTTAAACAACCTACACATTTGCAATTCTACAGACTACATGTCTACGACATACAAGTGAGTTCTCCAAACTACAAATCTTGACATGAATCTTACTGTTGGGCATCGAAATAGGAACAGTAACTGCACAAACAATCACAAACACAACTGTTTGTGAGAGTTATTGGTGGTAGCCAGCTCGATTGTAGGCAATGATGCAGTAGTAATGTCACTGGACATTAATTCCAGAGTCTTTTATTCCTGATGAAGGGCTTTTGCCCGAAACGTCGATTTCGCTGCTCGTTGGATGCTGCCTGAACTGCTGTGCTCTTCCAGCACCACTAATCCAGTAATTCCAGAGTGCCAGGCCATTATACAGGGGAAATGTGTTTGAATCCTACTATGGAAGCTGGGGGAGTTTTGAATGCAATGAAAATCTGCATTCAAAGCTGTTCTAAAGTGTACTGATTGCTATAAATAACTCTTGGGTTTACTGAAGCCATTTAGAGAAGAAAATCTGCCATTCTTACCTGGTCTGGCCTACATCTGACTGCAGACCACAGCAATGTTATTGAAACCTAACCGCCTTTTGAAATGGCTCAGCAGGGCATTCAATTCGGGGGCATTTTGGGATAGGCACCCAATGCAGCGATACCAAATCCCATGGGCAAATAAAAAGAATTTTACAATTGCGAGAGGGTTGTGAAGGGTTAATCTCTGGTGAGCCAACCTTTTGCTTGTGTGTTTAGGTTATCTCAAGTGCTGGCAGAATCCTCCCCATTGCTTCAAACTAATCATAGCTGGACAGAGCCTCGAGTATCGAAGATTAAGGGTGATCTAATTAAGCAATCTTAGATGATGAAATAATTTGATAGGGTAGATAAAGAGAAACTATTTCCTCTAGTGGGAAGTTGAGAACAAAGGATATATATTTTACATTAGAGTTCAGTTATTCACGGGTGACGTCAGGGCAAATTTTGTCACGCAAAAGCTATTGTGGATTGGAACACTTCCCCAATAAAGCTGTGAAGGATGCATCAACTGAAAATAAGATTGAAAGCTTGTTGTTGGAGTGGGACCACATAAAAGTGTGAAGAGATTTGGAACCAAGGCAGGAAAATGGGGTTTAGCTGCAGATCGGCCATGATGGAAGCAGTCTAGATGGGCTGAATGGCATGCTCCTGGACCTATATTTCTAAAACAGAATTATTCCAGCGATGCAATGTCCAGAATTAATTTTCTTGCCTGTCTTAGCTTAAAGATTACTCACTCTGGGACTGTGTTTTCTTGAGAGTGACTTATCTATAGATAATTCAATTTCCAAACGTGTGTCAAGTTCAATGAAAGTTCTTTGCTGAATTGTTCTCAATAACATTTGTGCTCCTCCACAGATTTCTTTTTATCTATCTCACAGTGATTAGTAGCAGTTCATAATTCTTACAAGTTCAGGTTTCAGTTTACATTCTCTCTCAGGCAAACGAGCTCTGGTCAACATCATGAGTCATATAAACACATTGGCGCAGAATTTCAACCCAAATTGCAACTAGGAAGCTGGACTCCAAAAATGCACCCATTCCCTGGCCCAGGTTATGTCCAAATCTCCGATAAATCTCATTAGAGTAAAAATGCACACAGATTAGTACAAACAAATCAGAGCAAAAGTGAGGACTGCAGATGCTGGAGATTAGAGTCAAGATTAGAGTGGTGCTGGAAAAGCACAGCAGGTCAAGCAGCATCCGAGGAGCAGGAAAATCAATGTTTCGGGCAAAAGCACTTAATCAGGAATAAACAAAACAGGGCCTAATGAAACTAACTTAGATCAGAGATACGTAAATTCATGTTTCACATCTTTTAAGCTTCATCCAGAAACATTAGCAGGTAAATTGAGACCTGCTAATGTTTTACTCATCACATTGGATTAGTCATGGATAGCATTTTCTACCTGGCATCATCTGAAGCTGTCACAAGTGCAATTTGCCTCCATTGAAACCCAAAACCTCTGCTCAGACTGGCCAATGTGAGAGCAGCACTCACAGAATGAATGCCCTTTTAGGGTGCCGTATAAACACTTACGAACAGAAAATTGACCTAATGATCGTCGGACAATGATATCTGATCCATTAATTGGCATTAATTGTTCTCTTTAAACTGCCATGGCCATTTAGTTACAGCCCTCAATGCAAGAACGTGCTTTAAAGGAGCTGAAAGAAAGTTCGCCGAGAGATTGGAACTGTGCGACCGAGATCTTGGTCCAAGAGCCAGGTTCAGGAGCTTTAAAAGCAGGATAGGGAGGTGAGTAAGTGGAGAGTTTGGAATGGGGTCTAGAAAGCTTGAAGAAATGGTTATCATTTGTGGAAAGGGACCTAAGTCAAGACACAATGCCCTGCTGACAACAGTAGTAGACTCGCCAACTTTAAGGGCATTTAAATGGCCATTGGACAAACATATGAATGATAACAGAATAGTGTAGTTTAGATGGGCTTCAGATTGGTTTCACAGGTCGATGCAACATCGAGGGCTGAAAGGCCTGTACTGTGCTGTAATGTTCTGGTCTAACAAAATGATCAACTGGTTCTGGAGAGATGACAGAGATGAAACATGGATGACAGGGAGGATTGGCCCTTAAACTCAAAAACAATCATTTCCACTTTGTACTTTTGAAAAATTGAGAACCAATGAGGGTTGGCTCAGTGGTTAGCACTGCTGCCTCACAGCACCGGGGACCTGGGTTTGATTCCAGCCTCAGGCGACTGTCTGTGTGGACTTTGCACATTCTCCCTGTGTCTGTGTGGGTTTCCTCTGGGTGTTCTGGTTTTCTCCCACAATCCAAAGATGTGCAGGTGAATTGGCCATGATAAATTGCCCATTGTGTTCAGAGATGTGTAGGTTAGATGTATTAATCAGGAGTAAGTGCAGAGGAATGGGTCTGGGTGAGTTAATCTTCGGAGGGTTGGTGTAGACTTGTTGGGCCAAATGGCCTGTTTCCACACTGTAGGGGTTCGATGAAATCTATGAATGAAGGCCAGATGGGATGTGGAGCATGAGTGAGCAGGAATTAGTGCAGGACAGAGAAAAGCTGGACGTGAAGTTATCAATTAAAGCATTGGGAAAACTGAGCCAACAAGTGAGGGAGGTTGTTGCAGAGGTTCAGTAGTTTAACTCTCCCATGGTTATGGGGGGAGCAATATTGGATAAAGTATTGGAGATGAAAATCTTTATAACGGAATGAATACCGAATTGGAAACATCACATGGTGAACTGATGCCATTGTCAATGGTGATCATTTTCAGTATATAATTCACTTTAAAACATTCTCTTAAGGGCAGAGTTTCTCTCCAATGAATTTCTACTTCCTACAGCAAATCATTAGGTGGATTGTGGTGTGAGGAACTTCTGTGAAATGCATTCAGAGTTTGGGATTGTTTTATGATATGGATCTGACTATGCCGGGCAAGAAAATCAGTTCTTATTTGCACCTTATTACTTGTTATTTGGGATCCAGCTGTGACCTAGCTCACTCACAAGGTTCAGGGTTCAAGTCTCACCTCAGGAACAGTACGAAAGGAAGGCTGCACAATTTGGTGCTCCAGTTTTTCAGATGAGCGATTAAACCAAATTCCCATCTAATTACTCAAGTGGATATCAAACTTTCCATCGCTACTTTGAAAAACTGCAGTGGAGTTATCCCAATATCCCAGCATAGAGACTAAATAACATCGGAAATTGGAATAGTAGGCCATCCAGTCCATCGAGCCTGCTCCACCATTCAATAGGATCATGACCAATCATAACCAACTCAGTATCCTTTCGTCTTTTTCTCCCCATATCCTGTGACCCCTTTGGCCCTGAGAACTATGTCTGGCTCTTTCTTGAAAACATTCATTGTTTTGGCCCTAAAGTTCTGTGGTGGAGAAACACTGTGTGACAAAAGTGGATGTGATTTTTTTTTTGACAACTCATGCCCTGATCCAGAGGGAGCTCAACCCAGAAAACAGTGTTACCAGCTTGAGATTCATTGAATTCAGTGTTCACCAGATCAACAAAGGCAGTTTAAATAGTATTTACTGCTATTTTAAATACTGCTTCTCTGAAGTTCAGTGTATGGCATCAGGAGAAAGTGAGGACTGCAGATCAGAGTCGAGAGTGTGATGCTGGAAAAGCACAGCAGGAGAAATGACATTTCGGACATAAGCCCTTCCTTAGGAATATGCCCGAAACATCGATTCTCCTGCTTCTCAGATGCTGCCCGACCTGTGTGCTTTTCCAGCACCACACTGTATGGCATCAGTGCCAAGAAATAGAAAGGATCGTCTATCTAATCTAGATTCATAGAATTCCCGACAGTGCAGAAAGCGGCCGTTCAGTCCATCGGGACTGCACCAACCCTCTGAAGAGCATCCCACCCTTACCAAGCCTCTCACCCTGTCCCCGTAACCCTGAATTTACCATGGTTTACCCACCTAGTCTGCACATCCTCTGGACACTCTCGGGCAATTTAGCATGGCCAATCCACCTAACCTGCACACCTTTGGACTGTGGGAGGAAACTGGAGCACTCAGTGGAAATCCACACAGACACAGGGAGAATGTGCAAACTCCACACAGTCACCCGAGGCTGAAATCAAACCTGGGTCCTTGGTGTTGTGAGGCAGCAGTGCTAACCACTCAGCCACCGTACTGCCTTACTTGCTTCGAACATTTTTAAACCGCAATGATTCTGATGGTCACTGGTAACTAAGTAGTCATGGTGAGTAGGTTTTGCTGAAGAGCAGGTTTCATTGACTGCTGTTGTGTATCCATTGTAAATATAATCTTCTCTAACCTCCAGTTTCTCTCTCAGTTGATCTAATTCCGTAGCTACTGCAACTTGTGCTGGGCTCTATCTGGTGCTGGGATTGTTTTATGATATGGATCTGATAGTGTCAGGTGAGAAAATCAGTTCTTACTTGTACCTTATTACTTGTTATTTGGGATCCAGCTGTGGCTTAGCTCACTCATAAGGTTCAGGGTTCAAGACTCACCGCAGGAACAGTACGAAAGGAAGGCTGCACAATTGGTGCTCCAGTTTTTCAGATGAGCGATTAAACCAAATTCCCATCTAACTGCTCAGGTAGATATCAAACTTTCCATCACTACTTTGAAAAACTGCAGTGGAGTTATCCCAATATCCCAACAAAGAGACTAAATAACATAGAAAATCGGAACAGCCCATTGAGCCTGTATCTTCATGATAGGATCATGGCTGAACATTTCCAACTTAGTACCCCATCCTTGAATCCTGCACTTTATTTTTGGCCAATATCTGTACTGCAGCAAACAAATGATCTGGTTAGTATCACACTGCTCCTCTGGGAGCACAAATTAGTAACATTTTTCCTACAAATTCCAACACCGCAAGAAATATTCCAGTGCTGGAACACTTTCGGAAATCCAATGTTTGTGAAAAACACTGCATAGACCCAAATTTTCTTTTACTGTCAGACGATTTTTCTCACCTTTCCTGTTTAATTTGCAGATTTCACTCTTGGCCTACCTGTGTTTTTAGTTAATCATCCAATTAGTGATCAGATGGTATACGTCATAAATTAACACAGTCAATATTTCCATGAATTGAGCGTTCTTACAGTTGCTGCTCGGGACGTGAGTCAGGCATGGAGGATTCCAGAACGCCAAAAGCAGTGTTTTACGGTGACACTGAAGGTCACTTCACAGACCCTGCAATGAACAGCTGAACAGACAGCTTTCTCTGACTGATGTTGAGTAACAGGAATGGGAGCAGCTGGCACACAGCTACCGGGGAAATAAAAAGTTCCACGTTCAAAACAAACAGACACGAGGTCGATACAAAAACGAGTGCAAACAACATGAAGAGATTTGCTTACCCAATCAAGACTTCCCTTCCCTTCACAAGAGCTTCCAGATCAAAATCAGTGGTCACCAACCACAGTGTTGACTACCACAGTGTTCTCATGTCTACAAAACCATCACCACCTAATGTTATAGTAAGTTAATCAATGCGACGTCCCTTTAATGGTTGGCAATGGCATAATGGTATTCTCTTTGTGCTATTAATCCAGAGACCCAGGTAATATTCTGGGGACCCTGGTTCAAATCCCACCACGGCAGAAAGTGAAATTTGAATTCAACAAATATCTGGAATTAAGAGTCTAATGTTGACCGTGAATCCATTGTTGATTGTCAGATAGACCCATTTGGTTCACTATTGTCCTTCAGGGAAGGAAACTGCCATCCTTACATGGTCTGGCCTACATGCGGCTCCAGACCCACAGTCATGTGGTTGGCTGAAATACCTTCTGGGCAAGTAGGGAGGAGCAATTAATACGATGCCCTCATCCCGTGAATGAATAATACAAAAAAAAATCCGTAACGCACCTGGTCCATTCAAAACGGTTGAGAATTTGTCCTGTGAAATTGGTGATATAACACTGTCATTGAATGGTTTACCCACCCCAACCCCATTGTGAAACATCAAGGCATGACTTTAATAAATGGATGGATACTAAAGAGTCATTAATTTAGATTAATCTTTGGATCAGGAACTTTGACATCTGCTTTGAGGTATAATACAGACACACCCGTTAAGAGAAGGGAAGTATTGGTTTGACTTGCTGTTGGCAATTGTTAAAATACTTATTTTTCAGCCTGGTAAGGATCAAATTCATGAAATTCCGCACTGCAGCAAAGATGTTATCGACAATATATCATTGTTCAATGAGATCTTGGAGTTCCCCATGAGAGATCTTTCATACAAAAAGAGTACAGATTTTAAGCAGGACTTAACTATACCACTCCCTGTAAATGACGTCCCTCAGTATTCAATGACTGGAAATTAACTTGAGTGGTAAGTGCCTCTCCTCAAAGTCTCGACACATATTCCTCCCCAATTGCCGTGAGGAAATTTTTTAATGTGGGTTTAGATGGGCTTTAGATTTCCAAATAAAGGACCGACAGAAGATTCATCACAACCTCATGGCAAAACTCTCGTAGAAATGGCAAAATAGTGTCGCAGCTTGGTATTGCGTTGAACAAGCCAGGTCTACCTCAAAAAATTAACTCCAACCAGCCCTAAACCCTGTATTATTACATCATCCTGGAGAGACGCCTTGACCTTAAGAGGACAGATTAACAGGTGAACAGACACTAAACCACCTTTAAGCAACACCAGGGGAAATCTGCTACTGAATCAAAACCCTTAAGAGCAGAAAGTGGGAATAATTCAGAACGTTAAATGGCATCACTTACTGGTCAGAATACATGGTCTCTCACAAATATTCAACATGTATCTTCATGATCTAGCAGCAAATTAAATTACTTTGTGGAATATTTTGCTAGTAAGCATAAGATTGAAGAAGTCACATGATGCATCATATGACTGTAATTGTAAACAATGTTGCCTGATTCTGGATATATGTGGGCAGTTTTCAATGACAGCTCTGTCTCTGTACTTCTTTCTATTATAGAGTCACAGAGATGTACAAACCCTTTGATCCAACTCACCTATGCTGACCAGATATCCAAAATTAATCTAATAATATTAGTCAGCATATGGCCAATATCCCTCTAAACCCTTCCTATTCATATACCCATCCAGATGCCTTTTAAATGCTGTAATTGTACTAGCCTCCACCACTTCCTCTGGCAGCTCATTCCATACACACACCACCGTCCGCATGAAAAAGTTGCCCCTTAGGTCTCTTTTAAACCTTTTCCCTCTCACCTTAAACCAATGCCCTCTAGTTTCGGACTCCCCTATCTTGGAAAGAAGACCTTGATTATTGACTCTATCCATGCCCCTCATGATCTTATAAGCTTCTATAAGGTCACCCCTCAGCCTCTGATGCTTCAGGGAAACAGCCCAAGCCTATTCAACCTCTCCCTGTAGCTCAAACACTCCAACCATCAACCTTATAAATCTTTTCTGGACCCTTTCAAGTTTCACAATATCTTTCCTATAACAGGGAGACCAGAACTGAATACAGTACTCCAAAAGTGGCCTAACCAATGCCCTATATAGCTGCAACATGACCTCCCAACTTCTATACTCTGTTGTTGCACTGACCAATAAGGGCAGGTGCATCAAATGCCTTCTTCACTACACTGGATTAGTGGTGCTGGAAGAGCACAGCAGTTCAGGCAGCATCCAAGGAGCCATATGCTGGATGCTGCCTGAACTGCTGTGCTCTTCCAGCACCACTAATCCAGTATTTGGTTTTCAGCATCTGCAGTCATTGTTTTTACCTTCTTCACTACACTGTCTACCTGTGCTTTGCTCTATGCTTATTTACACAAGAGGAAGTGGTATCAATCGCTTATCTTTATCAGCAGATGTTACTTTAACAAGTTGGATGATTGACACTTTTATACGGTTGCATCAAAAGGGGATTTTTCAAGAAAGTAGAAAATGATGAGTAAATGACAAGCCTTTAAAAAAAACCTTTTCTATGTATGCAATAGTTACGATAGGACTGAAAGTTTCTGTTCAGAGTGCTTATTGAGCGAATGGATATCCAAATGAAATAGGTTGGCATGGAAAGTAAGAGATACCATGGGGGATGGATGGAGAGCATAAATTGGCATGAAGGTTCTGAGGGACTGGGTGGATGAGCAGGGTGAGGTGGTATAGCTGGGATCTGTGAAGGGTGAGGGCTGGAGGATGTTTTGGTTTGGTTTTACTGTTATTATTATAAGTAGAATTAAGTCCCAGATCACCAAGGAAGGTCTTTAATCAACCCAACTGCTCTAAAGGCTCCAGTTCAGTCAAATCAATAAATACGGAAGTTGTGGCTTAATTTGGAAGAATGGTCAATTCCAATGACATCAGCTATCCATTGGAATCAAATTCAGTTCAATTAAGATCTGGCACTTCAATTATCATGGGGCGGTGCAATTACTCAGTGGTTAGCACTGCTGCCTCATAGCACAAGGGACCCGGGTTCAATTCCAGCCTTGGACGACAGTCTGTGTGGTATGTGCATGTTCTCCCTGTGTCTGTGTGGGGTTTCTCTGGGTGCTCCAGTTTCGTCCCACAGTCCAAAGATGTATGGGTTAGGTGTGTTAATCAGGGGTAAATATAGGATAGTAGGGTGGGGGATTGGGTCTGGGTAGGTTACTCTTCAGAGGGCCTGTGTGGACTTGGTAGGCCGAAGGGCCTGTTTCCACACTATAGGGATTCTGTGGCGATCTCTGATAGTTAATAGGCATTGTAAAACTGTGAGCATCATTTTCTATTTTCACAGGTAGTTCTCAATGTACAAGGAATGTAAAAGTTGTCACTTTCAAACAAAGCAGAAATAAAACAATTAGCAATGTCCCAGTGTGGTGGCATTGGGGGAAGAAGAATATTGATGTCTATATTTCCTGGAAGAAGATTAATGAGCACATTGGAAGCGATATACTGAGGTATGATGTAAACTAGGTGCTTAGTTACTCAGGTGAAGATTTAGTCATTATATTTCAGAGAGGGGTTGCACCATAGGAATTGACAGGGAGAAGTCTTCACTGAAGAGTGAGAAGGGTAGAGTAGTACCCATGATATAGCACCAGAACAAGGGGTGGGAAGGTACTAAACAAACAGCCCTCTACCAATTCAATAACCTTTGATAATTACCATCCATAATTTGACATTCATTATCTTAACGGTATTTATTTGCCTCTTATTTTGCTGTCTTTAATGCTTCACAGCTTGTGTTAAAGAAAAAATGCAAATGCAATCTTCTATGTCTAGTCATGAATCAGTTTGAGAAAAGCATTCCTGTAATATTATAACTTCTGCTGGTGAAAGCAACATGTGGTAAGATAAGAAGCAATAAAGATATAAACTTTCAAAGAGATCTGGACTAATCTTGTTATTTGGTCCATGAACAGCCCCAGGACCATTAATGTAAGTTAAACTGTAAAAGAAAAAAGATAAAATAACATGCATTAGAACATCAAATGTGGATGCGTGTTTGGTCAGTCGGCACAGTGGCTCAGTGGTTAGCACTGCTACCTCAGAGCGCCAGGGACCCAGCTTCAATCCCAGCATTGGGTAACTGTCTGTACATTCTCCCCGTGTCTGCATGGGTTTCCTCCCACAGTCCAAAGATGTGCAGGTCAGGTGAATTGGCCATGCTAAATTGCCCGTAGTGTTAGGTGCATTAGTTAGAGGGAAATGAGTCTGGGTGGGTTACCTGTTGGACTAAAGGGCCTGTTTCCACACTGTAGGGAATCTAATCGAATCAATTGTAATTGTGTTGGGATTGCTACAAATCACATTCTTCAATAGGCAATGCCGCTGAGGAAAGGATTGACTTCCAGAAAGTGACTTTTAAAAACTAAAGCTAACCAAAAGGAAATTATAACAAAGTTTAGTGGATTAGAGTTCTTGGGAGTCAATGTTTTGAGTGATGGGAGTAATTTTCAACCACATGGCAATGGCTTCCATCGAGAAGACAGAAGCAGAACATTATTGCAGGGTTTTCTGTGTGTATTGTGCAAAATGACATTCCACAAACAGCAGAATGATGAAAAATCCATCAATGTGTTTGCAGAAGTGTTGGTTGAGGGGACCAATGTTGGTCAGAACACTGGAAGAATTCTAGATTTTCTTCCACTATTGCTAGGGATTTCCTTTAAGAATAAGCAGGCAAGAGCTCAGTTTAAATGTCAGTGTCATTTTATTTTTTCACTAGTAAAAGTAACAAAGATGTTAAGGCGAGGCCAGCATCTGTTACCCATCCCTCATTGCTGTTGAGCTGAGAGGATGTTAGGCCATTTCAGAGTGTTCTACATTGCTGTGGGTTTGAGTCCAGATGCTGATCAGGGGATCGGGGTGGGTGGGGGGGGGGGGGGGGGGGGTGGGTAGTGGATGGTAGATCCTTCCCTAAAGGACAATGATAGGTTTTAATAATAGCCGTTGATAGTTCCATTTCAGAGACAAACTTATGATTCTGCAATTTTCTTCTATTGTTGATTGAATTCAAATTTCATTCAGCTGCCAACGATAGGATTCAAAGCCATTGCTGTTGCAGTCTGTCTCACAGCTGGTATACCATTCAGAGATACGCTTGTAATATCATCACTGTTTCATAGCAAATGCCTCAGGTATAACAGTCTCAGATCCCATTGTAACTGGGGGTTACTTGCAGCATGACATGCTGATGGAAGTGTGGTACAGTTTGCAACAAAATAGCTTAATTTTAGCCCAGGCGCTGAAGTGCCTGTGACTGTGACACGTATATGAGGAGTTGGTCAATGCCTGTTGAAATTTTCAGTATCACACAATTAACATCTAGTTCTTACGTTACGTGAGCTTTCGTAAGCATTGCCACATCGATTGTTTCTTCCTCATGTTAGATGTCTAGGAATGGTCCTCCCAAGTCCACATTAGCTTTCTATTGTTCTCTCCTCCCTCCATCCCTTCAATAAGAGGAGTACAATTAATGAAGAGGACAAGCAGAAGCAGATGCAATCAGGTCAATTAGTTCCTTCAGAACCAAACAGAATAATCGATTGACAAAGGAATGTAAGGTTTTTGAAAGCAGGCGTGAGTTGGAATGATTATGGGTTCCCTAGGGATAATCTCTTGTATGATTTGAACGTAGAAAGTCAGAAATGCAAAGGAAGCTGGGGTGGCACGGTGGCTCAGTGGGTAGCACTGCTGCCTCACAGCACCAGGGTCCCAGGTTCAATTCCACCCTTGGGTGACTGCCTGTGTGGAATTTACACATTCTCCTCATGCCTGCGTGGGTTTGCTCCGGTTTCCTCCCTCAGTCACAAAGATGTGCGAGTCAGGTGAATCGGCCATGTTTGGTCAGTGGGCACAGTGGCTCAGTGGTTAGCACTGCCTCCTCAGGGACCTAGCTTCAATCCCAGCATTGGGTAACTGTCTGTTTGTACATTCTCCCCATGTCTGCATTGGTTTCCTCCCACAGTCCAAAGATGTGCGAGTCAGGTGAATCGGCCATTAGTGTTAGGTGCATTAGTTAGAGGGAAATGGATCTGGGTGGGTTACTCTTTGGAGGGTTGGTGTGGACTTGTTGGGCTGAAGGGCCTGTTTCCACACTGTAGGGAATCTAATGTAATCTAAAAAACCATTGAGACTGTGAAAGGATAATAGAGAAAATAGAAATGTTTGATTTTTCTGGATCAACGCTTGGACTCAGAAAGTTCCTTAAGGAGCTAAAAAGAATATGTTCGAGTTTTTGATGGAATAGGCTGATGGTGCAATGGGTAGGATCCATGAGGCTGACAGATCTTTCTTCATTCTCAGATCTCCTGGGTTAATTTTGCAGTTAAGCCTTTTCTTTTGTCATGCTCACCAATTTTCTGAAAGGGAGGAACAGACCAAAACAGGAAAACCACAGCTGACATCATTGCTATTTTTACTGATGTTACTTTGTTGTGGGATGCATTTATTCCAGTTGGGTGTCGGCACTCAAATGGGGTCCGGGCTATGTGTCATTTCTATGGAATACTCTGCTACTGGAAGCACACTTAGTGCATCAGATCTTTACTTATAGATTTGAAAGAAACGTGTAGACAAGGTCAGGGTCTGTTTGGAGAACGCACTAATCACATTGCAAAAATGCGCAAAGTCTGAAACCACGTAAAAGAGCAGGAAAAACAAAATGCTGTTCAATTTTGATCGCTAAATGCCACCTGAATGCGACAAAATTTCCTATTGTTTCAATGCATTATTAGGTATCTGTTCGTAAGATTTAAGAGATGTGACACCATGATCTATAACTTGTCTCGGTCTGAAAAACTGCAACTGCAGGGATCACAGGCTGAACACTGCCCTCTTCTGGCTAATAGGTCAAGCAGCAACTGATCCCTTCCTCCAAGATATTTTTGCAGACTTTACCCAGGCAAAACCTGGGCCTGAATTGTATAGCTCAGGAAGAGGTCCTTTAATTCATCATACATATGCCAGTTCATGGAAACAGTTATCCCATCAGTCCTACCTTCCTAACCTTTCCTCATCAGAATATAAAATTTCCCCCTCTGAAGATTCAGACTTTCAGGTCAGACACTTGATGAATTACTGTGCAAACAGATTTCCGTTCTTCTGACACTGCGAGTGTCATCTGTCCAACTAACACATAATCAAACAGGAATGTTCCTTTTTAAAAGTGCACAGATAATACACATTGAAACCACATACAAAGAGAGACATGTCAATTAAACCAGTGTACTATGCACAGTTGACCATAATTCCAGTGATTCCTTGGATGTCACAGAAAGCCATATGGATACCAACAGGCACCACTTGCTCCCTCTCCAGGATTTCTCAGTTGTGGATATAACCCCTGGGGGAGAGGCAGCAGATAACCAGACTGACATTCACACCATCTGCATCTCAACCTGGACATGTAGGGCCGCCCCTACACTCCCAGGAAATCGTGAAATCTGCATTCTTGTGAGTGAATGTTAACAGGTTTTTACTTGAACATAGCTGTAAGAGAGGACAACTTAAATGGAGTCCCTCAGCACCAAGCTCCAGTTTCTTATGATCTGACACCACAATGACATAAAGCAAAAGCCTGATATAATCTCAGTAATCAGGCCCCTGCTGACACCTCAATGTACAGACTTGTGCATACGAATGATTAATTTTGATCTCTGTATGTAAAGAAATGGAATGTATACATATGTATGGCATGACCAATTGTATAGATATCAAAATAATTTTATGAATAAAGTATATTTTTGAAGTAAAAAAAATGTCGATATTGAGGACTATAGAGTGAAATCACTATGTAACTGGACCTCAGATTTCCACTGACTTGACTTTGATTTTATTGTCATGTGGACTCAAGGTGAAGGAGAACAGTGAAAAGTGTACAATGTTGCCACACAAGGCGCCATCTTACGTACAAGTCCCGAAGTACAGAAACTTAAGAGCAAGATAGAAAGAAAGAACAAAGTTAGAAGTCAAACATTGCACTAATTACAGAGGAACTTCGATTATTCAAAGGACGCGGGCAGGAAACAATAGGAAACGTTGTTGCATTCAGGTAGCATTTACCAATCCAAGTAAACAGTAGTTTGTTCGGTTAATTGAATTCTGGATAATCGAATGCCTGATAAGGGGGATACAACGCGGCAAGTACATCACACAGAGGGTGGTGGGCATTTGGAACGCGTTGCCAGCAGAGGTGGTAGAGACAGGCACGGTAGATTCATTTAAGATGCGTCTGGACGGATGCCTGAGTAGTTGGGGAGCAGAGAGGTACAGATGCTTAGGAATTGACCGAGAGGTTTAGACAGTACATTTGGAACGGCTCAGGCTTGGAGGGCTGTACGGCCTGTTCCTCGGCTGCAAATTTTCTTTGTTATTTCTTCTATAACATAGTTTAGCTGAGCGTCTGGACCATGCGACCTAGCCGGATAATCCAATATTCGGATAATTAAACGCCAGATAATCGAGTTTCCTCTGTATTGTACAGTGCAAAACATAAGGAATAAGGCTAAAAGTTACACATTACAGACCTTCTTAGTGTTAAACAGAAATTAAAGAAATAAAGCTGAAAGTTCAAACATTACAGTCTTTCTTAAGTGCTTAGCCATGGTGGGACTGCACTTAGAGGAATCACCTCGAGACCAGATGTCGATACTGAGGCCACGCAGCCGAGGTATCACCATGTGCCACTGAAAGACCACTACACCAAACCAGGAGGCTGCCATGCCAGGCCGGTAGTCTGCAACGCAAAGCAAGTTTTATCTTTGAGATGGTGGAACAATCATAGAGAAAGTAGAAATGTTTGATTTTTCTGGATCAACGCTTGGACTCGGAATGTTCCTTAATGAGCTGAAATGAATATGGTTGAGTTTTTGATGGAATAGGCTGATGGTGCAATGGGAAGGCTCCGTAGCTAGGAGGAAAAAAAGAAGAGAGGAAATAAAAAGAGAAAAGAGAGAGAAAGAAAAAGAGAAGGAAACAAACAGAGTACCTTACTCCATGGCCTTCTTGGAAGTGTGTATACATTTATCTGTGTGTATAGTTACTTGCATGTTGGCTGTAGTCTCAAACAGACTTTTATAATTGGCTGGTGTAGATGCTGAAAATCTGTGATGCATGTGCGGGGCATGACTTATCCAGTTAATTATGAAATATCATTTTAAAATGTTTGGATTTTGATTTGAATTTTGAAAGTACCCAATGCCAGGCAGGTACCTGGGAGATTCGGATGTTCTCAGTGTTCCATGTTGCAGCAGCACTCTTTAGGAGAGATCAAAAATGAGAGACACGCTGGCCAGTGTTTGATTTATTTCCTGCCATTGGTTTTGTTGATAGGTGGCTGCCTTGTGCTGTTGGGCTTTTTCTGTCAGGAAGTGTATGGGGTCTTCCCAAATATTTAATAGCTCCTGTACTTAAGGGACTAATCCAAATTGTAGTTATGTAAAAATGAAGGACAGCCACTATCAACAACACCTCAGGATGTCCACATATACCGATGCCAGCTGCTGAACAAGGCCTGGGTGACAATCTCATCCCAGGAGCACTAAAAGTAACTGCTGCCCTTTATTCCTTTGTCAGTGGATTATTTCTGAGAACTACAAGCGATCTCTGTGGACTCTTGGAGTGCAGTGGAAGCATCGCTACCTCGAGACCAAATAGGTCAGGGTTCAAATCCCACCTGCCCCAGCATAAGTCACAGCATGACTGATCTATCTGATTGAAAATACAAGAGGGCACCACTGTTGTCAAATCGTGCATACTCCCAGGGGGCACACACGCTCTCTTCAGGACTGATCACCGATTCATCTCATTCTCCATTGGCATGGGGCGCTCAGGCAGCAAAGGCATTAGGGATTGTCAGTGTCTGCTCATTTCCCGCTGGTTCACAAAGCAATTGGGGCACCTTATCACTAACCAGTGGTTTTTGTGAACAGTAAAAGGACAGCACTTCCTCAATGTTCCTCAATGCACCCAGATTGGACAGGTTCTGTGCTTGATACCCAGAGAGCTGTCTTCAAATGTCCAGCCTGGACTGCTCAAAGGGATCAGCTGCTTTCAAACTGCCTCGGCCCAGACAAGATTAGTCACTGGGACAGGGGGTATACTGCCTCCATTACTGGCTGACGACACTCTTGAACTGACACTGAGGACAAACACAATATTGGCCATACTTCCGCACTGGACATTGTAGAACTAACAATCAGCCTCACGATCAGTCAGGTGTTGCCATTTAGTTTACTCAAGAGACAGGGTGTCCCATCGCATCATGGGGTCTGTTGTCAAAGGGGAAGATGAGGAGATACAGCGGAGTGTACCATTTACAAGGCACACTTCAGCAACTCACCAACCTCCTGTTAACAGCACCTTCCAAACCCATAACACCGAGCAGGACAAGGGTAGCAAATGCATGGGAACATCACTATCTCCAAGTCTGCCCCAAGTCACACTCCATCCTGATTTAGGACTTACAATCACCATTCCTTCACTGCCATTGTGCCAAGTTCCTGTTTGACCTTTAAGATTGGATCTGAATCGCGGAATGTGATCAGATGTTAAAATTCTGGTTAAAAATCATCTAGAAAGTTTTAGATTCCAAACCGAGGCGTGGGTGGGGAGGCAAAAACAATTTCCTCTCTAGCAGGCTTCAAGTGTTGTCATAATGAGGAGCTGGAATGCCAGCTAATTGCAGCACCGCTATAGATCCAGAGGAGGACAGTGTAGGGCCACACAAGTTCAGCACATCTTTCTGCAAGTGCACACTCTGGGCAGACAGAAGCCCCGGGGAGAGGAAGCACTGAGCAAATAAGGTCTCTGTAATGTCTCTCAAACCTTGCCAAAGGGTCGATCTCAGTGAAGCAAGTATCATTGCTTTAATGACAGGTTTCTTTGTCTGTTACATAAAATGCTCAGCTGCATCTCCAGAAATAGAGACAGAATGGAAGCAGAGAAGCAACAATGGGATATAGAGATCAATAGAGACAGACCAAGGATAAAAAAACACAGAGAAATTAAAGACAAACAGAGTGCAATATATGAAGGTAGAGAGTCAGACAAAAAGACATGAAGCGAGAGAGACTGAGAGAGCTAGAGAGATATGATGTTGAAAATAATCAGAGGGATGAGGAAAGATGTTTAGGCAGAAACAAAAAGTCAGAAGGAGATAGATGGAGAGTTAGAGAGAGGTTATGTTACCAGCACTGCCTGTGCTCATGGGGATTGTGCAAGAGAGAAGCTGCAAACCATCAAACTCGTTCTTGAAATGAAAGATTCAAAGATGCTGCCACTGTCAGGGCACAGAGAGCAGACAGTTACCACTGGCAAGGGATATTATGCATTGAGCTGGAGGAAACATCTATTTGGGACAAGCTTAAATTGCATCTCTTGGACATGTCCAAAAGCACTACACAGCCACTTCTGAAATATACTTGCAGCTGTAATGTGTGGAAACAGTAGTCACAGTGCACAGCAAGCTGTCACAGACTACTATGAGATCAATGAGTAAGTAATCTGACAATGATGATACAGACTCCAGAAAAATACTACTTCTCCCTTCAATGTGTGAGACCTTTTACATGAGTCAGTAGTGAAAGGGGAGCTGAGAGAGTTCAGAAGTACAGCACTGATATTGGGTACACTTTACATTTATAATATACGTGATGTGAAATGTTAGTTATCAGCATTCATTACAGCTCTGTGCCAGGTTAGATTATGGGGAGGATTTGAATTTGCAGTTTGAGAAGGGGGAAGGGTGTTAATATTGATACAAGGCTGATGTCGTCCTGAATGGAAAGAATGAAAACCGTGGATTCTTCCCCATTTAACACAGTGCCTCAAAACGGCAGTCTGAAATCATAGCGTTGACTGAGTAAGCAGTGCCGTTGTTTACATGTGCAGACCAAAGGTGATAAACCTCGCAATGACATTAATTTTCATATTTCCTTTTCCACTAATTATCTCTGCATCAGCTCTGCTTTAGCTGACTGAAAATACAGCAACAGATGAACCTTACAATTCAAATCACTGCTGTTCCTTAAAAGAGGAACTCCCAAAACAAGATCACATTTAGAGTTTCAGAAAGTAATTACACCCACTCAAGAGGGCAAAGAATTTAATATTAATTTAATGTTACATCCCAAAGGCAGACCTTCCCTCAGTCCTGCACTGATGTGTCAGCTTATAATTACTGGTCACCTTGAAGATTACGCCAAAAAAGTGTCTGAGGATTGACACAACGTTTCAAGTCAGAAGCGGAAGAGTTATTATTGAGTTACAACCAATGGCCCATGGAATGTGTGAAGAATAAAAGGTAATTGGAGGAAATAGAGGTAGGTGGGGGTGGGGTGGGGGTGGTGGTGGGGTGCGTGGGTGGGGGTGATCGGGGGTGGGGGGGAGGGGGAGCAGGGAAGGATGTGAATGGGAAGCCAATATACTATTATTGTTGCCTCATGTTTGGTGTCTCATTACAAATGAAGGATTTGAAATTTATAACCACTTTCATAATTCGCCACAGGTAGAGGATTCCCCACTGAAAATGTTATGCTTTGAATGGGCTCAACCTTTCCAACTGCAGTGCTTATATTACAGGTAATATTTAATCATGTTTATAACGGCTGTTGGTATTTGCTGCTCCTAAGCTGCTTAGAGCGTTGAAGCTTTCCAGAGACTGACAGAAGGAAGATAATGGTTTCTGGGGAGATGGCCTTTCACATCTTCAGTCTGATACACTCCCACCTGAGATAGTTCAGTACCCATGGGGAGACAATAGGTGCGGTGCGTGTATGTGTGTATGTGTATATGTGTGTATATGTATATGTGTGTGTGTATATGTGGGGGAGTGTGTATGTATATGTGTGTATGTATGTTTGTGTGTATATGTGGGGGAGTGTGTATGTATATGTATGTATGTATATATGTGTGTGTGTATATGTGGGGGAGTGTGTATGTATATATGTGTGTCTATGTATATATGTGTATGTATATATGAGCCTGTGTGTATGTATATAGTTGTGTCTGTGTATATGTGTGTATATATGTGGGCGAGTGTATGTGTATGCATAGATGTGTATATATATGTATGTATGTGTTTGTGTATATGTATATGTGTGTGTATATGTCTCTGTGTCTATGTGTGTATAAGTGTGTGTATATATGTCTGCATGTGTATATGTGTGTGTCCTGTTATATGTATGTCTATGTGTATATGTGTTAGAGTTAGTGTATATGTGTGTCTGCATGTATACATATGGCTGTGTGTGTACATTTACGTGTGTGTATGTGTGTGGAGGTGGGTGCAGTGGATAGCGAGATTAATTTTGGATTGTTCCATGTGAAAGTCAAACCAGACACACGGAAGTGGTTTGCACTGCAAAGCGGATGACTGTGACTCTATTACATGTTGTATTACCTAGTCCCCCAGTAGGCAAAGTGGATCACTGTGAGTCTCCAGGCCCTCTTCAGTTCTGGAAACTTCCCAGGCCCTTATAGTTGGTGCTTGCATTTGCAAGCTGACAGATCTGAGTGTCCTCACGATCACTGAGTGTTGCTTCGGCCAGAAAGGCTGGAACAAGAGGTTAGTGCGGAATCCCAGTTCAATCCTACAGGATTCATGCTGTAAATAGCGCTGTGCTTTGACAGTTCAACAACTTGATGACACATAGTGTCCAGGAACGTTACAACGCTACCATTGCCACCCCATCATATACTGTATAAGGCACCTTTGAGGCAGCTCTTTGAAATGGGAGTGAGACATTGTGGAGTTTCTGCCTTAGCTGAATTGGGAGGAAACAGTCTTTCTGTCTGGGTCCAACACTCTGAGGGAAGGGTGTATGACTGAAGAATGGTGATACATGTGTTATGGTGTTGTCAACTCATTTCCACTAGTCCTGTTAGCCGCGAGGAGATGGTAATGCTAATGCCACTGGTCTGGTAAAGCCAGAGGTCCTGGGGACATAGCTTCATATCCCATCTTGGCAGCCAGTGCAATTTAAATTCAGACAATAGTATCTGCAGCCACAAAACAAACAGAAATTGCTGGAAAAGCTCAGCAGGTCTGGCAGCATCTGTGGAGAGGAGAGCTGATGGTAACTGACAAGAAGTTGAGTTTTATGCAGAAGATAGAGTGTGGGAAGGGGGTAAAGAGTGAATGATAGATAGAGAGACAGAACTGGGTCCACTGCTTTTTGTCATAGAGTCATAGAGATCCCAACCCAATCTAGTCCCACCCGCCAGCACCTGACCCACATCCCTCCAAACCCTCCCTAATCATACACCCATCCAGATGCCTTTTAAATGTTGCAATTGTACCAGACTCCACCACTTCCTCTGGCAGCTCATTCCATACATGTACCACCCTCTGCATGAAAAAATTGCCCCTTAGGGATCTCTTTTATATCTTTCCCCTCTCACCCTAAACCTATGCCCTCTAGTTCTGGACTCCCCCACCCCAGGGAAAATACCTTGTCTATTTATCTTATCCATGCCCCTCATGATTTTATAAACCTCTATAATGTCACCCCTCAGCCTCCGATGCTCCAGGGAAAACAGCCCCAGCCTGTTCAGCGTCTTACTATACCTCAAATCCTCCAACCCTGGCAACATCCTTGCAAATCTTTTCGGAACCCTTTCAAGTTTCACAACATCTTTCCGATAGGATGGAGACCAGAATTGCACGCAATATTCCAACAGTGGCATAACCAATGTCCTGTACAGCCGCAACATGACCTCCCAACTCCTGTACTCAATACTCTGACCAATAAAGGAAAGCATACCAAATACCTTCTTCACTATCCTATCTACCTGCGACTCCACTTTCAAGGAGCTATGAACCTGCACACCAAGGAATCTTTGTTCAGCAACACTCCCTAGGAACTTACCATTAAGTGTATAAATCCTGCTAAGATTTGCTTTCCCAAAATGCAGCACCTCGCATTTATCTGAATTAAGCTCCCTCTGCCACTTCTCAGCTCACTGGCCCATTTGATCAAGATCCCATTTATATAAATGATTTGGATGTGAACATAGGAGGCACGGTTAGTAAGTTTGTAGATGACACCAAAATCAGAGGTGTAGTGGGCAGCGAAGAACATTACTTCAGAGTACAACAGGACCTTATCAAAGAGGCTGATTGGCCAGGGAGAGGCAGAGGGAGTTTAATTTAGATAAATGTGAGGTGCTGCATTTTGGAAAGGCAAATCATATATATATGGTAAGGTCGTGGGGAGTGTTGTTGAACAAAGAGACCTTGGAGTGCAGGTTCATAGCTCCTTGAAAGTGGAGTCGCAGGTAGATAGGATAGTGAAGAAGACATTTGGAATGCTTTCCTTTATTGGTCAGAGTATTGAGTACAGGAGTTGGGAAGTCATGTTGGGAGGCTGTACAGGACATTGGTTAGGCCACTACTGCATTCAATTCTGGTCAGCTATTGGAATGATGTTGTGAAACTTGAAAGGGTTCAGAAACAATTTACAAGGATGTTGCCAGGGTTGGACGGTTTGTGTTATAGGGAGAGGTGGAAAAAGCTGGCGCTGTTTTCCCTCAGGCGTTGGAGACTGAGGGGATGAACCTATAGAGATTTATAAAATCGTGAGGATCATGCTGAGGGTGAATAGTCAAGGTCTTTTCCCCAGCCTAGGGGTGTCCAAAACTAGAGGGCACAAGTTTAAGGTGAGAGACTAATGATTTAAAAGGGACCAAAGGGACGCAGAGGGTGGTGCGTGTATGGAATGAACTGCCAGAGGAAATGGTGGAGGCTGGTAGAATTACTACATTTAAAAGGCATCTGAATGGGTATACGAGTAATAAGGGTTCAGAGGGATATGGGCCAAGTGCTGGTAAATGGGAGTAGATTAATTTAGGATATCTGTTTGGCATGGACTACCTGGACCAAAAGGTTTGTTTCTGTGCTGTACATCTCCAAGACTCGATAACAGTTGGACAAAGGAATGCATAACGATCAGGCTTGGAGAATGCTGGGGACAATGAGTGGCTAACAATGGGTTATTTGTAATAACAGATCATGTGATAACAAGGCCTGTAGTGTGGGGTTGGGGTAAAATCATGGGAGAAAGTGTCTGAATTCCTAAATATGTAGAGTCCAGAAGGCTGTGGTGGACCCTTGTCCTCACCTACCATCCCACCAGTCTCCACATCCAATACATCATCCTTAAACACTTCCACCAACTCCAACCAGACCCCACCACCAAGAACATCTTCCGTCCTCACCCCTCTCTGCTTTCCACAAGGACTGTTCCCTTCGACTGTTCTTTGTTTGCGTTACTCTCCACACTGACCACCACCCCCCCCCCCCCCCCCCCCCCCCCTCACCCCCGAACCCCCAGGTACCTTTCCCTGCAACTGGAAAGGAAGCAAAACCTGCTGGTACACCAGCACTCTCACCTCCATCCAGGGGCCCCAAACAGTCCTTCCAGGTGAGACAGAGCTTCACCTGCCTCTCTTCCAATCTAGGAGAAAGTGAGGACTGCAGATGCTGGAGATCAGAGTTAAGAGTGTGGTGCTGGAAAAGCACAGCAGGTCAGGCAACATCCGAGGAGCAGGAGAGTCGATGTTTTGGGCAAAAGCCCTTCATCAGGAATGAGGCTGTGAGCTGAGGGGGTGGGGTTGGGGGGAAGGTAGCTGAGTGTGTGGATGGAAGTAGGGGGTAATGGCGATAGGTCAGAGGGGAGGGTGGAACAGATAAGTGGGAAAGAAGTGGACACGTAGGATAGTTCAAGAGCGTGGTGCTGAGTTGGAAGGTTGGATCTGGGATAATGAGGGGAAATGAGGAAACTGATGAAATCCACATTGATGCCCTGGGATTGAAGGGTCCCGAGGTAGAAGATGAGGTGTTCTTCCTCCAGGCATCGGATGGTGAGGGAGCGGTGGTGGAGGAGGCCCAGGACCTGCATGACCTTGACGGAGTGGGAGGGGGAATTGAAGTATTTGGCCACGGGGCGGTGGGGTTGATTGGTGCAGGTGTCTTGGAGATGTTCTCTGAAACGCTCTGTGAGTACGTGTCCAGTCTCCCCATTGTAGAAGAGACCGCATCGGGAGCAACGGATACAATAAATGACATGTGGAAGTGCAGGTGAAACTTTGATGGATGTGAAAGGTTCCTTTGGGGCCTTGGACGGAGGTGAAGGGGACGTGTGGGCGCAGGTTTTGCAATTCCTGCGGTGGCAGGGGATTGTGCTGGGAGGGGTGGAGGGATGGTGTTGGTGGGCTGCGTGGACCTCACGAGGGAGTCACAGAGGGAACGGTCTTTTACGGTAAGCGGATGGGGTGGGGAAGGAAGTATATCTCATGGTGGGGTCCATGTAGATGGTGGAAATGGCAGGGTATGATGCGATGTATACGGAGGTTGGTGAGGTGGAAGGTGAGGAGCGGGGAGTTCTGTCCTTGTTGCAGTTGGAGAGGTGGAGTTTGAGGGTGGAGGTGCAGGCAATGGATGAAATGTGCTGGAGGGCATCATCACCATGTGGGAGGGGGGAAATAGCGATCCTTAAAGAAGGAGGCTATCTGATGTGTTCTATGGTGGAAATCTGGGAGCAGATGCAGCGGAGGTGGTGGATTTGGGAATAAGGGATAGCATTTTTGCAGGAAATAGGGTGGGAGGAGGTGTAGCCCAGGTAGCTGTGGGAGTTGGTGGGTTTGTAGAAGATGTCAGTGTTGAGTCGGTCACCGTTGATGGAGATGTAGAGGTCCAGGAAGGGGACCTCCCTCGTCAGGTCCACGCCCTCCCACCAACTCACCCTCCCCTCCCAGCACCTTCCCCTGCCACCACAGGAATTGCAAAACCTGCGCCCACAC